>NC_141884.1:38810561-39114710 GCF_030686135.1 Camelina sativa | reverse complement strand
TTGGATTAGCTAAGTTGTGATGTTCGTTATCTAGGGATAGCTTGATTGTGTTCTGTTAGGCATTCTAGTTAGATTAAGTGACTCCACTGAAATCAATAACCCCATCCTTAAGGCCTCTACTTATCTAATTGTTTCTACATTGTTGAGCTTGTTCTTTGTTTTTTTTTTTTTTTTTTTGCACTAGCTTACTCTTTTGTCTCTGCACGTTTAACTTGTTTTCGCTATCTTTTGTTTTTGCATTTTAGCTCTTGTTCTACAAACTCATTTTGTTCCTGCATCTCGTTAACTCTAGGTTGTTAGACGAACAAAACAAAAAACTCATTTTGAATCTGGCTTAACTTATGACTGCTTGATTGCATCTCGATTGTTAGTAAAGTTTCTCATTTGGATTGACACCTTCTGTACTACAACTGCATCACTATTGAGACCTCCTAGGAGAGACACATAAAATCCTAGTATCAACAATCGGGCATGTGTTTTATCTTGGAGGGAGTTTAATCTCTTGGTGTTCATAGAAGCAAGAGACTTTAGCCTTATCATAGTGTGAAGCCGAGTTCATTGGCAGCTAGTGAAGCAGCAAGGCAGGCGATTTGGCTTCAGGATTTGTTCAATGAGACCACTAAGACGTCATGTGGAGGTTTTACCATCAGAATAGACAACCAGTCGGCGATTGCACTTAGTATAAATCCAGTGTTTCATGGACGTAGTAAGCATATATGATATATCATGGTTTTTACGGTTTTTAACCATGATATAAGTGTGCTTTTTGAGTCTTTTGATTTGTTTCTAGGTTATTTTTGAGTCTTTACAGGTTATCTAGGAATTTGGCACGGATGGAGCAAAATGGAACAATTTGGATCATTTTGGATCATTTTACCGAAGGAAATCAAGTTGGAGTCAGATCAGAGTACGAGCATCGATCGACACCACACAAAGGAGCATCGATCGACACTCATGTTTACCCGACAAGAGAACAACAAATTTGGAAGTTTTACAAATTTGCCCAAAGTCTTCTATAATTGCAACATAAGCCCCTGGACGTATTTGAGGATGTATATATATTGTTTTTGGGTTTTAGAAACCCTCAAGTCATCTTCTAGCAGTTTTTGAGAGAAAAGATATTGAGAGCTTTTGGGAGAGATAGATCTGAATTCTTTGTAGAGAGAAGATTTCTTGAACTCCCTCTTTTACTTTTAATATCTATTGCATGTTATTCAGAATTATGATTTGTGCTTTATTAAACATGTCTGAGTAATTTGCTTGTTAGGTTTAGGGTTTTTCATAGGGTCTTTATGATTTATTAGATCTAAGATTTTTAGGGTTCTTAATCTTTTATGATCTTCATCCTTGGTTGTTCTTCATAATAATTCTTGATTGATCACCTAGAATTGTTATCTTAGGGAAATAAATTGATATGAGAATATAATTGTTTTCCAGATTAAACCATTGATGAGCAGAATTGTTTATTACAAAGAGATTTGGATTTTCTGGTTTTAAATTTAGATATTATTTGCATTGTTCTCTTGTTTGAGAGAGTAGCTCTAGGGATTAATTTGAGCTTATCAATATACACACATGGTTTCATTTCATACGGGAGTGTGTAGAGAATGGGCTTATAGAAGTTGAGCATGTCCTCCGAGACGAGCAGAAGGCGGGCATACTGACAAAGGCGCTTGGCAGGTATTAGAGTATGACCGGTTATGAGCTTTGGTTTGATAGGGTTATCTTCGGTTATTAAGATTAGCTGATTAGTCTAACTATAAAGACTGACTAGTTAGTTAATTGAGGTTATGCTTTTGTAACAAACTTTTATTGTTTGATTAATAAGCAGAATCTCGTTTCTCTCTTCTTCTTCAATCTTCGTCTCTCCTCCGTCGTGTCATGTATTTCTCCGATTAACCAGAGTTTATTATGGTATCAGAGCAAGTTAATTGAGTTTTAATTGCTTCAGCATCTTACGCGACGGAGATGAGCTTCCCCATTTACACTAGTTTTCAATTTGTTCAGCAATTTCTCGCCGTTGTGTGCGATTTTCTCATCGGAGTGTTCTTTGTTTTTCTGATTCTTTTGATTCTCTTTTGATTGACCTTAGTGAGTACGGGTTTTGCTTTTGATTTCTCTTTTCGTCTCACTTTCTTTGGATTTCTTGTTCTTGCTTTGAGAATGAGTTCTTCTGGTAATACGAATGCTCTGGTGACTAGACCTCCCACTCCGAATCCAGTGAATGTTCAACCGCAGTATCAGACAGATCAATATGAGAATCCGTATCATCTACATAGTGCAGATCACGCAGGACTTGTTCTTGTTTCTGATCGCCTTGTTACTGCTTCAGATTTCCCTTCCTGGCGTCGATCGGTGTGGATGGCTCTTAATGTCAGAAACAAGCTTGAATTTATCAATGGTACGATCTCGAAACCTCAAGAAGATCATAGAGATTTTGGAGTATGGTCTAGGTGCAATGATATTGTGTTCACATGGTTGATGAATTCTGTTGACAAGAAGATAGGACAGAGTTTACTTTTTATTCCTACGGCAGAAGGGATCTGGAAAAATATACTATCTAGGTTTAAGCAAGATGATGCACCTAAGATTTTCTCTACAGAACAGAAACTTAGTACGATCGTTCAAGGATAAATGGATGTGTCTACATACTATACGGCTCTACTTACTTTGTGGGAAGAACATAAGAACTATGTAGAGCTTCCTGTTTGCACATGTGGTCGTTGCGAATGTGATGCAGCTGCAAAATGGGAAAGGTTGCAACAACGAAGTCATGTGACCAAGTTCTTGATGGGTTTGAATGAAAGTTATGATCAAGCTAGACGTCATATACTAATGCTCAAGCCGATACCAACTATCGAAGAGGCTTTTAACATGGTCACACAGGATGAACGACAGGTTGTAGTTAAACCGACGACTAGTATTGATAGTGTTGCTTTTCAAAGTGTTGCTTCTATGAATGAGGCTGAGAGTGCCTACGTTGCTGTTTACAATACAGGGAGGACTATACAGAAACCTATTTGTTCTCATTGTGGTAAAGTTGGACACACTATTCAAAAGTGTTACAAACTCCATGGATTCCCACCAGGATATAAGACTAATGCTGCGGAATACAATTACAGACCTCCAAATCAGTTTCAGCCTAGGATGCCAACGATGCAGTCTCAACCACGGTTGTCTCAACAAACTTCTAATCAAATGGTGCCATATGCGAATTCTATGCAAAAAGCAAATGCAGTGGCTCAAGTGTATTATGAGACTGGAATGTTTCCAACTGAAGATGTGTCGTATGGTTCTGTTTCTAATCAATATCCGCAGTTCATGGTTCCTAATGGTGTTCCTTCGAGTTTACAAGGGTTTACTCCACAGCAAATTGATCAGATGGTTTCTCAATACAAGGTTCAAGTTCAGGTTCAAGAGCCTATAGCTTCGTCTTCTGGTTCTAGTATTCCTAGTGCTATGGCTACGATTTCTGAACATGGTTTGATGGCAGAAACTTCTACCTCTGGTATCACCTTTCCCTTCCCTTCGACTTCTCTTAAATATCAAAACCACATTTTAACTTTTCAAAATCATATTCTTTCTTCTTTACAACAACTTTTACCGCATGATGCTTCGATTATAGATAGTGGATCTTCTAGTCATGTTTGCTCTAATCTAGATTTGTTTACAGACTTACGACCTGTTACAGATATTACTGTGACATTGCCGAATGGTACCAGGGTTTCCATCACACATATAGGGACAATTTACATTTCTCAAAAGTTGATTTTATACAATGTTTTGCATGTTCCTGATTTCAAGTTTAATTTGATTAGTGTCAGTAGGTTGGTTAAAACATTGTCTTGTTCTGCACATTTCTTTGATAATTGTTGTTTGATTCAGGAACTTTCTCAGGGCTTGATGATTGGGAGGGGTAGAGTCTTTCAAGACCTTTACATTCTGGCTACTGAGAATACTTCCCTCTCGCCATCTTTTCCTGCAGCATGTTCTTTCTCTGCTTCTGTGGTTACTGATGATTCTCTCTGGCATCAACGTCTTGGACATCCATCGCATCTAGTTCTTCAGAAACTTGTAAGTTTGATTCCTTCTTTGAAGAATTCTTCTCTATCTTCGCATTGTAGTATTTGTCCTCTAGCTAAACAGAAAAGGTTAGCGTATGTTTCGCATGGTAATCTAGCTGATAAACCTTTTGATTTGGTCCATCTTGATATATGGGGTCCTTTTAGTATTGAGTCTGTAGAAGGTTTTCGTTATTTTCTTACTTTGGTCGACGATTGTACACGTACTACATGGGTTTACCTCTTAAGAAATAAAAAGGAAGTTAATACAGTTTTTCCAGTTTTTCTTAAACATGTTAAAACACAATATGATAGCACTGTTAAGGCCATACGATACGATCCGATAATGCACCAGAATTAGCATTCACTGATATCATTAAAGAACAGGGAATGATTCATTATTTTTCATGTGCTTATACACCACAACAAAATTCTGTTGTTGAACGCAAGCATCAACATCTCTTGAATGTGGCCAGATCTTTACTTTTTCAATCAAATATCCCCCTGCAATATTTGACTGATTGTGTGTTGACTGCAGTATTTCTCATAAATCGCATGCCTCCTCCTGTATTAGCTAACAAATCGCCTTATGAACTGTTGCTTACAAAATTGCCAGATTATAGTTTGCTTAAAAGATTTGGTTGCTTGTGTTATGTTTCGACTAATCCTCATGAACGTAATAAGTTTTCTCCTCGAGCTAGACCATGTGTTTTTCTACGGTATCCAGTTGGTTATAAGGAATATAAAGTCATGGATTTAGAGTCTAATGCTATTTCTATATCTAGGAATGTTGTGTTTCAAGAAGATGTTTTTCCTTTTAAGACTAGTTCTTTATTGTCATCTGCAGTAGTTATGTTCCCTAATTCCATTTTACCTCTTCCTGTTCCATTGCATTTTGTTGAAAGCATGCCTCTCATTGATGAAGATTCATTAGTTCCTACTCTACCATATGCACCATCATTAGCGCATGATCATGGTACCATTCCGGCTGACACTGCATCTACATCTGTTACAGATCATACTTCTGTATCTAGCGTTAAGCCAAAGAGACAATCTAGAGCTCCTAGTTATCTGTCTGAGTATCATTGCTCTCTTGTTCCTTCCATTTCTTCTTTACCACAATCACCACCATCATCAACACTGCCATCACCATTACCACCACCACCACCACCACCACCTTCTCTTCTCATTAAATCTCTTCCTCCATCACTTAAAAAGACTACGCCATATCCCCTTTCTTCTGTATGGACTCTTGACCGCTATACACCTCTGTTCCAATCCCATATCTTTTCTTATTGTGCTGAAACAGAACCGAAAACATTCCATCAGGCCATGAATTCGGAGAAGTGGACTAATGCAGCAAATGATGAGCTCTTTGCTCTTGAACTTAATAAGACCTTTGTTGTTGAGTCTCTACCTGCAGGGAAACATGCGATTCGATGCAAATAGGTTTTTACTATTAAGTATAACTCCGACGGTTCTGTTGAACGGTACAAGGCATGCCTGGTTTCGCAAGGCTTAACACAGCAAGAAGTGATTGACTATCTTGAGACATTTTCCCCTGTTGCGAAACTCACTAGTGTAAAGTTGCTTCTTGGCCTAGCTTCTGCGAAGGGTTGGAACCTGACTCAAATGGACGTCTCCAATGCTTTCCTCCATGGTGATTTGGAAGAGGATATATACATGAGTCTTCCTCAAGGATATATGGCTTACCTCCAAATCCGGTATGTCGTTTACTCAAGTCCCTGTATGGTTTGAAACAAGCCTCGAGACAGTGGTATAAACGTCTGTCTACGGTTTTCTTGGGAGCAAACTACGTTCAATCACCTGTTGATAATACTCTTTTCGTTAAAGTCTTTATGTGTCCATCAGGAATTTGTTCCATTGTTGTTGTGCTCGTATATGTCGATGACATAATTATCGCAAGTAACGATGATGCTGCTGTCCATGATCTGAAGACACTTTTGCACTCTGAATTTAAGATCAAGGATCTTGGACCAGCTCGCTTTTTCCTTGGATTGGAGATCTCGCGATCATCAGAGGGTATCTCAGTCTGTCAACGCAAATATGCTCAGAATTTGCTTGAAGATGCAGGTTTATTAGGCTGTAAGCCGAGTTCTATTCCAATGGATCCGAACCTGCGACTTACCAAGGATATGGGTACGTTGTTATCCTCTCCTACTTCTTATAGAGAGCTCATTGGTCGCCTTCTATATCTCACTATCACAAGGCCCGATATCACTTTTGCTGTTCACCAACTGAGCCAGTTCATATCTGCTCCTACTGATATACATCTACAAGCTGCACACAAGGTTCTACGTTATCTCAAGCAGAATCCAGGACAAGGTTTGATGTATCCTGCCACTTCGGATCTTTGCTTGAATGGATTTTGTGATGCAGATTAGGCTAATTGTAAGGAGACAAGGCGTTATGTTACGGGTTATTGTATTTACCTAGGCTCTTCACTCATTTGCTGGAAATCCGAGAAACAGTGCGTTGCAAGTAGAAGTAGCACTGAATCAGAATATCGCAGTATGGCACAAGAGACCTGTGAGATCATCTGGTTACAATCAACTACTCAAGGACTTCCACATTACAGAGTCTGCTCCAGCCAAGCTGTTCTGTGACAATAAATCCGCCTTACATATCGCCATGAATCCAGTCTTCCATGAACGAACTAAACATATCGAGATAGATTGTCACACGGTGCATGATCAACTTAAGAAGGGTACGCTTAAAGCTCTTCATGTACCGACTGAAGAACAACATGCCGATATCTTGACTAAACCTCTTCATCTAGGACCGTTTCATCATCTGCTGCAGAAGATGTCCTTGTGAAATCTTTACCTCCCGAAACCAGACACTTCGGAGATAAAGATTTGAGGGGGGCGTATAAGAGTATGACCGGTTATGAGCTTTGGTTTAATAGGGTTATCTTTGGTTATTAAGATTAGCTGATTAGTCTAACTATAAAGACTGATTAGTTAGTTAATTGAGGTTAAGCTTTTGTAACAAACTTTTATCGTTTGATTAATAAGAAGAATCTCGTTTCTCTCTTCTTCTTCAATCTTCGTCTCTCCTCCGTCGTGTCCTGTATTTCTCCGATTAACCGGAGTTTATTAGCAGGATCAAATTCAAGGAAATGAGGGAGCTTATTGGGGTGAGAGACTTATAGGAGAAAGACTTCAAGTTTAGGAGGGAGAATGTTGGCTCAAGCTTGAAGATAACTTAAGGAGATCCTATCATTCTTGAGATAAGGATCAAAGTATGTTTAGGAGTTATCTAAACATAGGTGTTTCCTAATAGGATTAGGATTGGTGTTTTAGTATAAATAAAGATGTCATGGTCTGACATAATGTGTGGTTTTGAGAAAGATATTGGAAGCTTAATTTTTGAGTTATTTTCTTAAGCAATAAAGAGAGTCATTCTTTACAATTCTTAAACTCTTAAACAAACATGCAGATTCTATAGGATACTCTGGAGCGACGAGAAGTTTGAGCCATTAGACTCCAGGATTGGGATGCAGGAACGGCTGATAAGAGAGATGAGCAACAAACTCGATTTCTTGGTTAAACATTTACCAGGCAAAGAGACGATGCAAGAGTTGGGTACGACAAGTCAATCGGGAGTGGTTAGATCGCAAGATCATCGAAACATGAGTATCCTGAAACTCACCGTCCTCCAAAAGACCTCAGAAAACATGAGTTCTGAAGCCAAGCCCTTCTCTTGAACCTCTGAAACATCCTCCAACAAAGCCTCATTCGGATCATTGGCCAACATCACCTCCTTGGTAATGTCACTAGGTTCATCAGCCGGATGGGTCGCTTTAGCCTGATAAAGAGGTTGTGGCCGCAGAGGAACAGCAAACTACTACCGTTTTCGAAGAGAACCCATCTATCTTCTTCTTCTTCTTGCTCCTCCTCATCTTTGTCTTCGACGAGTACGAAGAAGACAAAGAGAAAGTGATGAAGCATCTTCTTGAAGCTTCAGACTCGGGATCCCTAACACTGAAACTAGCGGGAGTAATTATGAGACGATCAAGAGTGATGAGACTGATCAGGAATACGTTGATGGGTTTAGTTTCTTATAGGGGTTTGGTGTTGGGCTTTGGGAGCTTGAGGATGAAGCAGCTAATTATTATTACACGTTGCTGCAGTCAAAACTGTTCATGTAGACAAAGCTAAAATAGAGAAAACAAGAACTTAGAGGATGTGTAAAAAAAAAAGTGACTATTTTCTGTAATAGAAAATTCTTTTATCATTATTGGGTTTTTGTTATTTTTTACATGTGAATGTGGCAAGTGTCCTTTTTTTATTTGTTTAGATACTATATAATTTATATTGGTTTGACTAATTTCTAGTGGGACTGATGATAATGATACTATTTAGTTGTTTTTATCTATAAATTGTTTGCTAGGTTATTAAAGACTCAATGCTATTCTTTCTGTAATGCAAATGTGTGATTTCTATTCCTAGGTGGTCAGGTAAATACTAAAACCAAAAGAAAAAAAGAATATATGAAAGATTGCTTACGAACTAAATCTATACAATCGAAGATATATACCATCCTACATCACATTAATATTTTTAGTCAAACTAATGTGTACATATGACACAGCTAAATAAGTGATCCCAGCAATGTCTATAATGATTTTAATCGAGAGGCTAATGAAATCAATGTGTTTTTTTTTTTGTTTTTTTTTTTTTTTTTTTTGAACCATAAAAGAGAGTGAAAACAAAAGTATAGAAAACAGAGTGAAATTTTGGAAAATCATGAAAGAGTTAAATGTGGAAACTCGAAGCTAGTTTTTTAAACCACTACACTAGTTTAAAAACATTCTCCTCAGTCGCACCAGTTCTTGACACTCTCACACCAGTCCTTCATACTTTGCAACACTGGCAAACTTGACAAGGGCTCTATGATCTATCTGCAAAAAGAAGAAAATAGTAAAATCAGTAACACACACACACAACTTTTACTTGCACCCATTTTCATAATATTTTACTACTTACTCTTTGATAGGCTTCAGTAAATAGATTTTAAAAGATACAAATATTCGAATAGACACAACTCTACAATGGACAGTTGCAACTTTACAAAAAAAAACCGTCACAATGAACAAACACAATTTTTTGTAAACCACAGAATTTAAATTTTCTACAGATTTTTTTATAAAATTATCCAAAAAGTACGATTGAAAAAACACAACTTTTGGTGGCATTTATTCGGGTTGCTATTATATATAGATTTATAGTTGTATGAGACCTAATGGATAACTTATTAAACTATACTCTAAAATATATTAGAAATATTATTTTTGAACATGAAAAATTTAGGTAGATATATTTATGGGAAATTCTCAAAAATAGCACAATTTTAAGTTTTTGTTCCAAAGTTAGCACACATTTTTTATTTCCAATATTAGCACACATTTAAAACATGAGAATTATTAATTAAATTATTTAATAAAAACCTCTCTCTCCATATAAAGATTAATTGTCATTGTCGTCGTGTTTTCGCCACCATGTTCTCGTCGTCGTGATTGTCTACTCGTATTTTCATCACTGATCTGTCTTCGCTTAGCTGATCTCGTCGTCTCTATGAAAGGAGTGAAAGAAGAGCGACATCTGTTTCCAAGGTTGTCGTGGTCGAACTAGCCGACGAAGCTGAACGGCTCTTCACGATTCATCATGATTCTGCAACACCGCTACCTTTCAGTATATGAGTTTGACTATTCATTGTGTTTCACATATGTGTTAGAGATTATTTGGTTAAATTGTTCGATTCTTCAATCTGTGATCTCTTGATTCATCTAAATCGATTTGTTGCAGATTTGAAGTAGTGCCTTTAAACTCTGTGTATTGATTATTTAGATGAATAAATTGGTGATTATTGTTTGTGTTCTTCGAGATTTGTTTGTATTTGTGCTCTGAATCCGAAGAAGCTTCTATGTGTTGAATCTGGAAATGAACTCAATGAAATTGTTATTACATGTGTGAAGTTTAGGAAAGCTCTCTTGAACTTCAGGATGACCTTCATAAAATGAACTTAAGGATGAATAATCAAGAGAACACTAAATAATTTTGGCATTAGTAGTAATAATGGCATTATATCTAAATTGTAAGATAAAGTTTCTAATTTTTTTTCTTTAGAGTCTCTGTATTTCAAGAATATATGTTGATAGAAGGAAGCAATAATCCTGACTATTATGGTGGAGATACATTTTCTTTGTTCAATGGTTACTTACAAACCTTACATAAAAAAAAAATATTCAATACAAAACATCTCTTATGTATGTTTTGGGTTTACAGTTGATGATGCTGGGATATTTTTCATGCTATTCTATTTATGATATAACAACTAAGTAAAAACACTCTGTTTTAAAAGTTTAAGAATGATTTTCAGGAATGACTTTTTGCTATTCATGAAGGTCTTCATGAAAATAATGTATAGTACTCCTATAGGCTACACAACTATTTTAGGAAGGATTCAATAATATTCAGGACGATTCCTTAAAATTCAGGATAGTCTTCATAAATATTTAGGAAGGAGTCATTGACGTTCAGGAATGTCTTCCTAAAACATCATGCTATATATTCCTATTTGCTACCTTCATTGTAAAACACCAATATGTGCACAAAATCAAATCATTATACATCATTAATGGAGAAATATGTTATACAATAAAGCAAAACACATATAAAAATATTTAAAAACATATTTTAAAAAAAAAATTAGGAAGGCATTTTTGAATTTTAAGAAGACCTTCCATAATTAAAAACTGAGTTTATAAAAAACATGAACTCAAATTCCCATTTTCTCATCTTCTTCATCAACTCTCTGTTTTGGTTTTGA
This sequence comes from Camelina sativa, assembly GCF_030686135.1. Taxonomy (NCBI): domain Eukaryota; kingdom Viridiplantae; phylum Streptophyta; class Magnoliopsida; order Brassicales; family Brassicaceae; genus Camelina; species Camelina sativa. The sequence continues at coordinate 39,103,794 of NC_141884.1, read as the reverse complement.
AATATTTTGATCATGTAAATCATCAATCATTTGAGTTTAGAGCTGAAAACCTTATTCAACAATATAATCAATCCATGAATTTAATTTTCATAACTCACGATTTGAGATTCATAGCAAGCTTCGGAGTTGTGAAAATCAATATCTACAGCAAGATCAAACAGAATGCAAAATTGGTCATTCATAGCTATCAGAGGAAGCAAAATCACAACTATTCACTTTCAAAATTAGACACACTCTGAATCCATTTCATATCACATCATAAACTTGCTGAGAAGAATCAGAGACAAATCGAACAAGCGTTCTAAGCATTTGAAAAAACCAGATCTACTTGTTAATTAACCTTGTCACACTCTATTTTAAATGATTCATCTTCATCCACCACCGCATGGATTCGCTCTGTCATAACAACCGTACCAGATCTCTACAATCGATACACCTCTTTTTCCTCCGCCGTTATCGTAACCGCTTCCAACGAGAAAGTGGTGGAAGATGATGATGATGATTTGAACAATCGTTCCGGCGGTGGAGAAGGTTGAGGAGGCGGTTACGACGAAGAAAGAGTTGCTCCGGCCAATGATGGAATCAACAAAAGCGGTGGAGTACGACGGTGAATCGAGCATGGCATTTTTTTAAAACGTTGTTGAGGATGAAGCGTACAATAGAATAATAATAACTAGATTTTAACCCGTCGTACACCATGGGTCTATAATTTTTATTATTATTTATAATTTATATTGTATTTTCTTGTTAAATCGTGGTTGTTTTGTAAATAAAGAAATACCTAAAATTTTCAGCCGCTTAAGGAATAATTAAAATTTTATGTTAATATTAATTTTTAATCTGTGGTACATTGTGTGACTATTTTTTGTTAAATTTAGTTTGTTTTATTTAGTGTTTGAGATTCTATTTGGTTTTTTAGTTATTAGAACAAAACATAAAGGATTTAAATACATAATAAGTGATTTATAAGCTGTGGTTAAGTCATATTTTCATAATGATTTACTTATTTTACAAAATCTTAGTTAAAGTAAGTTGATTTGATATGTCAAATATTCTAATATTAGTAGTATTGACAAATAATAAAATAAGGATTTAATTCGTGTTTATGCACAAATTTAATGATATTTTATTAATTCCAACATGTCTTCTTTATAACTCGTCCTACTATATAACCACATTGTATAGTATTTTAAAATTTTTATAAGCTTTTATTTATAATATTTTAAAGTTTTTTATTAAGTTTTTTTATATATATCAAAGATATGATTTTTAAAAATGAGAAACAAAGTTTTTATCTATATTAACATTTTTATCTACATTAAGAATCGAAGCTAACATGTTTTGAAAAAACAAAATAGGAATTAAATTGTTGTTTTCTTTGTTTGAAAGAATTTAGAGATAGAATATCTTCAAAAAAACAATAGAAGGTGTCATTAATATATTATAACATCAGTTTCCATAAAATATTGATTGCAGTTTGTTACATTTCTAGTAGGAATGGAATGTAAAATATTTAAGAAACAAAATCTGATATAATTGTTATTTTAGGAAATTTTCTAGGGGTTAAGATTGTAAATAATTCTTTAAATAACTACAACTAAAAGGGCATAACACAAAATGTACTTCAAAAATGTTAATATAGACTAGATATTCACCTGCGGTACACCACGGGACTATTTTTCATAAAAAAATATAATTTGTTTTACAGATTAACTATATATAACTAATGTTTAATTTGTATTTTTTTAAATGTACAACCATACAAATATATATATATATATATATATATATATATTAGTTAGTATAGAAATTAGAAAGTATTTTGTTTGAGGTTTATTGTTTTATATTATTGTATAAGTGTATAACATTCAATTAAATATGTATGATGTTAAAAGTAAAATTTCTTTAAACACTTTATATATTTACATGTCTGAATTTGCTGGGCGTTATTACATAAACCATGTGACGAAGCAACAAGGTGAAAGCTCAGACACTCAAATGTAAAGAATGGGGTGTTGGTCGTTTATTCGTCTCTTTTTGAATGTCTATAAAATTTAGTATGTTTGTATTAACCGCTACTTGAAATCCAACTTTGCATTACTCTCATATTTATTTTGTAATTGAGATAATACATTATTGAATCTCAATATTTTTTACCACAGTTTAGTTGTTTATTTAAAAGACTCAATTAATATTTCGTATTGAAAGTATTATTTATCTTTAGTAAGATAAATCTTTGTCTATATATGCAAATACAAAACTTTCTTGACAATCCAATAAAACATTTTAAACTTTTTCAAAAGATAAAACACTGTATTTAAATATGTCAATTATTACATATTATTTCAGAAAAATAATATATCATGAAGTAACAAAACTGTTGTTATTAAAATCTTAATACCGCGCTTTAAGCGCGGGTACTTCCCTAGTTAAAATATTTATAGCTGTATGAGACCTAATGGATAACTTATTAAAATTTACTCTAAAATATATTAGAAATATCAGTTTTGAACATGAAAATTTAAGGTAAATAAATTTATTCCACATAAATTGATGGAAATTTGTGATAAAATTTAAGAAAATTTGTTTTAGGCCAATGATTGAAGGTAATATATATATAGCTAATTCACGTTTCATCTAATAATTGAGAATAATTTTTGGTTTACAAAAAAGTTAACCATATTATCCTATATGTGTTTGTTGTTAAAATATATAATCAAACATATATTTTTTATTAATCTGATTAAGCATTGTTAATTTATGACAAGAAGAAATTACCAAATCTCGATTCTATACAGATTATAATTCTCTGTACATGTGTGTATTTAAAGATATTATAAACGCTTAGGTGAAAATCAACCTTAACAGTTCACATTATTCATGCATCTATTTTACCCATTACTCTGTCTTGTCTTCTCAATCCCTAAAACCATTTATTGAACCAAACCGGTTCATTCACCGGTTCGCTACTTTTTTTCTTTCTCTTTTGGTTCGCTATTCTTTCTGTAATCCAAATGTGTGATTTCAATTCCTAGGTGGTCAGGTAAATACTAAAACCAGAAAAAAAAAATTGAATTATGAAAGATTGCTTACGAACTAATTCTATACAATCGAAGATTATATACTTGATCCTACATCACATTAATATTTTTAGTCAAATAAATGTGTACACATGACATAGCTAAATAAGTGATCCCAGCAATGTATATAACTAAATTATAAATTAATGTTTTTTAAATAATAATTTTTAATTTATTTAGTTTTCAAATTCTCAATTAATTAAATTTTATCTAATTAATTTATAATTTTGTTTAGATTTTTTTTCTTCTTCTTACATTTTTTACAGTTTAGAACATAATTACATTAGATTTGTTATTACATAGAATATAAAATTTTAAAACACTTAGTTTTACTTTCTATAATTAAACAAAAGTATATGTCTATGTTAGTATATATTTTTATGTGTATACAATTTTTTTTTTTTTGAATATTAAGAATGTGTTGTAGTATGTGTAATATTTTGTAGTTCTTATACGAAATAATTTATAAGTTAATTTTTCAAACTATGACTACAAATCTATAGTATATGAAATAAACTAATAATTTTACTGTTGGTTCTATAGTCCAAACCCACCATGTTAGGCAGATCACGCAACATGTCCAAAGATTTTTCATCCGCAAAAACTCATCATAAGAAATCCGTGAAAGTAAAATATAGTATGTGAGGCTAAAAGTCACTTTTTATCAAATCAGTTTTTCAAAATTTTAAAGAACAATACCTCTTCACTCACATTCTTATAAAATAAGGAAATAAAATCTGTATACATTTAAAATTATGTTTGTTATCTTTTAAAACACTTAGTTTCTATAAAAAAAATCAAATATAAGTAGAGTTAATTTATTTATCCATATTATTATTTTCACAGCATTTTTAAGAAGAAGGCTTGGAGTTCAAAGATATTTACAACCAATACCATTGACATTTAATTTTTAAAAATTATAAAATGAAAAAAAAAAATATTGCACTACTAATTAATTTTCACAACCGATATTTACGATTTACTCTCTCTAAAATCTCTAACTCCACCGTTTTTAGAAACATATTCAATTAATTCTCATTGATTTTGTTTCCAAAATAAAAAATCTTCCATATCTACTTTTATCTAATTACTCAACACATTCAATTTCAAATATCTTCTCCCTCTAACATATTAGCAAGATTTTCTCTCTAATTAGTTGCTAACTCGAAATTTTTTTGGGCATGAAGAAGAAAGCATCATCGACCTAATTATGAGCCTATAAATATTCTACACCTAAAGGCCAATTACCAACATCAAACACAAAACACACATTCGTTTATCATCCTTTCATAGCTTAATATTACTTCTACTTTCTTTACTAAAATCGTTTGATTCTTCTTCTTTCCTACCTTTGCATCTCTTGAATGAGATTTGTGTGATTATAATTGTCTTGTGATATACCAAGATTAATATTTTCTAAATATATTTACATTGATTTATGAGTAAGTACAATCAGTTTGCGTTCATTTAAATGTATTAAGATATGAAACATATATTTAGAAATATGCGTTCAGATAAATGCATAACAATATCATATTCTAAACGTATTTTCAAAATATATTCCATTGGTTGAAGCCATCTAATTGTAAGCGTTCATTTTACATCACTAAACAGAATGACAACTTTGTTTTCATTTATCTGGTATATATCCCTTCGATAATTCACTTGGACTACGAAACCATAAACTTAAGCTTTCCACTGAAAATGGATGAACACATGATTCATCATTTGACCTTCAATTCATCTAGCTATTTGGCTGAGTATTTGTCTCAATCCACAGTCCAATCATTATGAATCCTTGCTCGGGAATGTTTTAATTTTGAATCAGAAACAACTAAAAGTGAAGAGAGCTTCATGCAATTGGAAGACAAAATTCAGATAACCAAAAGCTCACATCTGTAAAAATTTAGAGATCAGACATGGGTTTCTCAAATGGTTGGACTTTATTGCAAAAACATTAGAATTTCTCTTCCTTAATCTTAGGTTTAGTTGCGGAAGAAAATCGAATTTAGAGCAAAAAAATGGAAATGATCGGATTGAAAATATGATTGGTTTGATACTTGATAGCCTTCCACGTAGCTTTATGCTGATCTTCTACATCATATAACTTCTCCAATTGACTTTCTTGCTTGAAATGAGCTTTCATTTAGGTGGGTCTCAGCCTTTGTTATGATTTAATATGTTGTCTTTTTAATTTATTTTTATAAAATGCTATGAAGAAAAAGAAAAAAATTTAACTTAAATGGTTCAGCTTATAAAATTAATATATTTTCTCCGTTGTACATGTTTTTATAGTTCAGCTTATAAATTAAGACCCGTGCTAGAGCACGGATTAAAACACATTTTATTTAGTACTAGATTAAAACTCGTGTTAGAGCACGAGTTGAAATACAATTTATTTATATTTTAATTTTTATATAAAATATAATTTATGTGATTGTTTTTAAAAGTATTTTTGGATAAAATATATCTTTATTATTTTTGAAGTACATTTTGGTTTACGCCATTTAAGTTTACTTATTTAATTTGTTTTATTTACAACATAAATCCCTAACAATTTTCCTAAAATAATATTTCGTAGAAACTCAATTAATGGAACTATTTAAATCGACCTAATTTGATACGTTTATTGCTATAAATAAATTGACAACATCTATATATTTTATTTTTTTCAAAAACAACTCTACGCATTAAATTTTTAATCCTATAAAAATCTTTAAAACTATTTTAATAGAGCTATAGAGACTGTATGATCTCTTAAATTTAAATTACACAACCGAATTTGAGTAACAAATGATTACAATCGCAATAATTATTATAACATTAATAAAGTTCATAAAAACGGAAACCCAAATTTTAGAAACTCAATAATCGGGTATTTAACTTTAGCATCTAGAAATATATTTAATATAGTATATATTGCGTTAAGAAACTGAATATTATTCTGCGATAATGTTATCAACTCAAATAGGAAAACACTAAAATCTCTCTTTTATTGCTACGGATCGTAAACTCCTTGCTCATCAAGCATTTTCCATATATAAATATCAACTTCACAAACGAAACTTAACATCCAATACCAAAACCACTAATATGACGGTTTTGAAACACAGGTTAAACCACTAATATGACAGTTTGTTGTTATATAGTGGGACACGTTATTAACATGACGGGTTGAATTAACATTACTATAAATATAAAATATTATTAATTTGGTTTTAAAACACGGATTAAACCTTTATTTAATTATTTGGTCAATACTCACTAATATTAGAATATTAGACATATTAAATCAGGGTAATTTAACTAAAATTTTGTAAAACAATAAATCGTGGGTAAAATTTCGACTTGATCCGAGAATAACTTATAAAATTAACGTCCTTATCAAAGCAGCAGGTGGATTCACGAGTATCAATCTGTATAAAGATCAAATGAGATTGTAGTTAGTTTGGATCACAACTGGAGACCTTGTAAAACTAGAAAAAAACCTATTAAGGGAGTCTTTACTGTACCTCTGCCCAAATAATCTTATAACCATCTTGTCAAGCACATACGGCCTACTTAAACAAAGCACGACAAATATATCCTTCTTACTCCGAGGGTAAGAAAGAAAATCAACAAGGGCAGCACCCCATTTACAGAGCGTTTCATCATCAAAAAAGAGAAGCGAGTTCATGCTTTTTTGTGAAAAAGCATGATGAACCAAGTAGGAGTCTTGAGGTTCATGATTCTGATAGAAAAGACAAGACGAAAACTATGAGAGATAAACTACTGTGAGGCACTCTACTGTATATTAATATATACCGTGTTTCAAAAAGGTATATTGGTTTACCTTGTCAGGAACAACATTTATCTGGATATTTAATACCTCACACACAGATCGGAGAAGAACCTTCTTCCCAGACTGCTCAGGACCCACAATTGCTATGCAACCTCGTAGACCGAGTAGCTCCCTAAGTTTCTTTCTCTCCTTCTCTAAGCCGGATAATAGTAAATTATCCACATCACTCAGAGCCATCTTCTCAACATCCCTCCCAGGACACATCTTATTGACCTAATCCACAGAAGGGTTCCATTCTTATTTCAAATCCTACATAATCACATGATCAATCGAGAGTTTCTACTCGAGAACTAACCTGTCGTTGCTCCATGTATAGAGGGTTTGAAGCTTAAGTGCACGAGAGGGTAACAATGTTACAGAGTATATATACAACAATGTAGTAGGGTTTTAGCTTATACTAATTACATTCATACCCTTATTATATACATATCCTTACACCCTCCCTCAAGATGGAGGGAGAGCTCTCACTCCAATCTTGTAAGTCAAGTTTTCAAACAGTGGTCTCGGTAACGGCTTGGTCAGTGCGTCGGCGAGTTGATCTTTGGTGGAGATGTGCGAGACCCGTAACACTCCTGATTGAATGAACTCTCGTACAAAATGATAGTCTAGAGCAACATGCTTCATCTTTGAGTGGAAGACCGGATTCGCACAGAGGTATGTAGCACCCACATTATTACAGTAGAGAACCGGAGCAACTGGAAGCGACACACCCAGTTCAGTTAGCAACGAGCAAATCCACCGGAGTTCAGATGCGGCATTAGCAACAGCTCGATATTCCGCTTCGGTTGACGATCGTGAGACGCTGCGTTGTTTCTTGGAGGACCAGGAAATGGGACTACCGCCAAAATATATGATGTACGCGTTGGTGGAGGTATAGGTGTTCCTGTCACAACCCCAGTCAGCGTCGGAGAAGGCGTGTATTGTTAACGGAGCATGAGCTTTGAGGAAGATGCCATGAGAACGTGTACCAGCGAGATAACGGAGGATGTGCTTAGCGGCTTGCCAATGTTTGTCCGTGGGCTTATGCATGAACTGGGATAACTTGTTGACTGCAAAAGCGATATCTGGCCGTGTAAAGGAGAGGTACTGTAAGCTGCCGATGACCGCACGATAGTCTTTGGGATCAAGTAATGGTGTGCCGGATTCCAGCGTGAGCTTGGGAGATGTGACCATGGGAGTGAAAACAGGCTTCGCATGAAGCATGTTTGTCTTGTGCAGAAGATCCGTGACGTACTTACATTGCATCAAGTGTAGACCTTGCGAGGAACGTGTGGCTTCAATGCCTAAGAAGTACTTGAGAGGACCAAGGTCTTTCAGCGAGAATCGAGCGGCAAGTGCAACGTTGAACGCTTTGACAAGTGCAGGAGCTCCGGCAATGATGATATCATCCACATACACCAAGACATAAATAAAATCACAGCCGCGGTGGTAAACAAACAAAGAGGTATCTGCAAGAGAATTTTTAAAACCAGCTTGTAAAAGGAAGGTTTTAAGTTCTTGGTACCATGCGCGCAGTGCTTGTTTGAGACCGTATAGTGCCTTGTTGAGACGACAGACATTGTGAGGATGATCTTTGTCAACAAACCCCGGAGGTTGCGTTACATACACCTCATTAGTTAAAGTGCCTTGCAAAAAAGCATTGTTGATATCAACCTGATGAATCTGCCAGTTTTTCTTCACCGCAACTTCAAGAACCATCCTCACCGTTGTTGATTTAATCACCGGACTGAAGGTTTCAGAATAATCCAACCCGTACTGTTGATTGAAACCTCGTGCAACCAGTCTCACCTTATATCTGTCAATCGAACCATCAGCATGATATTTAATTGTAAAAATCCACTTACAAGAGATTACATTCTGATGCGGTGCGGGAGGAACAGAGTCCCATGTTCGATGTTGTAGCTGAGCATTATACTCGTCACACATTGCCTATCTCCAACGCGGATCCTTAAGTGCCTCAGCCACCGTCAAAGGTATATCATGGGAAGGAGAGGATACGTTGGTAGTGAGGTTAAACTTATATTTGGGTTTGACAATGTGATTTTTCGACCGGGTTTGCATGGTGTGCGTGTTTTGTTGTAGAGGCTGTGGTGGAGGTTGTGGTTGAGGAACATGGAGTTGTTGTGGCAGAGCCGGACTAGGATCGGGTGGTGTAGACGAGGGTGATGGTTCGTGATTTGTAGTAGACGAGGGTGATGAGGGTGGTGTAGGTTGTGTTTGTGGTCTTGGGTTTATTGAGTTTGGACTTGGTGGTGGAGTTTGGTGTGGTGATGACTGTCGTGAAACAGAGGAGGATGATGACGGTGACTGAGCACGATTAACTGGAGATCCTGGTGCAGGAGACGGAGATGATGTGTTGCCAGACGAAGACGGTGGAACCGGCAGTGGTGACGGGTGAAGGACCGGTGACGGGGGCTGTTGCGAATGAGCTATAGGTGGCGGCAGAACCGGAATGACCACATTGGGCGAGGACATCACACTATCAGACTTGTTGTGAACGGGTAACGAAGGAGGAACCAGAAACGGGAACTGGTGCTCATCAAATTGAACATGACGCGAGGTGTACATCCTCCGGTTAGGAACATCATAACAGAGATATGCACTTTGGGTAAGAGAATATCCCAAGAACACACACGGTATTGATCGATCATCAAGCTTGTTGGAGGTATAGGGGCGAAGCCATGGGAAGCACAAGCATCGAAACATTCGGAGCTTCAAGTAGTTTGGCTTCTGGTCAAAAAGTTTAACATACGGTGAAACTCCATGCAGTACATCGGAAGGCATGCGATTGATCAAGTATACTGCAGTAGCAAAGGCGTACGGCCAATAGGACTTTGGAACAGCGGCATGACTGAGTAAGGCAAGACCGGTTTCAACGATGTGATGGTGATTGCGTTCGGAGATGCCATTGTGTTCTGGAGTATGTGGTGGAGTGGTGAGATGTGTGATGCCGTGTTCAGCAAGGAATGAACGTAGTGCAACATACTCTCCGCCATTGTTGGTATACAAGGTGGTGATATGACATTGAAACCTCTTTTCAACCAAAGCTTTGAAAGCCACAAACACTTCTTTCACTTGAGATTTCTGTTTTAACGGATAAAGCCAGGTATATCTTGTAAAATGGTCAAGCAACACAAGATAATATTTGAAATTTTCAGTGGAAAGAAGAGGAGATGTCCAAACATCTGAATAAATATACTCAAGGGGGCGAGTAGATGTAATTGTGTTTATGTGGAAAGACAATTTATGACTTTTATTGATAAAACAGTCTGAACAAGAAAACTGTTGTGGTGTTTTTGAAGAAAGAGGCAATGAAAACTGAGACACAATAGTCTTTAAAACAGGTAAAGAAGGGTGGCCGAGACGGTAGTGCCAAGATGAGATATCGGTTCGTGGTTGTGGTGAAGTGGTGAAACTGGTGATGACATTATTGATGACCGGCCACTCATATAGCTCATTCTTAGTTCTGCCTTGGAGTAACCGGGCCCCCGTTTTGAGATCCTTCACCTGAAAATAAGCAGGATAGAAGTGCACCGAGACATTATTAGGGTTACACAACTGGTATACGGAAATGAGATTCTTACAAACATTCGGCACATATAAAACATCAATAAGCTTAAGTGCAAGAGAGGGTAACAATGTTACAGAGTATATATACAACAATGTAGTAGGGTTTTAGCTTATACTAATTACATTCATACCCTTATTATATACATATCCTTACACTCCCCCTCAAGATGGAGGGAGAGCTCTCACTCCAATCTTGTAAGTCAAGTTTTCAAACAGTGGTCTCGGTAACGGCTTGGTCAGTTCGTCGGCAAGTTGATCTTTGGTGGAGATGTGCGAGACCCGTAACACTCCTGATTGAATGAACTCTCGTACAAAATGATAGTCTATAGCAACATGCTTCATCTTTGAGTGGAAGACCGGATTCGCACAGAGGTATGTAGCACCCACATTATCACAGTAGAGAACCGGAGCAACTGGAAGCGACACACCCAGTTCAGTTAGCAACGAGCAAATCCACCGAAGTTCAGATGCAGCATTAGCAACAGCTCGATATTCCGCTTCGGTTGACGATCGTGAGACGCTGCGTTGTTTCTTGGAGGACCAGGAAATGGGACTACCGCCAAAATATATGATGTACGCGTTGGTGGAGGTATAGGTGTTCCTGTCACAACCCCAGTCAGCGTCAGAGAAGGCGTGTATCGTTAACGGAGCATGAGCTTTGAGGAAGATGCCATGAGAACGTGTACCAGCGAGATAACGGAGGATGTGCTTAGCGGCTTGCCAATGTTTGTCCGTGGGCTTATGCATGAACTGGGATAACTTGTTGACTGCAAAAGCGATATCTGGCCGTGTAAAGGAGAGGTACTGTAAGCTGCCGATGACCGCACGATAGTCTTTGGGATCAAGTAATGGTGTGCCGGATTCCAGCGTGAGCTTGGGAGATGTGACCATGGGAGTGAAAACAGGCTTCGCATGAAGCATGTTTGTCTTGTGCAGAAGATCGATGACGTACTTACGTTGCATCAAGTGTAGACCTTGCGAGGAACGTATGGCTTCAATGCCTAAGAAGTACTTGAGAGGACCAAGGTCTTTCAGCGAGAATCGAGCCGCAAGTGCAACGTTGAATGCTTTGACAAGTGCAGGAGCTCCGGCAATGATGATATCATCCACATACACCAAGACATAAATAAAATCACAGCCGCGGTGGTAAACAAACAAAGAGGTATCTGCAAGAGAATTTTTAAAACCAGCTTGTAAAAGGAAGGTTTTAAGTTCTTGGTACCATGCGCGCGGTGCTTGTTTGAGACCATATAGTGCCTTGTTGAGACGACAGACATTGTGAGGATGATCTTTGTCAACAAACCCCGGAGGTTGCGTTACATACACCTCATCAGTTAAAGTGCCTTGCAAAAAAGCATTGTTGATATCAACCTGATGAATCTGCCAGTTTTTCTTCACCGCGACTTCAAGAACCATCCGCACCATTGTTGATTTAATCACCGGACTGAAGGTTACAGAATAATCCAACCCGTACTGTTGATTGAAACCTCGTGCAACCAGTCTCGCCTTATATCTGTCAATCGAACCATCAGCATGATATTTAATTGTAAAAATCCACTTACAAGAGATTACATTCTGATGCGGTGCAGGAGGAACAGAGTCCCATGTTCGATGTTGTAGCTGAGCATTATACTCGTCACACATTTCCTATCTCCAACGCGGATCCTTAAGTGCCTCAGCCACCGTCAAAGGTATATCATGGGAAGGAGAGGATACGTTGGTAGTGAGGTTAAACTTCTGTTTGGGTTTGACAATGTGATTTTTCGACCGGGTTTGCATGGTGTGCGTGTTTTGTTGTAGAGGCTGTGGTGGAGGTTGTGGTTGAGGAACATGGAATTGTTGTGGCAGATCCGGACTAGGATCGGGTGGTGTAGACGAGGGTGATGGTTCGTGATTTGTAGTAGACGAGGGTGATGAGGGTGGTGTAGGTTGTGTTTGTGGTCTTGGGTTTATTGAGTTTGGACTTGGTGGTGGAGTTTGGTGTGGTGATGACTGTCGTGAAACAGAGGAGGATGATGACGGTGACTGAGCACGATTAACTGGAGATCCTGGTGCAGGAGACGGAGATGATGTGTTGCCAGACGAAGACGGTGGAACCGGCAGTGGTGACGGGTGAAGGACCGGTGACGGGGGCTGTTGCGAATGAGCTATAGGTGGCGGCAGAACCGGAATGACCACATTGGGCGAGGTCATCACACTATCAGACTTGTTGTGAACGGGTAACGAAGGAGGAACCAGAAACGGGAACTGGTGCTCATCAAATTGAACATGACGCGAGGTGTACATCCTCCGGTTAGGAACATCATAACAGAGATATGCACTTTGGGTAAGAGAATATCCCAAGAACACACACGGTATTGATCGATCATCAAGCTTGTTGGAGGTATAGGGGCGAAGCCATGGGAAGCACAAGCATCGAAACATTCGGAGCTTCAAGTAGTTTGGCTTCTGGTCAAAAAGTTTAACATACGGTGAAACTCCATGCAGTACATCGGAAGGCATGCGATTGATCAAGTATACTGCAGTAGCAAAGGCGTACGACCAATAGGACTTTGGAACAGCGGCATGACTGAGTAAGGCAAGAGCGGTTTCAACGATGTGACGGTGCTTGCGTTCGGAGATGCCATTGTGTTCTGGAGTATGTGGCGGAGTGGTGAGATGTGTGATGGCGTGTTCAGCTAGGAATGAACGTAGTGCAACATACTCTCCGCCATTGTCGGTATACAAGGTGGTGATATGACATTGAAACCTCTTTTCAACCAAAGCTTTGAAAGCCACAAACACTTCTTTCACTTGAGATTTCTGTTTTAACGGATAAAGCCAGGTATATCTTGTAAAATGGTCAACCAACACAAGATAATATTTGAAATTTTCAGTGGAAAGAAGAGGAGATGTCCAAACATCTGAATAAATATACTCAAGAGGGCGAGTAGATGTAATTGTGTTTATTAGAAAAGGCAATTTATCTTTTATTGATAAAACAGTCTGAACAAGAAAACTGTTGTGGTGTTTTTGAAGAAAGAGGCAATGAAAACTGAGACACAATAGTCTTTAAAACTGGTAAAGAAGGGTGGCCGAGACGGTAGTGCCAAGATGAGATATCGGTTCGTGGTTGCGGTGAAGTGGTGAAACTGGTGATGACATTATCGATGACCGGCCACTCATATAGCTCATTCTTAGTTCTGCCTTGGAGTAACCGAGCCCCGTTTTGAGATCCTTCACCTGAAAATAAGCAGGATAGAAGTACACCGAGACATTATTAGCGTTACACAACCGGTATACAGAAATGAGATTCTTACAAACATTCGGCACATATAAAAACATCAATAAGCTTAAGTGCACGAGAGGGTGTAGGAAGTAACGCTGAACCAGTTTGCGAGATAGGAATACCGGAGCCATCGGCGATAGTAACCTCTTCCCCACCGGTGTAAGGCTGATGCATGGAGAGATTTGCTAAGTCAGATGTAAGATGGTGTGTCGCACCGGAGTCCATGATCCAGTTAGCCGGATTGTAAGAGGGAGTCATCGCAACATTCGCACGAGGCTGCCATGGTTGCATCGGAGACTGTGGAGGACCACCAGAGTACGCGGGAGACATGCCTGGTGCCATCGGATAGCCACCACCAGCGGGAAGCTGTGAACAACGACGGGCGCTGTGTCCAAAAACGCCACACAACTGACATCTCCCTTGGTAGCCACGGCCCATGCCACGAGAGTCATTACGTGAGTAATGATTTTGTTGGCCACGAGAGTTATGACGGTTCTGGTTGCGTGACTGCGAAGGTTTGTAGGAGACGGTGTTGGCGGTGGTTGGAACCGAGGACGAGGGAACCGCAGACTGGAGTTTGAGCTCCTCATTGATGAGTTTCTCGTTCACCTCCGTGATCGTCGGAGCCGTATCACGTCCCTCAATTTGGTCGATGACACGTTTGTAGTCTTCAGAGAGACCACCGAGGATGTAGTCGATCTGGTCCTCATGAGCGATCGGACTTTCAAGCAGCGCAAGCTTACTGAAACGAATGGTGAAGCCTTGGACATATTCTTCAATAGATTTGTTACCTTTCTTCCAGTGTGTGAGTTGATCACGAATCTGTTTGATATGAGTACGACTAGGCTTGGCGTAGGTGTCTTTAAGTGTAACCCAAATGTCATGAGAGGTCGAGGCTTTTGACAAGAGGGGTTGAACGGATACGGTGATCGTACCTAGGAGACCAGAGTAGATGAGCCGGTCCTGTCGCTTCCAATGTTTGAAGGCAGGATTTGGCGTCGAGACACCAGCCGTGGTAAGAGTAGCATCGGGGGAAGAAACCGAGCCATCAAGATAGCCAGCAACATCATAGCCATCGAGTAGAGCGTGGATCTGACGACTTCACATCAGAAAATTGGTTGCGGTGAGTTTAGTCACATTTGACATGTTGACATTCACGAGAGCGGTTTCCACCGAAGAAACAACAACCTCATTGGGAGCAGCCATGATTGATAAGGAGAGGAAGGTAAGAAAAAGAAGAAGAAGAAGAAGAAGAAGATGGCGGCTGTAAAAAAAAAAAAAAAAAATTAGGTCTTTGAGATCTTTTTCCTCTCTGATACCATATAGAGGGAAGCTGAAAAAATATTATGGTAACAATGTTACAGAGTATATATACAACAATGTAGTAGGGTTTTAGCTTATACTAATTACATTCATACCCTTATTATATACATATCCTTACACCATGGGTGTATGTTGTAAATGAAGCAGAGGCTTCCGTCTAGCTTGAGCCAACAACTTGTATTTCCTTTGAAGAACACAGATTGGCCTCTGGAACCGAAGTGAGGCTTGATAAGGGTTACAGCAAATGAGGTCCCCTGACCTTCGGACCTGATCAAGTTCTTTACTCGACCATGGCTGGAAAAGAAGATAAAGAAAGAGACGCTAAAAGTCTGGAAACTTAACAAACAAGTCCAAAGTCTTGAACATGAAAACGATGCATCACATACGTTTCTTGAGAGCTCATCAATCTTGGCTTTGCACTCGGAAGGAGTGCGTTTGCAGGAGAATGTCGAATAACTCAGACATACGAATGAGGATCCATCATTATAACCCTTAACCAAAAAAAAAAAAGACACATACTCACAAAAGTATATGTGTTGATGTAATATGATTGGCGTGGGGTTTTTGGTGTCTTAATACAAATTCTGAACAGAGATTACATTCTTTTTTTTATATATAAATTTTTATTTTAATCTTTTTTTTTTTTATCCTTCGATTATGCAAATTCTGAAAAGAGATGACGTTACCTTATCTTCCACTTTTTTATTTACTAGGTTATTAACCCGCGCATAACGCGGATATATCTATAAGAATTGATTCAAAATATTTTTGGGTCGGGATACATTCTCACAAAAGTTCTATAATGATTTTATTTTATTTTCTTAACTCAAATTTTTTTTAATATTTTGAATATCATTTCTGTTATTTAAAAAAGAAATAAAAAGTAAAAATTATATTAGTAAAAAATTGTTTTATAAATATGTTGGTAATAATAATAAGTTTTTTACAAATGGCGAAGAAACATTTTTAGTTTCAAATATTTCAGATAATTATTCAAGATTTTTTGAAAAATGTCTCTTTCCCCATTTCTCTTTTCAGAACAGTCTCTTCCTTAAAAACAAAAAATTTGAAAATGCCTTTAAAAATTCTAAGATCTAACCAAATACTGTAACCTCATAAAAATATACAAAAACTACATTTATATTTGTATAAAATATTATACATAATTTTTAAACCTTATTAATCATACACATATTATCTTGTCATCTCTGTACCATTTATTTATGTTTTTTGGTCTTTAAATTATTTTGAATATTTTAAATGATAATATGTTTTGTGTGATTAATAATATTTATTGAAAATTTAAAATTTATGTTTATATGTCTACTTATTGTTAATAATTTGAATTCCTTGAATTTTAAAATTAACATGGCAAATAGTTCAGTTCAAATACACAATTAGAAGAAACTCTAACACAACTTTTAGATTTTTACAACATTGATCAAAATAACATCTTTTGTTTCACAGCTCTCCATAGTTTTAAATACTTTGGATAACCGGTGAAGATATTTTGTCATAAATTAATTTTTTTTGTATGAGGACTAACTTTCACTAACTTTCACAATTTTTTTCTTGAGATCTGTCATTCTTTATTTATTTTTGCAAACACTCATTGTTTTACTCTCTATTCTCTATTCCCATTAGCTAGCACATCTACCATTCACAAACTTAGACGGACTCTTTTGGCTATGGTCTCACCAAAATAATAAACAAATTAAAATACCTCAGTTTCTTCTGTCGAACATTGTTTTAATGGTTTAGTGCGTATATGGTGACCAGTTCAAGGTCATGTCATAATGGGGATGATAAGCAAACATGTTCTCATCCTTTGTTCCTCCTCGTCGTTCTTGGTTAATACAAAAAATAATCATAATCACATGATTAGCAAGTATGATTCGTTAATACCAAAAAAATATACAAAATGTAAACCCTATTGAAATAAACAAATGTATAAACACACCAAAACAAAAACAGAATCATCAATACCTTATCGATTTTTTGTTTGGTTCCTTTATATTATTGTTCACACAATATCAAAATTTTAAATTATATATGTCGACTCGTAGATTCAGTCTTATTCACAGAATTAACATCATTGGTTTTGGCTAAAACTCACATGATCTGAAACCTAAACATAAATCAAAATAAGAAAAATCAATTAAAATATATCTAGATTGATTCATAGTAAAATAATAAGAGCTCTTGAAAAATTAAATAAGACAAAGAATACAACATCGACATAAAATAATAATAAATCATAACACATAATAAGAAATTAAACTATAAAAGAACCAAAAACAATATAAAAAACCATAATATCAACACTATCTAATTAACCTAATGAAAATTTGATATGTCCTGCATTGTAATACAGATTAAGAAATTTTTAAAAAATTAGTAAATTTTTATATATTTAAAAAAAAAAATCAGAGACATAAAATATAAAAATATTGTAAATACATGCTTACTTGTATTTATCAAATCTTTCTTGGAAGAGACTATACCAATTAACATTAGCTTACTTGTAGGGGAAGTAAGATTTGATGTATCAGTTTCCGGTGATGGCTTCAAAGGTGAAGAGATTTGTGGCAGCTTCTTCAGTGTAACGATGAAGAAACCATTAAAATACAAAGAAATCTCCATATTTTAAGGCACCAATTTACGTTGTTGTTTCAACAAACCCTAACCTGCAAAACACCATTAATATTTTTATAGAACTATCGAGCCAAAATATAACAATGGAATATCAAAAAACTCATATGATCAAAACTATTTATTTGGCGAATTGATAATAATGTGACCAAGGATCTATATTTATAGCTACAAATATTTAGGGTAAACCATCATAATTCTTTGATAAAAATTTACTATGTAAAATTGGAAAATTTCTCTAAACAAACTCGCAATATATTTTAAGAGTTAAAAATGTATATTGGCAGTATATTTTAAGAGTTAAAAATGTATATTTTATAAAATATTTTTCTTTTTATTAATAACTTTGTATTAAACGTATTAAATTTAACAATATTGATCAATGATATGGTAAAAAATGTTAAATAGTGAATTGTCCGATCCCGATTGGTCGTTCTAAATCATATGTGGACGTCTTAAGAAGTTTATAGCTCCTATTTAGTATAATTTATTATAGATGATTGTTTTCTTCAAATCTAATACATCCGACTTAGTTCGAATTTCAAATCGCGGGGTTGTACAAAAAAGAAGAAGAATAAAAGAATATGATTTGAGCGAGTTGATCATTGGTATAACGAGAAGTTGTCCAAAGAGAAAGAAGGACAATATGTTTGGGGAAGAAGTGGGAACTTTCATTAGTTATTATTTCCGCATCTCAAGGGCTCTCGATCAAGTCATTTCGAACAAGTTACACACCATTGCATGTATGTACATGTACATGTGTATGTTACGGCATACGTTTTGTGTGTACGCATCTCACCCTTATCAGTTCGAGAGGAGAATATTAGTTCTTGAAAAATGTTTGATAAATAAATAACCCAAAAAACCGAATAAACTGATAAAACCAAACCCCGCCCCAAAGTCTTTCCTCCGTTACATATACTCATATTTGAGATGTGATAACAATTTTCAATTTAATTTTTTTTTCTGATAGGTGAAGATTTAGAATCAGATGGATGATGAAATTTCTGAATTGAAGTCGGACTGGAACATCCTTACCATCAACTTTCCACCGAAAACAGTCATCGTTGGAATCAGAATGTAATTGACTTGTCCATCCGAGTAATAAAGTCTGATTTGTAAATATTCATAACCAGCTAAAAGGTGATTTATGAACCTCAAGCGAAAAAGAATGTAATCGTGTTGAGTTTGGAGATAAAGAATATAAAAACGAGAGTATCAAAAGGTTCTAAGCAATTTATGTGTTACCGACAATTTTAGCCTTTTACTAGATTAATCCATCCTTAGGAAGAAGATATTGCCTAATAAGAATGAAGCGTCTCTATCCTTTTAAAAAATTTATCATCATTTTTAGTCATTTATCTCAATATGTGACATAATTTGGGTTTGGGAGAAGATAAAGAACTTGAGCACATTTGCATCCATGGAAAAAAAGCAGTTTCATGAGGGAACTACATGATGATACAAGCTTCACGATCAATCTTCTAGCTTTTACTTTAATTTACCTAGCATATTAGAAAACTACTGTCGAGAGATATAAGATTTTGCTCCATTTTTTTTTTTTTTTTTTTGCTAAACATATAAATATCATTTTGCTGCAATGTTTGATATTTAGTTTCCAAGAATGATAAAGTTGAAATAACATGATCTTAGTTATCCTTCAAACTTTCTTATAAATGCATATATTTATCTAATAAATAAATCTTTTTTAAAATGAATTTCTCAGTAATAGTTTTAAAACTTTTATTAAAGTAAATAAATTAATCATTTGTAATAAGCTAAAGTAAAAATAATTCTAAATAAAAATGTATTAGACTAAGAATAAATTAATACAAATTATAAAAATATTTCTGTGGCCTAGCGCAGCTTTTTATCTAGTTCATATTAGATATAAAAAGGACAACCCCTTATACGAGATTATACTCACTTGTACTATCGAAGATTCTGAGCTGCAGAATACTTTTTTCTAAGACTGAATTTTTTTTTGACGACCGCGAATCAAACAAGTTACCGTCAATGTTGATATCGTCGTTGTTCATGAGGTCTATTCTCTCTTAAGCAGGTTTTGAACAAGTAAAGTAGTGTTTGTATTCCAATTCCATCCTCGTCAAACAAATTAGAACACAAAGAGATTTGCTAAATCGTAATTTTACTAATTATCGATAATTGTATTATTCTATGGCTACAAGGAAATTATCCTCCAGAATATATATGTGAAATCCACTTTGACGTAGAACTCTAACCATGCACTACTATAACAATATTAGGAAACTCCAAATAGAAACCGAATACGGAATACTTAAATAAATAAAAGATAAGGAAAATAGAATGAAAAACCACACAAGTAAGATGAGATCCAAGCACTTCTTCTTAATATCCTTTGAAGAAGCATCATGGTGAACTAATAGATGATCAAAAATAATCCAAATTAAGTCTGAAACTTGCACTGAAAAATATGACAACGTTCAACAAGATGTCATATAATGTGACACTAATTAAAATCCATTTTAAGAACTTGAAATTAACTCATAAAGGGAGAGACTAAACTTGGAAAAAAAGGAACAAGGAGACTGTCACGAAGAGGAGAACAAGACAAGATGTGATATGTAGAGTTTGGGGGTTGAAATAGGAGGGGCTCCAGGAATTGCTTAAAGAGCATCACCTTGTTACCATTCTTGGAAATTGCCGCAGGGTGGAAGAGTGAAGTAACATCATGAGGCGTATAGCAAGTGGGGTTAATCTTGTTCAAGTCAATGGAGAACAACTTGTGTGTTCCAGTAACGTAGTCTTTTCCAAATCCTGGCAAAGGGACCTCTGAGTCATTGTTGTCTATTTGAAAGTTGGCAAGAGGAAGCTTGTAGGACCATCTCGTGGCTGGGTTTATCACTGTAATTTCTCTTGTGGAGGCATACAAGCAGACAAGACCATCGATACTATCAGAAGGACTCCCATATTCGTCGCTAGTAGGTATCCCTTTATCATCGCTAATATGATATCCTTCTTCTTCTTCTTCTACTAGACAAGCGGAAGACCACTCCAACCTCATAGTCTTTAGAGCAACTTTCCTATACCAGCTTCTATACCTTGTATAAGAATATAAACACACAACTTTGGGTTCCTGGGTTTTCTGATGCAACATGTGTCTTTCCTTAAAAGATTTGGACCTTATCGTACCTCTCCAGTGTTTAGACACGGTTTGGAATCTCAACAGGGATTTCACTGGTAGTCGCAACATAACTTGTTCTAACACATCGTGGTTAAGTATCTCATCAGTTCCCTCCCTTCTTCTTTTTCTTTTGCTTGCTCTTTCAATTATCTTCCATGATGTTGCATCATCTCTCCTGTCTTCACTTCTTCTCCGATGTAAGTCTTCAGTTTTTCTTTCTCTTCGTGATGACCACAAAGACCAAGAGAATTTGTCTTCCCCGTTGCTCTTCCTCTTCCATGATGTTGCATCATCTCGCCTGTCTTCACTTCTTCTCCGATGTAACTCTTCAGTTCTTCTTTCTCTTCGTGACCACAAAGACCAAGAGATTTTGTCTTTTCCGTTGCTCTTCCTCTTCCATGATGATGCACCGTCATATTCATCTCTTCTTCTCCTTCCTCTCCATGAAGACGGTGCAATCTTTCCCTTTTCCATGGATGATAGATCATCTGATCTCCAACTTTTGTCTTCAATTCTTCTTCCTCTTTGTGACAACGACGACCAAGAGATGTTGTGTTTTCTGTCCCTCTTCCATGATGATGTACCATCGTAGTATTCATCTCTTATCTTCTTCCTCCATCTTTGAGACAGTCTCTCTTCTTCACTTCTTCTCCTTCCTCTCTCTGAACACGACGCTATCTTTCCACTTTCGTGGCTCTTCCTCCCCTCCATCGATGATAAAGATTATCCTCCGAGATCCGATGTGTGTTAACGCTTCTTTTTCTAAGTACTACTTTTGCTTTCTCTTTCTAACGACAACGTACGAAGACCAAGTAATATTCGCCTTCTTCGTGTCTTCAATGATCTTCTTATGATCTCTCTCTGCCTCCAATATATATATATAAACATTGGCTTCTCCTACCGACTCTCGAACTAGGAATTCTTTCTAGTTTCATGTATATCCAAAAGCCTAGTGGTAATTATTATCTGAGAAGATAAACTCAAAGAACAAAGAAAAGATATAGTTGTAATTTATTCATATATATATTTTAATTTATGAAAGATGTTAATTTTAAGTAAGCCATTGTTTTTGTTTATTAAAGATAGAGTTGTAATTTATTCATAATATAAAGAGAGATGTATATTATGAAAACACATTCTTTATTGTTTTTGCATTAAAATAAAAATTAATGCAAAGGAATTCACATGTTTTCTTTGAGTATGTCCGAATCTTATTTCTCACATCATTTTTTTTTTTTAGTATATCTACTGAGGACTTTGAAGGATATACAAACAGTGTAAGCTTCCTACAGAAAATTTACACCGTTACAAAACTCGCATAAGGGGAAGAAACGAATAATGGCCAGTTATATGTTCAGTTAGTTCCATTGAGAAAATTAATTAATGAATAAAAGAACTTAACTCATCTTCTACAAGTAAAACCAAAGAATGACTTATGTAAAAGAAAAGGGAAAATGACTAACAAGCCTAGAATTTTACTGAAGAAGAAGAGTGGACAAATGATAATAATTAACTAAGACATTAAAAGCAAAATAAAAACTAGACCACATCAATAGAATTTGTTGAATAAGCTTTTAGATCTTTCGCTTTCTTTCCAAACAAGCTATCCCATCTATTCTTGAGCTGTAAAATCTCCATCATCACAATCGCAAAGGTTGCAATTGCACATATAATTGTGTGTATGCGATCTTCCAGCCGCTTCCGGGTTGTAGAATGGACAAGCCTTTGAAAATGTTATACACGCTCAATATAACCACAATGTACCCCCCAGTGTGATGATACCAGTTCCAATTTTTCGGAACCTACGATCCTTGTTTGGTCTTGCTTTGAGTGCAAGTATCTGTAGAAACCCTAAAGCAAAGAGAAGTGACCCAATCAATGTATGCGCAGCGCCGTATGTAACGCCCCCGAACCGTACTATGACCACCCAGGCCATCAGACGGCGCCGGGACGCTACTATGGGAACGTTCATCAAAGGTCCGGCCGGGTGCGAGAACAAATCAAGCCCTTCGGCCAGTCCCTCGGCGAGGTTCCCGACCACACGGCACGTCCTTACAGCTTTGCAACCTTACAGACTCACCGTGTGTTGCGTCGACTCGGACTAAGTCTATATCAGTACGACATCGCTCGATTTAAAAGAAAATCCGAATGCATTAAAACTTTTAAAAAGTTACTACAACCGAATACACAAAAGGTTCGCAAGGCTTAGAGCCAAAGTTTGGATCGCAAATAAACATACTTTGGATTTTACAATAGACACCAAAAAGAAAACTACTCCGGAGTCCTATCGTTCACCACGCCCTCTAGTTCCTTTAGGGTCACCTGCAGAACAACAATATTATCATAAGTAATCTAAGATTACTTAGTGAGCTCAGGGTTCCTGCAGAGAAATAAATCCCAAACCCCAATTCCCCATTAACAATCAACATGCACGCAAACACAACAACATGCGGACATAAATAAGCACATGCAAGCAAGCAGAACAACTTAACAACCATCAGAGAGGACATACGGAAGCTAACAAGCTAACAAGATCACTCTACCAATAAGCGCAACAACATGCAACAACACAAAACAACATGCAACCACAAAACTTGAAAATAAAACCATAAGTTTTAACAAGTTTTAATTTATTTGGGCCCGGCATGCATCCCTTTCCCTAACCCCTTATGATTTCTCCAAAACGCAACCACAAAGGCAAGCGTTTGGATATCAGCCAAAGTTACACCGTCGTGTAAAATAGCCTCGGCCAGGGTAGCGAACCCAGTAACCTCCGAGCTCTTCGTGACCAACCCTGCACACACACGAACATGGGTTGCATGTCGCGGCTGCATGTGGCACGGAATGGGAAGGATAGCAACACCAAATCTTATAACGTTTAGCCGGAATTTCTCGCGGACTTCAACGCTTTAAGATCTCACTGAAGTTTATACTTGAGTTTATATGGTTTTAAACATAAATTACCAATAACTCAACCAATTCTCGCCTTCTGTTACTAGATCTTTTCAATCTAGCAACTAGCGCAACCTCACCACGCATGCATTTAAACAAGAAATCATAAAAGAACTTCAAGTAAATGCATCTACATGCAACATGCAAAACCGCGCACTAGATGGATGTTTTAACTCTCCATCTAAGCCGATGCAATCATGTGCCTGAACTCACAGTAAACCGTCGACGAATGATCTCCTTTGATGAAGCTCCAGTCGCGGCACCTTTGGCTCCCTCC
Source organism: Camelina sativa (assembly GCF_030686135.1). Taxonomy (NCBI): domain Eukaryota; kingdom Viridiplantae; phylum Streptophyta; class Magnoliopsida; order Brassicales; family Brassicaceae; genus Camelina; species Camelina sativa. The sequence goes on along the minus strand of NC_141884.1, from coordinate 39,079,665 downwards.
TTTGGTTGGGATCGAGTTCCTTCTCGATTCAACCTTGGTCAGTAGTCGATAGTCTTAGTCTTGCGTCCTCACTTCTTTCTTCTCTTCGCTCGCGCAGCACTTCGCTTCTTCTTCTCTTCTTTCACTCTCTCTTTTTTTCTCTTAGACTTTCTCTCCTTACCCCCTTATGATTTTCCGAAAATGAGAGAGTTGAGAGTGATATTTATAGAGAAACTGGGCGGTGGAACTCTCCAATAGACGTTGAGCGAGTGGTCCTCTACTTGCCACAAAATTTTGTAAGGCATAGGCGCTCATGACTTGTCTCAATATGGTCCACTTCTTTCTCCTTAAATCACTTGGCGAAAAACAATGAGACTTGGCTCATTTCTCCTTCACTCCTCTTCTATGGTGTAGAATGGTGTGACTTGGCCTTTTTATACACCACTTCTTCCTTATGATTTACTTGGTGAAAAATCATAAGACTTGGCTCACTTCTTCTTCACTTCTCTTCTATGGTGTAGAATGGTGTGACTTGGCCTTCTTAAACACCTATTCTTCCTTATGATTTATTTGGTGAAAAATCATAAGACTTGGCCACCTTAATCACCACTTCTTAATCTCCACTAACTTTGAGAAGTTAATCCTTGATTAATTCCTTGATGAGACAAAGCTCTTATCTCCCAAATTTGCTTGTTGGGTCGATCCGCGGTCTTGATCGTTCGCGGTTCGTTAGTCGGACATCATCGGCATTGGTCGATCCTTCGGTCGATCAGTCGATGCGATACGGCCACTGCGGTCATTGGTCGATCGGATGAAATTTCCTCGGACTTTTCTTCAGCAATTCTTCTAAGCTCCTTCCTGGCTTCTTAATTTTGTCCTTCGACCTTAGAGTTTCATGTTTGTAATTTACCTCATGGTGAGGGTCATTACATTCTCCCCCCCTTAATAGAATTCGTCCCGAATTCCATAAGGTTCCGATGGTCCTGCCTCATCTTCTTCTGCAAATAGTTGAGGGTACTTGGCCCTTATTCTATCCTCGTCTTCCCAAGTAGTGACCTTACGGTTCTGCTTTCCCCAAAATACTTGGATTTGAGGGATACTCCTGTTCTTCAACTTCTGAGTTCTCCTTTGCCCTATTCCAAATGGTCCTTCGGGGTATGTGAGATTTGGCTCCAATTCTTCGATAGACTCGGGCACAATCATTCTAGGATCTGGCACATGCTTCCGTAGCTGTGAAACATGGAAGACTTTATGCAATCGCATAACTTCAGGCATCGATAACCGATAGGCTACTTCGCCAACTCTTTGCTCAATTCGGTACGGTCCGATGAATCTTACTGCGAGCTTTCCCACTTTACCAAAACGATCCTTTCCTTTTTGTGGTGCAACCTTCAAATATACCATGTCCCCGACTTCAAACTCCACTTCCCGTCTCTTACGGTCTGCGTACTTCTTCTGGCGGTCCTGTGCCTTCTTCATACTCTCCTGTAGGAACCTGATCTTCTCCGTTGTCTCATCAATCAGCTTGTGATTGAAACTTGTCCGTTCTCCAACTTCCGTCCAACACAAAGGCGTTCTGCACGGCCTTCCGTACATAGCTTCAAACGGTGACATGCCGGTGCTCGAGTGATAGCTGTTGTTATACGCGAACTCAACTAACGGTAGATTCTTCTCCCAATCTGATGACCATTCCAAAGCACATAGTCGGATCATGTCCTCTATGGTTCGAATAGTCCTCTCCGTCTGCCCGTCTGTCTCTGGGTGAAAAGAGGTGCTCATATGAACATCCGTTCGTAACGCTCTCTGCAAATCTTGCCAAAATAGTGATGCGAATTTCGGGTCGCGATCAGAAACAATGTTGGCTGGCACTCCATGCAGTTTCAAAATGTCGTCTACGTACTTCTCTGCCAACACGGGTGCTTGGTCCGTACTCCTTACGGGAATTAAATGGGCTACCTTGGTTAAACGATCAACCACTACCCATACTGCGTCATTGGTTCGCCCTTTTCTTATTGGTAGACCGGTTATGAAATCCATAGAGATAGAGTCCCACTTCCAAGTTGGTATGGGCAAGTTGCGAAGCAATCCTGCTGGCACTTGATGCTCTACCTTGATCCGTTGACATGAATCACATTGGCTTACCCATTTCGCTACTGCTCTCTTCAGTCCAGGCCAATGATAGTACTTACGCACATCTTTGTACATCTTGGTGCTTCCTGGGTGTATACTCAACGCTGAGCTATGGGCGGCTCCTAATATTTCCTCGCGTAATCCGTTCCGGTCTGGTACGGTTACTCTCCCATTGAGAAGTAAAGTGTCATCGTCAGCTAGATGATAACCACTAGCATTCGGTCCTTCTGAACTTTTCAACTCCTCAGTGATCTTCTTCAGGTTCTCGTCCTGATGCTGCTCTTCACGAATTCGATGTAACCGGCTCGCTTGAGTTACGGCTTGTAAACCCAACGGCTCACTAGACTCTCCTTCCAAGGCTAAAAGCCTTACCTTCTTCAATTCTTCGGCTAACGACTCCACGTCCTTCTCGACATCAACTTGAGCTCTTCTTCGGCTTAGCGCATCTGCTACCACATTCGCCTTGCCTGGGTGATATTGAATCTTCAAATCGTAGTCGGCTACGAACTCCATCCATCTCCTCTGGCGCAAATTAAGGTCTGGTTGCGTGAACAAGTACTTAAGACTTTGGTGGTCTGTAAATACCTGAACAGCTTCTCCATACAAATATGATCTCCATATTCTTAATGCAAACACCACGGCTGCCATCTCCAAGTCATGTGTGGGGTAATTCTCCTCATGCTTCCTTAGTTGTCTAGAGGCATAAGCAATCACCTTATCTCCTTGCATCAAAACACATCCAACTCCAACTCTTGACGCGTCTGTAAACACCGAATACGGTTGATTTGGCTCGGGTAGGGGCTAACACTGGTGCTGTCGTTAGTGCTCCCTTTAACTTCCTGAAAGCCTCTTCTACCTCCTCACTCCATATAAATGGTACTCCTTTCCCGGTAAGTTGTGTCAAAGGTTTCGCGATGGACGAAAACCCCTTTACAAACTTCCGGGTAATAGCCTGCCAGGCCTAAGAAACTCCTAACTTCTGATGCGGTCGTTGGCTTCGGCCAATCCTGTATTGCGGCGATCTTCTCTGGGTCGGCGGACACACCTTGCTCTGAAACTCGGTGCCCTAGAAACCCAATCTCCCTCTGCCAGAACTTGCACTTGCTAAACTTGGCGAACAGTTTCATCTCCCTTAGCCTTTCCAACACCTTCTTCAAATGCTCCGCGTGCTCCTCCGCACTTCTTGAATATATTAGGATGTCATCGATAAATATGATCACGAATCGATCCAAATAGTCGTGGAAAACCTCATTCATCAATCGCATGAATGCTGCCGGTGCATTGGTAAGTCCAAATGGCATCACCACGAACTCGTACTGGCCATATCCTGTTTGAAACGCCGTCTTCATCACATCCTGTTCCGCAATTGAGATCTGATGATAGCCGGAGGCTAAATCAATCTTCGAAAACCAACTTGCTCCTCTCAGCTGGTCTAACAACTCATCGATCCTTGGCAAAGGATACTTGTCCTTTATAGTTATGTTGTTGATACCTCGGTAATCAATACATAACCGCATGCTTCCGTCCTTCTTCTTGACGAATAACACTGGGGCTCCCCATGGCGAAGAACTTGGTCGTATAAAACCCTTCTCCAACAAGTCCTCTAACTGAGTCTTGAGTTCAGCCAACTCGGCTGGTGCCATGCGATATGGTGCCTTAGCAATTGGGGTAGCTCCGGGCTCCAAATTTATGGTAAACGGATGGCTCCTAGGTGGAGGCAATCCTTCCAATGGTCTAAAGACGTCTTCAAAGTCTTTGACTATAGCAATGTCCTCAACTTCCATGCCTTCCTTGTCATCTCCTCCCATGGCGGTCAGAGTGACTAAATAGACCTCATCCTCTTCAACTGGTCTTCCAATCCTTGCTGCCGATGCAAAGTATGCCGTTTTACTCGGGCTGATCCCGTTGAAAACTAGAGGGGTCCTCCCTCCATTTTCAAATATGACCCTGCTTCTACTGCAGTCTATATGGGCTTGGTGTTCCGATAACCAATCCATTCCCAGAATAGCATCGAACCTATCCAATGGCATCACCAAAGGATTTACCGGGAGGTTCGTTTCTTGCAAGACTATCGACACTTCCTTGACCCATCTTCTTGTCTTCAAAGGCGGTTGATTACCAGCAGTGTAGACGTTGATGTTCACCTCTTCCTCCTCACACAAGTCTCCAAACTTGTCAACCACTTCGGGAGTCACAAAACTATTGGACGCTCCCGAATCGAACAGTACATGTGTGGGGTTACCACCAACAAGTAATGTTCCTAAATGCACAGCAAATATAACAAAATGCAATGCTAACTAATCACACAAACACACAAACACGCAATCAATCACAAGAGAGTTAGAACCCATTCAAACCTGTTATAGGGCCCTTCGCGGCCTGCTGAGGTTTATGTGGCTCTAATCCTAAAGCAAAAACATTTGCTGAGGTTGCTTGCTTCTTCGCTGGGGGTTCCTTCACTTGGTTCGCTGCCTGGGCACGGTTCACAGTTTGGGCGTTCGGTTTGGCCGGCTTCGACGGACACGAGCTCGCATAGTGTCCTAACTCGCCACAGTAGAAACACGTGACGGTAGACAGATTGTTGCTTTTCGTTTCCTCAACAGTCGGACAAGCGCGAGCGAAATGCCCAACTTGCCCGCACACATAGCATCCCCTCGGATCCATGTTGCTCACCTTGTTACCACCTTGGCTAACGTTCATCTTAACCTTCCCGCGGCCTGCGCCCCAATTCCGTCCTGCTATTTGATTCACCTTCCGGGTGTTTACGATCTTCGTCTGCTGGACGGGTTCCTCCTTTTTTGTCTCGAGCGGCGATTTCCTTTTCCGTCTCGATAGCCTCCTCAACACTTACCGCTCTTTCCTCCACTTCCGCGACACTGCGGTACGTCACAGCATGCAACCTTCCGCTAATTTCTGGCCTGAGTCCATTAAAGAATCTCCGGGCCATAGCTAGCTCATCATCATTCTCCTGGTACAAATACCTTCGAAGTCTTGTGAAAATCCTCCCATACGCTCGAACAGTCATTTCACCTTGTTGTAAGTGCAAGAATTGACTCTCCAGTCGGTCACGTGACTCTGGTGGGAAGTACTTTAACTCAAATTCCCGCTTAAAGATTCCCCATGTTATGGTCTGGAATTGGTAACGAGATACCACGATATCCCACCATGCCTTCGCATCTTCCTCCAAGAACGAAACTGCTACTGGTCTCCTAAACTCCTCTGGGCACCTTGTCAACTCCAAGTTAGTCTCCAAGTCTTTTATCCATGCATCTGCTAACACCACATTCGGGTCTCCTTTGAACTTACGAAAACCTAAGTTCCGCAACAACATCACTCGTTTTAAAAACTGGTCGGATGGATCTTCTGCTGCCCGATTTGCTTGGTCTTGCTGCTGTTGTTGGATCATGTGATTCAAGAGGTCTTGAACCATCTTAAGTGTCTGTTGGGACTCCGGCACCTGCTGCTCACTTGGTCCCTCTCCATGCGCCTGGTCTCCCCTTGGCATGTTCTGCGTTGGATAGGCGGCATACGGTCCAAACGGTGAAAACCCCGGCGGGTACATACTCTCCGGTGTACTGAAACGATTTGAGTTTAATGGTGTGTAACTTGGCGTCGCGCCAGGTACATTCCAATCCGGCATAAACATGTCCGGCCCATACATGTCTGGGAATGACTCTTCCCTTTGCGCATCATCAAACTGCGAATCCCATTCCTCCGGACCAAACTGTTGACTTGAACCCCTCCCTGTGCCCGGCGAACGGTACGTCGACCTCGACCTTTCAGATCCTTGACGAGACATCTGCATCCACGATCAACAAAGGGTTTACTTAATCCCATCTAACCCTAAGTGATGAACGATCCGGATTATCCTAAGTGTCTATTGCGACCATTTGACTCGATAAATCATTTGAAAACGCGAGTCCTATACAGCATCATAACCATGCTCTGATACCACCCTTGTAACGCCCCCGAACCGTACTATGACCACCCAGGCCATCAGACGGCGCCGGGACGCTACTATGGGAACATTCATCAAAGGTCCGGCCGGGTGCGAGAACAAATCAAGCCCTTCGGCCAGTCCCTCGGCGAGGTTCCCGACCACACGGCACGTCCTTACGGCTTTGCAACCTTACAGACTCACCGTGTGTTGCGTCGACTCGGACTAAGTCTATATCAGTACGACATCGCTTGATTTAAAAGAAAATCTGAATGCATTAAAACTTTTAAAAAGTTACTACAACCGAATACACAAAAGGTTCGCAAGGCTTAGAGCCAAAGTTTGGATCGCAAATAAACATACTTTGGATTTTACAATAGACACCAAAAAGAAAACTACTCCGGAGTCCTATCGTTCACCACGCCCTCTAGTTCCCTCTAGGGTCACCTGCAGAACAACAATATTATCATAAGTAATCTAAGATTACTTAGTGAGCTCAGGGTTCCTGCAGAGAAATAAATCCCAAACCCCAATTCCCCATTAACAATCAACATGCACGCAAACACAACAACATGCGGACATAAATAAGCACATGCAAGCAAGCAGAACAACTTAAAAACCATCAGAGAGGACATGCGGAAGCTAACAAGCTAACAAGATCACTCTACCAATAAGCGCAACAACATGCAACAACACAAAACAACATGCAACCACAAAACTTGAAAATAAAACCATAAGTTTTAACAAGTTTTAATTTATTTGGGCCCGGCATGCATCCCTTTCCCTAACCCCTTATGATTTCTCCAAAACGCAACCACAAAGGCAAGCGTTTGGATATCAGCCAAAGTTACACCGTCGTGTAAAATAGCCTCGGCCAGGGTAGCGAACCCAGTAACCTCCGAGCTCTTCGTGACCAACCCTGCACACACACGAACATGGGTTGCATGTCGCGGCTGCATGTGGCACGGAATGGGAAGGATAGCAACACCAAATCTTATAAAGTTTAGCCGGAATTTCTTGCGGACTTCAACGCTTTAAGATCTCACCGAAGTTTATACTTGAGTTTATATGGTTTTAAACATAAATTACCAATAACTCAACCAATTCTCGCCTTCTGTTACTAGATCTTTTCAATCTAGCAACTAGCGCAACCTCACCACGCATGCATTTAAACAAGAAATCATAAAAGAACTTCAAGTAAATGCATCTACATGCAACATGCAAAACCGCGCACTAGATGGATGTTTTAACTCTCCATCTAAGCCGATGCAATCATGTGCCTGAACTCACAGTAAACCGTCGACGAATGATCTCCTTTGATGAAGCTCTAGTCGCGGCACCTTTGGCTCCCTCCTTTGGTTGGGATCGAGTTCCTTCTCGATTCAACCTTGGTCAGTAGTCGATAGTCTTAGTCTTGCGTCCTCACTTCTTTCTTCTCTTCGCTCGCGCAGCACTTCGCTTCTTCTTCTCTTCTTTCACTCTCTCTTTTTTTTCTCTTAGACTTTCTCTCCTTACCCCCTTATGATTTTCCGAAAATGAGAGAGTTGAGAGTGATATTTATAGAGAAACTGGGCGGTGGAACTCTCCAATAGACGTTGAGCGAGTGGTCCTCTACTTGCCACAAAATTTTGTAAGGCATAGGCGCTCATGACTTGTCTCAATATGGTCCACTTCTTTCTCCTTAAATCACTTGGCGAAAAACAATGAGACTTGGCTCATTTCTCCTTCACTCCTCTTCTATGGTGTAGAATGGTGTGACTTGGCCTTTTTATACACCACTTCTTCCTTATGATTTACTTGGTGAAAAATCATAAGACTTGGCTCACTTCTTCTTCACTTCTCTTCTATGGTGTAGAATGGTGTGACTTGGCCTTCTTAAACACCTATTCTTCCTTATGATTTATTTGGTGAAAAATCATAAGACTTGGCCACCTTAATCACCACTTCTTAATCTCCACTAACTTTTTCTGATTAAAATAATCCTCCACTAAGAATTATTTAATCTTTACTTTGAGAAATTAATCCTTGATTAATTCCTTGATGAGACAAAGCTCTTATCTCCCAAATTTGCTTGTTGGGTCGATCCGCGGTCTTTGATCGTTCGCGGTTCGTTAGTCGGACATCATCGGCATTGGTCGATCCTTCGGTCGATCGGTCGATGCGATACGGCCACTGCGGTCATTGGTCGATCGGATGAAATTTCCTCGAACTTCTCTTCAGCAATTCTTCTAAGCTCCTTCCTGGCTTCTTAATTTTGTCCTTCGACCTTAGAGTTTCATGTTTGTAATTTACCTCATGGTGAGGGTCATTACACCGTACTCTTCATTCCGGTATGTTTGGCCATGTAGATTGCTGTTCCTAATCCTCCAATTAAACCGGAAAAATAACCGATGGTTTGACAAATTATGTGTACATAGAACCATGTTGGATCTAATTCTTCGTATGTCTTCATATACCTTGCGGCCATAACTCCAATTGGCATGAGTGTTCCCCAACTAGTTGCATTTACAACTCCATGGATTTTCTTTACCAACAATATGTTTCTGTTAACTGATTTTGTGGATCTGACTTGTCCCGAGAGCAAATCCAAAGAAGCCATAGGCGGATCTAGAAGAAAAAATGGTATGGGGCACTATTTAAAATATTGAGAGGAAAATAATGAAATGAATACAAAAACTACAGAAATGGGGCATCGAACCCTGGTCGTAGGGTTTAGCATGGGGCACGTCACACAAAATGTACTAAATAATCTTTATATCAAGCTTAACAACTGAACGATTATTATTAAAGAGCATGGGGGCACGTGCCCCACCTCCCAACACTCTAGATCCGCCCTTTGAGATGATCTCCACTCATTGGATGCATTCCAAGTGTATCTCCTTCCTTCAACGGGCCGTCTTGCCATAAGTGATTCACGACGGTTGTGTTAGGAGACAAAAATAAATTTGCAAATATCGTCATCTCCCCATCAATATATTCAGCAGATACTTGTGTCAAGCGGATGCTAAGAGAAGTTTTTTGAAGCATAGCGCGTAGCTATCAATGGAGGAAGTATATGCATGCATAACGCCAGAAGTTGAGTTACGGTATGCTACAATAGCTTGAGCACCTAACATGCCTTTTTCGTCGGGTTTATGGTTCAAGCGATCCAACTAGAAGACTCTAGAGATTGGTGTGACGGTAAGCAACTTCAAGAGCTCCGGTTTCTCGAACATAGTTGATGTGTAGAAACGAGTCTAACACCGGAAGATCCGTGCAAGAGCTAAAGGTCCTTTCCGTTTTTAAAGCTGTGAGATTCACATCTAGCATGAAGTCCTTGATCTGTTGCTGCTGTAATAAAAGCTGGAATCAACACGAACATGCAATACAAAAACAACTAAAGCGGCTCTTGAAAACAAAGACGTGATGATGATGATGATGATGATTATGGTTGTGGTTCTTTTTGGGGAAGATTTACTCACGTGTCATACATTTTAGGTAATATTACTAGAACCATACAATTTTTTTTATTACTATCATATTTTAGGTCTTTTTCTATACCCACAGTATCATTGTTGCACGTTATAAATCGCTGACGTGTATTAAATAACTCAGCGTAAAGTGCTACAGCGGTAATGGCGGCTGCGTTACGGTATGTTGCGGCTGATTTATGGAAAATGACCGAGTTATGAGAGGACGGCTGAATTAAGAGCATAACTCAGCATGTAGTTCTGGTTGACTTAATAAAATCTGTCTGAGTTATGAGAAAATGACTGAGTTAAGAGCATAACTCAGCCATAAGTACGGCTGAGTTTTTACCCGATGGTTGAGTCATCAAAAATTTGGCTGAGTTAATACTTCGACACCGGCTGAATTAACTTTCTCCGGCTGGCTGAGTTATTAACAATGGCTTACTTATGAGATGTCGTTACGGCTGAGTTATGATTAAATACTATAACTTAGCCGTCATGAGCTGACTTATTGGAAAACTCAGCCATTTTAACGGCTGACTTAGTAGCAAAAGATTAATTACTAGAATATCCTTCAGTTATGGCCGACTTATTAAACGTTACGGCTGAGTTACAGATTTTTCAGTTGAGTTATGACATTAAGCGGCTGAGTTTGGCAGCCGTTTTTTTTGTTTTTTTTTTAATTATTGTAATAGTATTCATGTTGCGGTTGAGTTATAATTTTGTTTGATGGCTGATTTAATTAGGCTGATTTACATGTTCGTTTGGTGGCTGACTTGCCACACACATATTTACATGTCATCATTCCATGTCATCATCTTCTAAGGAAAATACGAAATGTCTTTTTTCCACTCTTCTTCTACACCTGGTTCAAAAGTGAAGGATTTACATGATCATCAGCTTGTTCTTCACATCAACAGAGATATCCATAACTTCATTTTCCTCATTCTTCTTCAATTTCGTTCATAAATCCAGTTCCGGTTATTGTTGTTTCCAATAATTGGGTAAAAAAAAAAACACAAATATATATTTAACACCGACGATAGAGGGTGTAGAGTTTTGTACATAGATGCAGAAACAACGCACGACAAAATTGTGAAGTTTGTCAATATTCCTATTTTTTCTATATTATCTGAGTAATTTTATTTTTTTTATCGGAGAACACAAACTTGGTTAAGATTTTGGAAGAAGAGATTATGATGATATACAAGCTTTGAGTATTTCCGCACTATTTATATATAGTGACTGAGTTACATTCACGTCCTAGTGTCGATATGACTTAGGACTACGTTTCCATATTTCGATATTGTTTCCTCTTTGTTTTACCTTAAGTTTCCATATCTCATAAGGAATCTTTCATTAATCTTTTCACCTCTTTGCTTTAGCAACACGATCTTCATTAATCCAAAAGATTGTTTTTCTAAAACATTAAATTAATATTATTTAGAAAAAAATTGATTTTCTAAAAACTATTAAAAAGTTCTACTAGATGATCTTATAGGTTTAAAGTAAATAAAAACTATAATCTCTTTAAATAAAGTTTACCCATTCAATTAATAAATTAAAATATTTTTAGTTTTAAAAATTCAAGTTTATTTCAAGTGTATAGGACAATGTTAAGTTGTTAACACATTGTAACATTCGTGTTCCGGGAATAGTGTTGGAGATATGTTAAGTAAACCTAAAAAGTGGATTTTAATTAATTTTTGTTTAATTAAATCCTGGTTTAATCTAATTAAAGGAAAAACTCCTAAGCTCCTTCTAAAAGTCACGCCTCCTCTCCTTTTTGTGCTACTGTCGACATTGTTAACAGAGAGAGGGAGAGGAAGAGAGATAACTCATGGTTATTGGGTGTAAAGAAGAAAGAAAATGAGATCAAGCTTTTTCTTTAGAATAAAGAGAGAAACATAATTGTCAGAGTTTGGAAGAAGGAGGATCCGACTGATCAAATTGTTTCGAAAGGAATAGATGTAGCTAAGAGATGTTCGTACACTCTCCCTTTTTACAGAAGTGAATTTGAGTTAATATTCTAGGAGATATTGGCAATTTCGTGGGGCGTTTCTTCTCATTCGCGGATTGAGACCATCGGGTGTTTCGGGATCGATAGCGGTTTTCATCTGAGAACCGATCGTGCTGACATTTTGTGGGAAGGGTCTAGACGTATCTTGCTTTTCACCGGAGTGATTAGAAAGTTAACAGTTCGTTTTGATTTCGTAGTTTCACTTGTGAGGTTGTTCTTTACTGTTTTTTTTCTGGCAGTTTGTTTTCAATGTTTGTTTATTTTTGTGATTGGTTGTAGGAGCGAGTTTGGTTGTTCTTGGATATTGGAGAGCCCTCTCATTTGGTTGTAGTTAGTTTCTTGAATTACTTGTTAAGGTGAGTGCATGACCATGAGTTTATCTAAGCGATTAAGTTGTATGACTTGTTTTTGTGTGATGATGTGTAGGTGTGGTGAAAGTGTTATTGGTTGTTCTGTTTAATGGCTGGTTTTGTTATATTTTATTTGTAGTTGTACTCTTGATTTGCTTGTGTGTATTGCTCGTAGATGGGAGAATCGCCTCACTGGGTATTTTTGGTAATACTCATGCATCTCATTGTGTTTTGTGGTGCAGGTAGAGGCAAAGTGTGACAGTGGGATCATGGAAATGAAGAGGAGGATGTTCTAGGGACTTAGTTGTTATGTTTTGGTGTATGATAGGTTGCTAGAATTGGAATGTTGGAGTTAAAAACCATGGTTTAAGTTGCTAGTTTTTGGTCTATGATTCTGGTTAATTATTGGTTTATTATTATTGGCATTTTTCCGATGCTTATTGGTTAAATATTTAAATAATATTTTTGAGTTATTTATTTATTATTTATTATGTATTATTATTTATTAATATTATTATTATTTATTACAAAAAACGGGTTGGATCGTTTCAGTTTGGTACAGAGCCCTTACGACTCTAGGTATGGGTTCATTGTGTTTCTGTTGCTGATGTATGAGATTTGCATGCTTAGATTGATTATTTGAGTTAGTTAATTGTATGTGGCATGGAGTCCTAGAACATCCACTTCGAGCCTTCAATGAGAGCAGCGGTTAGCCTTTGTTCTTGGAAGAGCAGCGGTTAAAGGTGTTTGTGTTGTTGGTTGTGGATGTGAGCGTGGTCGTAGTCGTGGTCGTGGTCGGGCAGGTTCCCAAGGCCAGCAAGTTGGTGGCCCAGAGTTCCACAAGGAGGTACATTAGAGGGTCGCAAGCTTATCAGGAGGGACCAGAGAGGGTTAGCCGGTGAGCGTGCCGAGGGTGCTAGGAACCCAAGTGAAGGGTTGCAGCAGGTGGAGGCCAGGGTCGAGATGATCTCTTGGCGGATCTGTTGACGTGCTGTTGGAGCGGTTATCGAGAGAGGTACCAGTGCATGCTCCAGTTGTGCCGCATGTAGCAGGGTGCGGCCAAGGGCTGCGGATGTTGAGGAGTTTCCATCATATCTTAGGAGGATGGAGCAATTGTAGATGATACATGTGAGATTCTTCTCAAAAGTATCAAGCCTAGAGAGGCGGATAGGTGGACAGATGCAGTTAGAGCAGATGTTTCTCCGTTGGTGGGTGATCAAGTTTGAAATTGGAACTTTAGTGGACAGGTGTGACATTGTAATGTTATAATCAGGCCACGGGAGGTACTAAGGGTCGAGAGATGTTTGTAGACGTTACGGCTTGTTGCTCCTGAGGGGATGGTGATTCGCCTAGATACTGATAGCTCGATGGCTGTGAGCCCAGAGAGTGGTAGAGGGGATGGTTTTCCCCTGAGGGGATGAATAGTTCCCCTGATACCGAGATCTCGAGGATTGTGGTCCAAGAGTGAAACGGTATCACTCGAAGACGCTGGTCTGTGAGTGAGATCGGTATGGCTCGAAGGTTGCGACCTAAGAGTGGAGGAGTTGGGAGCAAGCAATGCCAAGGACGTGAGTATAAACATAACGACGAAATGTAGACCTCGAGAGTTGATGGTGGTTTAATCTTATATTTTTTGTTGTGTTGGCCTGTGGGCCAGGGTTCTATGACCGATGCGGTCATGAATGTGTGGCTGATGCGCCAAGATTGTGTGGTCGGTGGTGCTGGAGTCCCAGGAAGGGGGAGCTGCAGCAGTTATGAGCCGGCAAGGGCATGGTTGCCAGGTACATAAGTTCAGGAGAAACCTTCATGGCAAGATAAACTAATCGTTGCGACGATGTTGGATGAAGTTCATTGGAGAAGGACAGGGTTGCTAGATTTAATGTTTTGGTAAGCTTGCTGGGGGAAATAAGTCAAGTGGTTTGAGTTGGCGGCCTGCATATTGTTTTGATGCGGGGAACCAAAATATGCGAACATATGGTACTTGTTTGTTTGATTACGCTCGTATTGATGATTTGATGTGGATAATTGCTAAGCGGGAAGCTACGTTGGAATAAGCTGTCTTGTAGAAGTTTCCCTTAGAGGCAAGTTACTAGTGAATCTTGGTCGAACAAGAGGGGTTGATATTTGGGTGGTGGTGAGTTGATGTCAGCATACTTGATTATTAGTCTAGTAGATCTGAGGAAGTAACCAGAGGATTTGTTGAGCAAGGGATTTATCCGTCCTAATGTATCACCGTGGGGAGCGCCGGTGTTATTTGTTAAGAAGAAGGATGGGAGTTTCTGCTTGTGCATTGATTATCGGGGTTTGAACCGGGTTACTGTGAAGAACAAGTACCCTCTTCCCAGGATCAATGAGTTGTTGGATCAGTTGAGAGGGGCTACTTGGTTTCCCAAGATAGATCTGGCGTCGGGTTATCATCAGATTCTGATAGATGAGGCAGATGTGAGGAAGACTGCATTCAGGACAGGATATGGGAATTATGAGTTTGTAGTGATGCCTTTTGGTTTGACTAACGCGCCAGCAGCATTTATGAGATTGATGAACAGCGTGTTTCAGGAGTTTCTGGACGTGTCTGTCATCATTTTCATCGACAACATACTCGTATATTCTAAGAGTCCTGAAGAGCATGTAGTGCATTTGAGGGTAGTTCTGGAGAAGCTGCAGGAGTAGAAGTTGTTTGCTAAGTTGAACAAGTGCAGTTTCTGGCAGCGTGAGATGGGTTTTCTGGGTTATATTGTTTCTACAGATAGAGTTTCTGTAGATCCGGAGAAGATTCAGGCTATCAGGGATTGACCTAGACCGTAGAATGCCACAGAGATCAGGAGTTTCCTCGGTTTAGCAGGTTACTACAGGAGATTTGTGTAGGGCTTTGGGAGTAGGGCACGCCCGATGACTAAGTTACAGAGAAGGATGTTCCTTTTGTTTGGTCACAGGAGTGTGAGGAGTGCTTTGCAAACCTTAAGGAGATGTTGACTACTATGCCAATGTTGGTTTTGCTTGAGCAGGGAGAACCTTATGTGGTTTATACTGATGCATCTAGAGTTGGTTTGGGGTGTGTGTTGATGCAGCATGAGAAGGTGATTGACTACGCTTTGCGGCAGTTGTGGAAGCATGAGGGCAACTATCCTACTCATGATTTGGAGATCTTATCTTTATGGTGCAAAGGTACAGGTGTTTACAGATCACAAGAGCCTTAAGTACATATTTACTCAGCCTGAGCTGAATTTGAGACAGAGGCGGTGGATGGAGCTTGTGGCAGATTATGATCTGGAGATAGCTTATCACCCTGGTAAGGCTAAATTGGTTGCGAATGCTCTGAGTCAGAAGAGGGTAGCTTCAGCTCAGGAGCAAGAGATGGAGTCTCTGGTAGGAGAGATCAGTGCTTTGAGGTTGTGTGATGTTTCTCAAGAACCGTTGGGTTTGGAAGCAGATCTTCTGAGCAGGGTGCGGTTGGCTTAGGAGAAGGATTTGGGGCTGGTGAATGCCTCTAAGAATGTTGATTCAGAGTATCAGGTCTCAGCTAATAGTTCTATCTTGGTGCACGGTCGGATTTGTGTGCCAAAGGATGAGGAGTTGAGGCAGGAGATCCTGAGAGAGGCTAATGCGAGCAAGTTTTCTATTCATCCAGGAGCGACTAAGATGTATCGTGATCTCAAGAGATACTATCACTGGATCAGGATGAAGAAGGATGTAGCTAGTTGGGTCGCGAGGTGCGTTGTGTGTCAGCTAGTGAAGGCTGAGCATCAGGTTCCACGCGGGTTACTAAAGGGTCTACCCATTCCTGAGTGGAAGTGGGATATGATCACGATTGATTTTTTTGGTAGGATTGCCCGTGTCTCGGACCTTTGATGCTATTTGGGTCATTGTGAACCGGTTAACTAAGTCAGCACATTTTATAGCCATTAAGAAGACTGATGGAGCAGCGGTCTTGGCTAAGAAGTATGTGAAAGAGATAGTCAAGTTGCATGGGGGTGCCAGTGAGTATTGTGTCTGATCGGGACTCTAAGTTCACTTCAGTGTTCTGGAAGGCATTTCATGCAGAGATGGGCACTAAGGTGCATATGAGTACAGCTTATCATCCCCAGACCGATGGAGAGTCAGAGAGGACGATCCACACGCTGGAGGATTTGCTGAGGATGTGTGTGTTGGATTGGGGTGGCCATTGGGCAGATCACCTGAACCTCGTAGAGTTTGCTTACAACAACAGTTATCAGGCGAGTATTAAGATGGCTCCCTTATGAGGCTTTGTATGGGAGGCCATGTCGTACAACATTATGCTGGACTTAGGTGGGGGAGAGGAGCATGTTTGGGGTGGATTTTGTTCAGGAGACCTTAGAGAAGATCCATGTTCTCAAGCTAGACATGAAGGAAGCTCAGGATCGGCAAAGGACTTATGCTGATAAGAGGAGGAGATATCTTGAGTTTCAGGTAGGAGACAGAGTGTACCTCAAGATGGCCATGTTGCGGGGTCCGAACAGGTCATTGATAGAGACTAAGTTGAGTTCGAGGTATATGGGTCCATTCAGAGTGATTGAGCGCGGGTGGGACCGGTAGCATATAGGCTAGAGTTGCCTAAGGTTATGCGTGCGTTCCACAAGGTTTTCCATGTGTCTATGTTGTGGAAGTGTCTCCGTGAGGATGATCAGTTGTTGGCTAAGATTCCTGAGGATCTTCAGCCTAGCATGACTTTGGAGGCGAGACGAGTGAGTGTTCTCGAGAGGAGGATCAAGGAACTTCAGAAGAAGAAGATTCCTTTGATGAGAGTCCTTTGGGACTGTGTTGGTGTTGAGGAGCCGACTTGGGAGCCAGCGGCGAGGATGAAGGCTAGGTT
This sequence comes from Camelina sativa, assembly GCF_030686135.1. Taxonomy (NCBI): domain Eukaryota; kingdom Viridiplantae; phylum Streptophyta; class Magnoliopsida; order Brassicales; family Brassicaceae; genus Camelina; species Camelina sativa. Next base: position 39,062,969 of record NC_141884.1, on the reverse strand, counting down.
TAAGGAGTGGTATGAGAAGCAAGCCGCGACTTGAGCTTGTCTAGCCTGGTCCCATATGTAGTATGTGGCTGGACCGGGAATAGAGTATTCCAGCCCATCTCTCTTGTTTACTTGGTCCGCTTAGGGTTGGTTGGTTGTAGGACTAAGTAACAAGATGAGGTGGTGTTTGGTAGGCCTGGGCATTCGGTTAACCGTTCGGTTTTGGTTCGGTTGTGTTTGGTTTCGGTTAATTTGGATATAGTAATATAATAACCATTTGGATATTTTAGAAATTTTGGTTTGGTTCAGTTTGGTTTCTTTCAGTTCGATTTTGTTTCGGTTAGTTGAAGAGATAACTATAACTAACATAAATTATATTGAAACTAACCAAATAAACCTAATAAAACCAAAAGTAACCAAAGATAATCAAGTATAACCGAAATTAACCAAAATTACATTACAAAAATATAAAAAAGGGGGAAATATTGATCCGATTTTACAACATAGTATTTAACTTTGTAAATTCATAATAATAACATTTAAATATATTGATTATTTAAAGTACTTAATTATTTTGAATATAGAAATAATTAATATTTTAAGTTTATTTTATAGCTTTACATAATATTAAGTATATTATTTTGGGTATATTCTAGGTTTTTGGATATTTCGGTTAACCATTTAATTGTCGGTTTGGTTCGGTTTAGTTTCGGTTAGTTTGGATATAGGATATTACTAACCATTTGGTTATTTGAAGAACTTCAGTTCGGTTTCGGTTTGATTTTTTTTGGTTTGGTTCGGTCGGTTATTTGGTTACCAGTTATTTTTTCCCAGCCCTAGTTGTAGGAGCGAGTTTGGTTGTTCTTGGATATTAGAGAGCCTCTCATTTGGTTGTAGTTAGTTTCGTGAATCACTTGTTAAGATGAGTGCGTGACCATGAGCTTATATAAGCGATTGGATTGTATGACTTGTTTTGTGTGATGATGTGTAGCCGTGGTGAAAGTGTTATTGGTTGTTCTGTTTAATGGCTGGTTTGTTATATTTTATTTGTAGTTGTACTCTTGATTTTCTTGTGTGTATAGCTAGTAGAAGAAAGCATCGCCTCACACTGGGTATTTTTGGTAATATTCACGCATCTCATTGTGTTTATGGTGCAGGTAGAGGCAAAGTGTGACCGTGAGATCATCATGACAATGAAGAGGCGCATGTTTTAGGGACCTAGTTGTTATGTTTTGGTGTATGCTAGGTTGCTAGAATTGGAATGTTGGAGTTATAACCATGGTTTAAGTTGCTAGTTTTTGGTCTATGATTCTGATTAATTATTGGTTTATTATTATTGGCATTTTCCGTTGCTTATTTGGTGATTTGAGTTCTGTATATTTAAATAAATATTTTTAAGTTATTTTTTATTATTTATTATGTAATAATTTATTATTATTATTTTTATCTAATATATTAAAGGAGAAGTCGAGATGGCTCACAGCCAATCTCACAAAATTTGACCTCCTTTGCCCTTAATGAAAAATACCCCTAAAAATATTTCGGAGAAGCTTTTTCTCTTTATTTAGGTTGCTGAAACGCACCACATTCATCCTCAGACTTAAGATTACTAATTTACCATTAATGAGATTCAAAACTGGACGTTTTTACCTTTTTCTAAGTTTTAATTTTTTTTAAATTAGAAAAAACGAAAATTAAAAATAAAAATGGGAATCTAATATATTTATATGCAATATCTCTCTTTAAAAAAATAGAAGATAAATATTAGAATATATTATGAATATCCGTTTAAAGAAAATTTCTATTATTTTAAATGTTAAAATAGGTAAAGATAATTATGACGATTTTCATTGGATTCTAAATATAATCGACAATATAATCTGAATATATGTAAATGGGCTTTTGTAAATAAAATCCGTAATATACACCTCCTTACTCAAAACCCTAAAATCATAAGCGGTTTACTATTATAAATACTTGATTCTCTAATCATTCTCCATAACTCCAAAACAAGAAAAAACCCTAATCTTTTATCATGTTCTCAAATTTATATTTATATTTGTATTATAATTTTGGTCCTTGATTTGATTGCATCTTATTTTAATTTTTAGTTCTCTATGTAGTGGTTGTTTGTTTATATCACAGGATTATTATTGTTGTTTTTTCTTTCTATTAAGGTGCTAATGATTTTCTGATTTAGTTTTCAAAAACTTTTGATTCGATTATAGATCAATATTATCTTACTGACTTGATTTTTTTTTAAATTTGTTTTAGGGTTTACCGTGGGATTTTGGAACTACAAATCATCGTGGTTCTTGATGTGTTTGAGAAGATATCTATATACAAAGAGATAAAAATAATATTAAAAAGGTATTATTAGGTTTAATTTTTGGTTCCTTTTGTATTTTTTCTTCTTTTTTGGAATTTTATATGAATTCAAAATTTCCAAGTACTATAGTATTTGAGGTGCATGGTTGATGGGACAATAGTTTTGATATTGGAATGATAGTTTGAATCTTTCGGACGATTAAGTAAAATAATCTAATTTTTTAATTTTTTATCAATAAGGTTTCTCTTTTTCAATTTGGTTTTCCTAAACCCTAACAATCCATCTTCTAGCCGGTTTGTGATCTCACATGTGAAGGTAAAAGGTATGTTATTTACCACTTATCTATCACGGTTGCAACTCTTTTTTTTAATTCCCTTTGTGTATAGATGTGCTTCTTCTTTTTTTGCTAACTCTTTTTTATTTGTGTGTGACTTATTTACAAAAATAACAAACAAAAATTACCATCTAATGCTCATGTCAGATGTATTTAATGTCAAAACTAAAAATGAATTGATTGTGTGACTTATCTATTATATTAATTAGATTAAAGTTAAAGTATTGACCTTTTTATGTATATTACAAACTAATATTTTTAAAATATATATATATATATATATATGAAGATGCAGTCTACATATATGTATAGTTGATCACTTGATCTCATACACCTTGCGATATTTAATCATTTGGATCATTGTTATTGGTTAAGGATGGGATTACGCGGTTTTGGTTGACGTAAGCAGCATTTGGAGAGCTTCAATGGTCAACATCCGTTGCTTACGTTACTTTGAATAAACAAGACCAAATTAGAGTCACAAATTTGATAAAACCAAAGCTCTCCATCAATCGACTTTTAATAAAGATGCTTACGTCGTGACTCTGCCTTCGATCTCCAGACTTTACCAACCCCCTCCATCGTTCCTTAGCCCTTCTCAAGGTCAGTTCTTCAAGTCCCTTATCTTAATTCAGTTGGACATTCTCTCAAATATTAATCTCTCAGTGGTGTCCTTTTTTCCTCAGCCGCACACGAATGACCTTCACATAGTGGCCTAAAATCTCCAAGGCATGACTCATCCTGTCTTCTGGCTCTAATCTCCGCCTCTTATTTGCTGACCAAGACATCCCCTGCTACCTGGCCGCCTGTTCAGAGCCCCATCTACTCAAGGCCAAAAAATAGCTGAAAGACCTTTTTATTGCAACCAAGAAACAACCTTCAGAGCCGAAGGGAAAGTCGCTTTTATTTTCTTCTTCTTCCTCTCGGGAGAGCTGAAAACGCAAGAAAAGGGCTGAAAATGATATCTCAAGTTGGCCATCAAGGAAGATAAATAACATTGGACATCCTCTCGAAAACTGCATGTGGTGATGGACTATGTTGCAGTAGTTCAACGCTGTCTCCATCTCGCCTCCTTCAACTCAAGCTTCCCTCAATCTTTTTCCTTTTCTATGATCAATCCATCCCAACTATTCATGTGCCTCCTAAGTAGCTATCTTTATCAGAGCTCGATTTATTTAGATTCAAATTTTTCATATATATATATATATATATATATATATTAATGGTGTTTAACTAGGATTCAATCCTGTCTCATTAATATTATTTATCCTGTACAAAACTATAAATAATTTAATTTCACAAGTATATATAAAAAACAATTGTTTTATTAAATGTACCTTAAGTTATGTACAAATTTATCAAAAACAAAGTAGACGTTATGCCTTTGCACCCTAATTACATGCTTAGAACCGACACTTCCATGTATGTGTGGAACAATTACGTGACTGAAGCATGCAAATTTGGATCTTACAAGAAAGCTATACATCTAAAAATAAAAATTGAAATATATCTAAACTATAAATTCATGCCGAGCCAAAACAGTAGAAGTCAGATTCATTAAGCTAAACATATAATTTTGATTTTTTTGGGTGTTAATTTAGTTCTAATAAAGAATTGTATGCAATATTGAGATAACTATAACAAATTTGACAGTTTGAAAAGGGTAATTTAAATCATGAGAAATATTGAGAAAACGCATGAACGATCCAGGTACATCAAATTGTTATTTTGTTAATTGAATGTAATTTATTTTTCCGCAAAACAAAATTATAAATAAGTGTTTAACTTTACTGTTGTAGGTCTAATGTTGACATGAGCTTAGATAGAAAATATATGTTTAATTGAAATAGAACTGATGTTGCAATCGAATGGGACGTATCTTACGACCTTCGAGAAAATGCCTAAACCAGATAATAGTATGATGAACACAGGTGTAAATAGGCTTATCGCAGATAAGAGAATATATAAGCCTCATAAACAACAGGAATTGTACAATGAGTTGTTACCTATGCTAACTGAGGAACAAAGACATGTTTATGAAGAAATCATTCACTCTGTGAATCACGACAAAGGTGGTATGTTTTTTATTCATGGATTTGGTGGTACTGGGAAAACTTTATTGTGGACTATTCTTGGTGCTGATATAAGGTCTAAAGGTAATATTGTTCTGAATGTTGCTTCAAGTGGTATAGCTGTTTTGCTTTTGAAAGGTGGTAGAACGGATTACTCAAGATTTGGTATTCCAATCAATCTTAATGAATATTCTGTGTGTACGATCGATGCTGAATCTGATCTTGCTGGTACTTAATTAGAGAAGCAAAGCTCATAATATGGGACGAGGCTCCAATGATGAACAAACTTTGTTACGAAAATTTGGATAGGAGTTTGCGAGATATCATAAGATGTGACCAGATTTTTGGAGGTAAAGTTGTTGTGGTAGGAGGTGATTTTAGACAGATTCTACATGTTATTACAGAAGGAGGAAGAGTAACGACAGTTTTAGCATCTATCAACTCATCTGTTCTTTGGAATAGTTGTAAGGTTCTTAAACTTACCGAAAATTTGAGACTTGGCAAGGCACATAATAGTATGGATGCGGGTGCTCTCGCCACTTTTTCAAAATGGCTTCTTGATATCGGGGATGGCAAAAGCAACAAAACAAAGTGGAGATATGGAGATAGAAATTCCGGATGATTTATTAATGAATACAAGTGGAAATCCTATTCAAGCAATAGTTAAAGAAAACTAAGGTGAAAATTTTGCAAGCAGAACTGATCCAACGTTCTATAGGGAAAGAGCTATTCTAAGTCCAAGAAATGATGATGTTGATAAGATAAATCAATTTATGCTTAGCAAGCTACCAGGTATGCAAATTAAATAGGATATGGAATATGCATATTGAAGTAATAATTTTTAAAAATACTAATATTAAATACATATTGATATAGTATTTTTCTATCAATTAAATTATCAATCTACAATTTGCATTAATCAACTCACTAAGAATACACAAATAGGCTTAATCTATTCTTAAAAAGGAAAAGGTTCTTTTGTAATAATCTTAACTAACAAACTGATTCAAAGAAAGAAAACAAGACAATTCAAACAATGCAAACTCAAAGAAACAAAACACAACTAGCAACAAACTTTAAGTCAAGATTAAACAAGTGAACCTTAGGCAAGGTAATTGACTTGGGAGATAGCTAACCAATCCTAGATGTCTAAGCAACAATCAAGAACAATCCTATGGCTAAGAACACTTATGCAAATCAATTCATTTCCGTTATAGAGATTCCTATGCTAATCAAGTGATAATCAACAATTTCCAAAGGCAATCACAAGGCAAACATGCATTAAGAACAAGTCTAAATACCACTAAGCACCCTAATCATCAATTTCCATTGGCTAGGAATACAAAGCTCTTGATTAATTTGGTCAGGAATTTCATCAAACATCTTATGGGCATGGAAATCCTAATGTCTAGATTCAAGCATGATCAAGGCTATCTAGCATTATTAACACTAATCTAGATAATTAACACATAAATAAAGCCTTAGATATCAAAGATCAATCATCTATCTCCTTAATCTACCTACCCCAAAGTTCTAAGGATCTACTCACTCATCATCATGATCACACAAAGGAAAGAGTTTGATCTTTGTAAAATCATAATAAGAGATTATAGATTAAGAGATTTAAAGGAGAAATTGCTATTAAAAACTTAGAAGTACTAAATCATTCAACAAACCAAGAGTAGATAAGCTTAAGAACCCTAAGTGGCTGCTAAACAAAATATAAGATAAAGGATAAAAGGGAGCCGGAACAATCCAGTTCAAACCGGTTTAAACCCGGATCAAAACTAAAAAAAGTGAGGAGCCTGGCGGCTCCACGCGGGCAGGGTTTGGCCGATGGGAGGTGGCGGATGGCTTCACGCGGGCAAGGTTTGGCCGATGGGAGGTGGCCGATGGCTTCACGTGGGCATGGTTTGGCCGCGGGAGGTGGCCGCTGGCTTCACGCGGAAAAGGTTTGGCCGCGGGAGGTGGCCGCTGATGGTGGCGATCAAGTTTGTCTCATGTTCCATCGGCTTGTGTTTGGCTGCTGGTCTTGAACGCTTGCTTCACGCGGGCAAGGTTTGGCCAATGGGAGGTGGCCGATGGCTTCACGCAGGCATGGTTTGGCCGCGGGAGGTGGGCGCTGTCTTCACGCGGAAAAGGTTTGGCCGCGGGAGGTGGCCGCTGATGGTGGCGATCAAGTGCGTCTCCTGTTCCATCGGCTTGTGTTTGGCTGCTGGTCTTGACCGCTTGCTTCACTCGGCCACCGTTTGGCCGGTGGGAGGTGGCCGATGGCTTCACGCAGGCATGGTTTGGCTGCGGGAGGTGGCCGCTGGCTTCACGCGGAAAAGGTTTGGCCGCGGGAGGTGGCCGCTGATGGTGGCGATCAAGTGTGTCTCATGTTCCATCGGCTTGTGTTTGGCTGCTGGTCTTGACCGCTTGCTTCACGCGAGCATGGTTTGGCCAATGGGAGGTGGCCGATGGCTTCACGCAGGCATGGTTTGGCCGCAGGAGGTGGGCGCTGTCTTCACGCGGAAAAGGTTTGGCCGCAGGAGGTGGCCACTGATCGTGGCGACCAAGTGCGTCTCCTGTTCCATCGGCTTGTGTTTGGTTGCTGGTCTTGACCGCTTGCTTCACTCTGCCACCGTTTGGCCGGTGGGAGGTGGCCGATGGCTTCACGCAAGCATGGTTTGGCCGCGGGAGGTGGCCGCTTGCTTCACGCGGAAAAGGTTTGGCCGCGGGAGGTGGCTGCTGATGGTGGCGATCAAGTGCATCTCCTATTCCATCGGCTTGTGTTTGGCTGCTGGTCTTGACCGCTTGCTTCACTCGGCCACCGTTTGGCCAGTGGGAGGTGGCCAATGGCTTCACGCAGGCATGGTTTGGCCGCGGGAGGTGGCCGCTGGCGTCACGCGGAAAAGGTTTGGCCGCGGGAGGTGGCCGCTGGCGTCACGCGGAAAAGGTTTGGCCGCGGGAGGTGGCCGCTGATGGTGGCGATCAAGTTTGTCTCATGTTCCATCGGCTTGTGTTTGGCTGCTGGTCTTTACCGCTTGCTTCACGCGGGCAAGGTTTGGCTGATGAGAGGTGGCCGATGGCTTCACGCAGGCATGGTTTGGCCGCGGGAGGTGGGCGCTGTCTTCACGCGGAAAAGGTTTGGCCGCGGGAGGTGGCCGCTGATGGTGGCGATCAAGTGCGTCTCCTGTTCCATCGGCTTGTGTTTGGCTGCTGGTCTTGACCGCTTGCTTCACTCGGCTACGGTTTGGCCAGTGGGAGGTGGCCAATGGCTTCACGCAGGCATGGTTTGGCCGCGGGAGGTGGCCGCTGGCTTCACGCGGAAAAGGTTTGGCCGCGGGAGGTGGCCGCTGATGGTGGTAATCAAGTGCATCTCCTATTCCATCGGCTTGTGTTTGGCTGCTGGTCTTGACCGCCTGCTTCACTCGGCCACTATTTGGCCGGTGGGAGGTGGCCGATGGCTTCACGCAGGCATGGTTTGGCCGCGAGAGGTGGCCGCTGGCTTCACGCGGAAAAGGTTTGTCCGCGGGAGGTGGCCGCTGATGGTGGCGATCAAGTGTGTCTCCTGTTCCATCGGCTTGTGTTTGGCTGCTGGTCTTGACCGCTTACTTCACTCGGCCATCGTTTGGCCGGTGGGAGGTGGTTGATGGCTTCACGCAGGCATGGTTTGGCCGCGGGATGTGGCCGCTGGCTTCACGCGGAAAAGGTTTGGCCGCGGGAGGTGGCCGCTGATGGTGGCGATCAAGTGCGTCTCCTGTTCCATCGGCTTGTGTTTGGCTGCTGGTCTTGAGCACTTGCTTCACTCGGTCACCGTTTGGCCGGTGGTCTTGGCCGCTGATGGTGGTGATCAAGTGCCTCTTCTCCACTTCACTCTTCTCTGCTTCTTTGCATCGAAACAAGTCCAAATGCTCCAAATGTGATGATTTTACTCCAAGAACCTGAGAGGTAGCACACTAGATGCATATGCTCCTAAAACAACCTAGAATGTTAAGATTATGCAACAAAACTAACCAAAAACAAGGCTTAAAACCCAACAAAAAACAAGATATCACATATCTAAAATTCCATCTTTATTTTTTTATTTACAGGTGAGGAGAGACGATATCTTAACTCTGATAGTATTGAAACGTCAGATAAAAGTGTTCATGATAATATGATCTACACTCAAGATTTCCTAAACAGTATATAAGTTTCTTGATTGCCAAGTCATGCTTTAACGTTGAAAATAGGAGCACCTGTCATGTTGCTAAGGAATATAGATCCTAAGGGAGGTTTGCGTAACGGTTCGAGGTTAATTATTACTCAGATGACCAATCATGTAATCGAAGCAAGAATTGTGAGAGGAAAAAGGTTGGTCATAAAGTACTTATCCCTAGGATGTATGTTAGTCCACCTGATGCAAAGTTTCCCTTTCGTATGAGGCGACGAAAGTTTACTGTTACCGTGGCGTTTGCAATTACTATAAACAAAAGTCAAAGTCAGACGCTAGAACATGTTGGATTGTTTCTACCGAAACTGGTTTTTACACAGGGACAGCTTTATGTTGCCTTCTCTCAAGTCACAACCAGAAAATACTTAAAGGTATTAATTACAGATAAAGATGGGAAATGCCAGAATAAAACACTTAATGTTGTTTTCAAAGAGGTATTTGAGACTGTATAATTATGTTGTGTAGTTGGATAATTGTTTTGGATATTTAGACTTGAATTATATTTTTTCTCTTAAATAAAGTGATTTTTAATATCTTTAACACTACCTCTATTTTATAGTCAGATATAGACTTTCATATTGGAGAAAACTATTTTCTAATTTTGACTTATTCTATATTATAAAATAATAGATAAATACATTGTAGATGGTCTAAGAACATTTTATTAAAAAATTTCACATGATTATATTTTATTTGGTTTCAACAATGTTGTTTAAAAACATATAATTGTTAGCTGTGTCATAAAATGTATATATAATTTTACATCATTTCTATTAACTACAAACTTTACCTTTAATCTGTAATTATATATAATAATAATAAATATTAAAAATATTTAATAGTCAAACAAAATGTGAGACACTAAAACGATTAAGACGCAACGTTTAATCGTGACTGTTTGTATTCTTACAAATCTGGAATCCCCTTTTCGGTTTCAATAACAGAGAAGAAACAGGAAAAACCCTAATTGGAGAAAATCATGAGATTATGATTAGCGCCAAGGTCAAAGTCTAATTGATCTTCTTCCCGGAAGAACTAATTGACGTATACACGCCAAGGTCTTATATTCTTGGAGTATCAGCGAGTTCTTTACAAAAATAGTACTGCTTCTTGTGGAAGTAGAGGTTAGTGTCGCTAATTGAACATCATTCTTATTTAAAGTTCAATTTTTAACAATTCTTATATATACGACTTCCTACACAATTGTTATTGAACTGTAAAGAGTAACACAATCGAAACTAATTTTTTACCAAATACACTCGCTAAACTCCGGAAATATATCGACGATGGTGAATGATATGATATTAGAACTTTCAAAGTAATCAATCCAACCCTGAATGAGAGGAATACTTATCATCCTTATCAAATAAAATTCACGGACGATACCACTATGACGCTGGCCCAACAATTGAGTCCAAAGAATTACTTTTGATTCAAGGATTTGGATGATATATATCGTTGAAAAATAAATCATCCCATCTCTTTCGGTAAGTGTTTTGTTAATTAATTTAATATTGATATGGTACAATATGTGAGTATAGTTAATTGTAATGTGTTCGGGAATCTAGAATCTTTATAGGATTTGTTGTAACTTTGTGTATTGGTCCCTTCCTTAGAAAAGTATGAATCAAAATTTTACTAAATATAGATTTGCAATACTTTGGAAAGCTAAATTCTGTCTTTTTCCAAATTAGATGTATGTGAGTGTATAGTAGATGTGGGAGATAAAAGAAGACCTGAGAGTGCCAATAATAGTAATGATGTTCTCACGTTGTTGAATGGTAGGTAAAAGACATTTACTCTACCTTTAGGACAGTTACGTTTTAAAGTTGTCTCTGTTAAATTTTTTTATGAATTTGATAAACATGTAGGAATGAAACTGTGAAATGTCGTGTTAAAGACAACTACGCTTCTCAATTCATGTCTAAATGGCAATCAAACGGGTTTCATCTCATATACAAATCCGAACCTTTGTTTTGTGTAATACGGTTTGTGAAAGTCGGAGAATATAAAGGTGTGTAACATAAAATAGTTCTGATATAATCTTCATAAGGTAACCAATATATTCACTTTAAACTGCAAATGTTTATAGGTGCACCATGTATCGAAAACACATTGGCCTATTCGAAGATCTTTATAAAACCACAGTTCGAAGGACTAGAGCATCACCAGGCTATGTAAGATTTGAATATGTAAAAATAACTTTATATACTTTATATATGATTATGTATGATGTTAAAATAATTTTATTTCATACACTTTATATATTTAAAGGTCTGAGTCTGCTGGACGTTATTACATAAACCATGTGATGGAGCATCAAAGTGAGAGTTCAGGGACTCAGTCATAAAGAATGGACTCAGAAATGAAGATACGGTGGCTTAATGAACTTTTTGTATATGCAAACTTTAGTATAATTTTGAATGTATATAGTACCAAATACAATTGTCTAAATAGAAGTACATTTATGGGTTACTTAAAATATTATTTTAATGGTCTAAACGAAATTACATATTATATTGTCCCAAATTATTATATCAAGGTAATTAAAATTGACCGTAACAATTGTATTTGGCTCATTTAAAACTTTGTTACGGTAAATTTGGGTTTAAACTTTGAAAATGGACTTTAAAATTTCAATTAAACTTTAAAAATGGACTTTAAAATTTCAATTTATATTTTGCATATGTAGATTAATACTATAAACATTTTATTAACTATTCATTTTATTATTTTAAAAAGTGAAAAAATAATATTTAATACGAAACTTAAAAAAATAATTTATATTTGAACATACAAACTACTATAAAAATTAAAAAAATTAAACAGGTTTTTAAAATATAATAAAATTTTGATTCAACATTTTATAGAATTAAATTAGTTTTTTTCTATTCAGTTCCTGCCCGCACAAGCGTACGGGTAACTCTCCTAGTTATTCTTATTTATTACAAAAAAACGGGTCGTTTCACACATATACAGATATTTACTGTATTTTGGTCGGAACTACAACTAACCGATTGCTAACGTACAAGTATTATCTTTTATTTTATTTTATTTTTGGTTCATGTGGACAATTTGGTTAGATACACGTTGCCACGAGAAAGTCAAAATCAAATCATTTTGTTTTGTTTGTGTTTACTTGGAATAGTACTTTCGCAATGGAAAAGTATTTTAACCTTTTTCCCCGGTCAACTTCTAACATTATTGATCGATCACTACATCCTCCAACAGAAAAGTTCAACTTCGTGATGCCACAGACAAAACTGACAAGCAGAAGAAGTATTCATGTCGTTGACCTCATCGAATGGATGCCAACCACGGTTCCTTGCTAAGAACATCATGGTTTTACCATCGCACTTGCACTTCTCTCGAAGGTACGCTGTTTTGAGTTGTTCCATCACCGGGTTGGCACGATCCCATTCGCTGTCTCTAATCTTTTCAAACTTGTATCGAAGTTCCAGCAGCTCATCCATCGTAGTTGAAACCAACGGCTTTGTAACAGAAGACAAGATCTTAAAACCCTTTTGTTTTGTTTGGCCTCCAAGACAGATCAGAATCAGCCCATAGACATATTTAGCCTCTTTGTGTCCTTTTTCTGCAACTTTAGCTAAATATTTGAGTCCTTTGTGCTCACGGTTCTGTAGAAAGTAGTAGATGAATCCTTTGCGATACAAAGCTTCGGGGTTTCCATTCTTGAGACATCTTATGAAAAAATTGGAGAACGTTTCATGGTCGTGATGCCATGGCAATAGAGGGGTTTCTTGGAGTGAAAGTCGCCGGAGAACATATCCATCATCGCAAATATGTCGAAATGGTTTCGAAACTAATCTGAGATTACGAACCTCTGTACAAGGAAGAAGCTGCGATACTTATAACACCCGTCCCGCCTTATCGGCCAAGACAATGTGTTATTCAAATGGTTCCGCCAAAATGCTTCTTTCTTAAAAATAAAATTCTTCAATCATAAAACTCTTCACAACTCACAAAGCCTTTAACCTAAGGGAAAAGATAAAAGGTGAACACAATGACGACGTTCTAATCACATTCAACAATCAATGTGTAGCATATAATCAGACTCCACATTCTTGACATACATCCAACAAACATAACGGTTTCACATAATACTCAACCTAGCATATTCATAATATTTCTTAAACCATATTTAAACACCAACAAATTCTATGCTACACACATTCATCAATACACACATTCATAAACTACGCTAAACCGAAATCTCATCAGCTTAGCATGGCAAGAAACAAATCTCATGTTCGTCCAATCCAATTACCATGTACAAAACCAATCTCAGGTTTGCCCATCACGAGTCACGAAACAAATCTCATGTTCGCACCCTCACGAGACGCGAATCTCATGTTCACGCCCACATCACATAATCTCATTTCATATCATCATTCAACAATACTTCAACTCATTCTATCATGAGTCATATTATCATACCATGTCATCATACATTATAATCATATCACGCAATATCAAACAATGGACATATCCAATCAAATAGTTTCCAAGCCTATACAAGCAAATTCATGAAGAACATGCTTAGAAAATAATCATTGTGTTTCCGTGATTACCACCCTCACCTTTGCCACTTAAATTTTGAAACTCATTTCTCCTTTTCCATGTCAGAACCAATATTCAAGAACACCAGCTCCATCCAACCTCGTTGCCAAACCAAACATTACAATGTCACCATTTATTCTATACAAATGAGCCTCATAAATACACGGGTAAAACCGTAACTAACCGTTAAAACTCCGATCCCACCGTTGAATATTTATGTTACAGTACCGTGAAGCTCCCCACAAAATCTCAGCTCGATCAGGTAATATTTGGACCACCAAACGCCGATCCAAAGAGACAACCTCGAATCTAATTTCTAAGGTTCGGACTGTTTCAGATATTCCTTGCGCAGGAAGCAAGGAACATAACTTCTTGAATATAACTCCGATCGGACTTCCGTCACTTGCTACGAGCTCATGGCTTGATGTTTATCACGCTGATTTTTTTAGATTCCCAAACCGATGTCACCTCCGGCGCCGACGAACCTCCAAAGATGCCTCCTCCAAACTGTTTTCCCTCCCTTCTTCCTCTTTCTTATTTCTTTCTTTTTCTTTGATCTACTCCGACTTCTCTCTTCCACCAGACCACCACCACCACCGTGGCTTGTCACAGTCACAGTAATGACTACCAGGTCTACCACCTCCGCGACGTCTCCTTCTCTCTCTCTTCTCCTCACGTCTACCTCTCTTCCCCTCTCTCCTTCTTGCGGCCATGTTACGGTTCAACACAACATCTCTCTCTCCCCCTCTATGTTGAACGAAGAGGGCGAGTGTTTATAACACACGAATACACAAACCCTTTTCGTTTTCTTCTTTAAAGAATATTGGACCTTATTTGGCTGCAACTTATTAGCGAAAATTGGCCCAACTCCCAATTATAAAATTGGGGATGTTACAATATTGTTGCTATAAGCTTGAAGTAGCTTGGAGATCAAGCTTAAGTATATTTAGGAGGATCGAAATATATATCAAATTTGTTAGTTTTACTTTCTTTAGGAGTTATCTAAAGTTAGTTTTCCAAAAGTGTTTTGGAAATATAATTTATATATAAGGAGGTGCTAAGGTGTTGCACAACTTATGAGATTTGAGAGATTAAGGTTTTGAGTTATTTTCCTTAATAATAAGAAGAATTATTTCTTTTGATCTTTGAGTTATACTTTGTGAGATTTTAGATTTTGTATCAGAGCACGATTTGTGCTTGATCACCATCGTTGGAGAAAATAACCCTTAAGAAGGAGATGAGTGACGACGAGAAAGACGAGACGATCAAGACCAAGGATGTCGGACCTTCCTCTGTTAAGTTCCTATGCTAAACTCTACAAATTACACAGTTTGAACTATGCGAATGAGGATAGCTCTCAAGGTTAACAAGGTATGGGAAACAATAGATCCGGGGATCAAATATGAGGAGAAAAACGATATGGCAATTGCTCTGTTATTTCAATCGATACCAGAATCATTGATACTACAAGTTGGAGAGCATGATACTTCGAAAGGCGTTTGGGATGCAATACAGGCGAGACATCTTGGTGCTGAAAGAGTAAAGGAAGCTAGATTACAAACACTTATGACTAAATAAGCTTAAGATGAAGGATGGAGACACGATTGATGCTTTCTCTGGCAAACTCTCTGAAATTTCTTCAAAATCTGCAGCTCTTGGAGAAACGATTGATGAATCAAAACTCGTGAAGAAATTTCTTAAAACCCTTTCGCGAAAGAAGTTTATACACATTGTTGCATCTCTTGAACAAGTTCTCAACCTAAATACTACAACTTTTGAGGATATCGTCGAAAGATTAAAGGCATACGAAGAAAGAATCAATGAAGAAGAGGAAGAACAACAAGAAGATCATGGCAAGCTTATGTATGCAAACATGAATCCTCGACAAGAGTTCTTTGGGAATAACAGAGGAAGAGGAGGACGATCTTATTGGCGAGGAAGAGGTCGTGGTCGCTTCAGTTACAACTAGAACGGATCATACAAACAGGAACGAGATAAAGAGAGAGAAGGAACAATAACATGTTATCGATGTGATAAACAGGGCCACTATGCCTCGAATTGTCCTGACAGGCTGCTCAAGCTTCAAGAAGTAGTTGACAAAGAGGAAGAAGATACACACGAAGCTGAAAAATTGATGATGCATGAGGAGGATCTAAATATATATCAAATTTGTTAGTTTTACTTTCTTTAGGAGTTATCTAAAGTTAGTTGTCCAAAAGTGTTTTGGAAATATAATTTATATATAAGGAGGTGCTAAGGTGTAACACAACTTATGAGATTTGAGAGATTAAGGTTTTGAGTTATTTTCCTTAATAATAAGAAGAGTTCTTTCTTTTGATCTTTGAGTTCTACTTTGTGAGATTCTAGAGATACATGACAAAATCTCCACAAGAAGATCTTCCGGTAAAGAATCGACGCAAATTCTTGTTTTTCTAGATTTCCTTATAGACGAAGGAGACGAGAACAGAGAGGATGATACCATGTTGTTGTTGTTGATGAGATTCAATAGTACTGTTTCCAATTATTGTTATATATATAGAGAGGGCTTAATTCGTTTTCCTTTTTTGATTAGGACTCTTCGTGACGGTCCTTCGGGACGTGTGGCCTGTTGAGGCGATCCTTCGGGATGTATGGTCTTCGTGACAGTCCTTCGAAACAAGTGGTATTCGTGACGGTCCTTCGGGACAAGTGGTATTCGTGACGGTCCTTCGGGACAAGTGGTCTTTGTGACGGTCCTTTTAAGGACATTTGTTTGGCCTTGGTGGCGGTCCTGTTTAGGACAATTTGTTTGGCCTTGGTGGCGGTCCTGTTTAGGACATTTGTTTGGCCTTTTTGGCGGCTCTTGTGGCTTGTATATGATCCTTGTGCGGTCATGAGGTATTCCAGTGAGGGGATATGTGGTTGGAAGGACATTGTGATGTTTTACGCGAGCCACGGGAAGCAAAATTGGTTAGGGATAGGACTCAGACGTGTTCAGAATTGTTTGCTCGCGACTCTTGGGGGACTTTAGTTCTCCTAGTACTGCCATATTCTGAGACTTTGTGGCTTGGGAGTATGGTTGGTATATCGACTTCGGATGACAATCCGGGGAGCGCTGTAGGGTGGCAACCCGAGAGACAAATATTGAACTTCCTTTATATATTATGGCATGCGGACTTAGGCCCAATGAGGAGCCAATATTATGGCATGCAGGTTTCGGCCTGATGAGGAGCCAATAAAAACTCAAGGTCGAGACCTATGAGTAAAGGAAAGTCCAAAAGTCGAGAGCAAATAACGCCTGGAGCGTGAGTCTATCGCCTAGAGGTAACCTTCGTAGATCGATTGGAGGAACTGTGGGCCGTGGAGACGGTTGCACTGTAGTTCTTGGCGGACAGTTATTCAAGATTCAAGGACGAATCTATGTTGGTGGGGGAGAATTGTAACATCCGTGTTCCGGGAATAGTGTTTGGGATATGTTAAGTAAACTAAAAGAGTGGATTTTAATTGATTTTAGTTTAATTAAATTCTAGTTTAATCTAATTAAACCAAAAACCCAGCTCCTTCTAAAATTCACGCCTCATCTCCTAAAATTCACGCCTAAAATTCACGCCTCTGTCGACATTGTTAACAGAGAGAGGGAGAGAAAGAGAGATAACACTTGGTTATTGGAAGAAGGAGGATCCGACTGGTCAAATCGTTTCGAAAGGTATTGATTTTTGTTATGGATGTAGCTAAGAGATCTTCGTTTACTCTCCTTTTTACAGAAGTGAATTTGAGTTAATATTCTAGGAGATATTAGCATTTTCGTGGGGCGTTTCTTCTCATTCGCGGATTGAGACCAACGAGTGTTTTGGGATCGATAGCGGTTTCATCTGAGAACCGATCGTGCTGACATTTTTTGGGAAGCTTCTGAACGTATAGACATTGCTTTTCACCAGAGGGATTAGAAAGTTAACGGTTCGTTTGGATTTCATGGTTTCACTTGTGAGGTTGTTCTTTACTGTTTTTTTCTTGCAGTTTGATTTAAATGTTTGTTTGTTGTTGTGATTGGTTGTAGGAGCGAGTTTGGTTGTTCTTAGATATTGGAGAGCCTCTCATTTGGTTGTAGTTAGTTTTGTGAATCACTTGTTAAGGTGAGTGCGTGACCATGAGCTTATATAAGCGATTGGGTTGTATGACTTGTTTTGTGTGATGATGTGTAGGCGTGGTGAAAGTGTTATTGGTTGTTCTGTTTAATGGCTGGTTTGTTATATTTTATTTGTAGTTGTACTCTTGATTTTCTTGTGTGTATAGCTCGTAGATGGGAGCATCGCCTCACTGGGTTTTTTTGGTAATATTCACGCATCTCATTGTGTTTGTGGTGCAGGTAGAGGCAAAGTGTGACCGTGAGATCATCATGGCAATGAAGAGGAGGATGTTTTAGGGACCTAGTTTTTATGTTTTGGTGTATGCTAGGTTGCTAGAATTGGAATGTTGGAGTTATAACCATGGTTTAGGTTGCTAGTTTATGATCTATGATTCTGGTTAATTATTAGTTTATTATTATTGGCATTTTCCGTTGCTTATTTGGTGATTTGAGTTCTGTATATTTAAATAAATATTTTTGAATTATTTATTTATTATTTATTATGTAATAATTTATTATTATTATTCTTATTTATTACAAAAAAATGGGTCGGATCGTTTCACACATATACAGAGATTTACTATATTTTGGTCCGAACTACAACTAAACCAGAGTTCAAAGGACTAGAACATCACTAGACTATGTAAGGTGTAATTATGTATATGAAATCAAGTCCTGTATGATGTTAAAAGTAAAATTTCTTTAAACACTTTATATATTTACAGGTCTGAATTTGCTGGGCGTTATTACATAAACCATGTGACGAAGCAACAAGGTGAAAGATCAGGCAATCAAATGTAAAGAATGAGGTGTTGGTCGTTTACTTGTCTATTTTTGAATGTATATAAAATTTAGTATGTTTGTATTAACCGCTACTTGAAATCCAACTTTGCATTACTCTCATCTTTAGTTTGTAATTGAGAATACATTATTGAATCTTAATATTTGTTTACCACAGTTTAGTTGTTTATTTAAAAGACTCAATTAATATTTCACATTGAGAGTATTATTTGTCTATATATGCAAATACAAAACTTTCTTAACAATCCAATAAAACATTTTAAACTTTTTCAAAAGATAAAACACTAAATTTAAATATGTCAATTATTACATATTATTTCAGAAAAGTAATATATCATGAAGTAACAAAACTGTTGTTATTAATATCTTAATACCGCGCTTTAAGCGCGGGTACTTCCCTAGTTAAAATATTTATAGCTGTATGAGACCTAATGGATAACTTATTAAAATTTACTCTAAAATATATTAAAAATATCAGTTTTGAACATGAAAATTTTAGGTAGATAAATTTATTCCACATAAATTGATGGAAATTTGTGATAAAATTTAAGGAAATTTGTTTTAGGCCAATGATTGAAGGGTAATATATATAGCTAATTCACGTTTCATCTAATAATTGAGAATAATTTTTGGTTTACAAAAAAGTTAACCATATTATCCTATATGTGTTTGTTGTTAAAATATATAATCAAACATATATTTTTGATTAGTCTGATTAAGCATTGTTAATTTATGACAAGAAGAAATTACCAAATCTCGATTCTATACAGATTATAATTCTCTGTACATGTGTGTATTTAAAGATATTATAAACGCTTAGGTGAAAATCAACCTTAACAGTTCACATTATTCATGCATCTATTTTACCCATTACTCTGTCTTGTCTTCTCAATCCCTATAAACCATTTATTGAACCAAACCGGTTCATTCACCGGTTCGCTACTTTTTTTCTTTCTCTTTTGGTTCGCTATTCCTTCTGTAATGCAAATGTGTGATTTCAATTCCTAGTTGGTCAGGTAAATACTAAAACCAGAAAAAAAAAAAAAAAATGAATTATGAAAGATTGCTTACGATTTAATTCTATACAATCGAAGATTATATACTTGATCCTACATCACATTAATATTTTTAGTCAAATAAATGTGTACACATGACATAGCTAAATAAGTGATCCCAGCAATGTATATAATAATGAAATTAATCGAGAGGCTAATGAAATCAATGTGTTTTTTTATTTAATTGTATTTGAACCATAAAAGAGAGTGAAAACAAAAGTATAGAAAACAGAATGAAATTTTGGAAAAACCATGAAAGAGTTAAATGTGGTGGATTTTCGAATTGAGAGAAATAGTGAGAGAAAACAAAAGTATAGAAAACAGAATGAAATTTTGGAAAAACCATGAAAGAGTTAAATGTGGAAACTCGAAGCTAGTTTTATAAACCACTACACTAGTTTAAAAACATTCTCCTCGGTCGTTCTTGACACTGGCAACACTCTCACACCAGTCTTTCATACTTTGCAACAGTGGCAAACTTGACAAGGGCTCTATCTGCAAACAGAAGAAAATAGTAAAATCAGTAACACACACACGCACAACTTTTACTTACACCCATTTTCATTATATTTTTACCACTTACTCTTTGAAAGGCTTCAATAAGGTCTCCCTGAGAGACTTTTAACAAGCTGGAATGTGAGCTAGGTTCGTCATGTACCTCTCTAGTTAACCGAGCAGAGCTCGCCAGGTCACACAACCGCTACCATAAGCAAAAAAAACAAAAGTCATGTAAAACTTGCAAACATAGAATAGTACAGTACTTCGACTTGTAGAAAAAAAATTAAAGCATACCTCAAGCTCCTTCGGATTATAGCCATACGTGAGGGTACCGAACATTTGAAGATCGATACTATCACTGACTTCAATATCCTTTTCCTGAAGAATCTTCTTCAAAATTAACGTCCTTATCAAAGCAGCAGGTGGATTCACGAGTATCAATCTGTATAAAGATCAAATGAGATTGTAGTTAGTTTGGATCACAACTTGAGACCTTGTAAAACTAGAAAAAAACCTATTAAGGGAGTCTTTACTGTACCTCTGCCCAAATAATCTTATAACCATCTTGTCAAGCACATACGGCCTACTTAAACAAAGCACGACAAATATATCCTTCTTACTCCGAGGGTAAGAAAGAAAATCAACAAGGGCAGCACCCCATTTACAGAGCGTTTCATCATCAAAAAAGAGAAGCGAGTTCATGCTTTTTTGTGAAAAAGCATGATGAACCAAGTAGGAGTCTTGAGGTTCATGTTCTGATAGAAAAGACAAGACGAAAACTATGAGAGATAAACTACTGTGAGGCACTGTACTGTATATTAATATATACCGTGTTTCAAAAAGGTATATTGGTTTACCTTGTGAGGAACAACATTTATCTGGATATTTAATTCCTCACACACAGATCGGAGAAGAACCTTCTTCCCAGACTGCTCAGGACCCACAATTGCTATGCAACCTCGTAGACCGAGTAGCTCCCTAAGTTTCTTTCTCTCCTTCTCTAAGCCGGATAATAGTAAATTATCCACATCACTCAGAGCCATCTTCTCAACATCACTCCCAGGACACATCTTATTGACCTAATCCACAGAAGGGTTCCATTCTTATTTCAAATCCTACCTAATCACATGATCAATCGAGAGTTTCTACTCGAGAACTAACCTGTCGTTGCTCCATGGGTGTATGTTGTAAATGAAGCAGAGGCTTCCGTCTAGCTAGAGCCAACAACTTGTATTTCCTTTGAAGAACACAGATTGGTCTCTGGAACCGAAGTGAGGCTTGATAAGGGTTACAGCAAATGAGGTCCCCTGACCTTCGGACCTGATCAAGTTCTTTACTCGACCATGGCTGGAAAAGAAGATAAAGAAAGAGACGCTAAAAGTCTGGAAACTTAACAAACAAGTCCAAAGTCTTGAACATGAAAACGATGCATTACATACGTTTCTTGAGAGCTCATCAATCTTGGCTTTGCACTCGGAAGGAGTGCGTTTGCAGGAGAATGTCGAATAACTCAGAGATACGAATGAGGATCCATCATTATAACCCTTTAGTAGTTCTTCAATCTCCTTCTTGGACCATCGTGGAGCCATATTCTCTAGCTTCTTCTGAACTCCTTCTTGAACTCTTCGTTTTCTTCTTTGAATCTTGGTGCCTGCCTTTGAGTTAAGATTGTATGGGGTATTCTATTTAGAATCCTCTATTATATATGACTCTAAAAATAAAAAATAAAACACGAAATAAAAAGACGAATTTTGAAAACAAAAATTTCTAAGGAACCATACATACCTCCTCAGAGGCATTTCGTCGAACAGGTAGTAAACGAAACCCAAAACGTTTACTAAGTTTTTTTTATTCTCCATCTTCTCACCTTCTCCACCGAAAATTTCGGACTCCACCGTTACATGAGACCCAGTGTACTTGAATATGTGAAGAGAGCTCTACTTTGAGAGGATCCGGTTCTTCTCTATGAAAAAACTCCGTTGAAGAAAACTCAAAGGACTTGACGGCGAAGAAGTCACCGGAGTTTTCCATTGCAATTGATAGCGTTTCTGTTGAGCCTCGCCCAATGATTGGTCCTCTTATCCAGCTTTGTTCCGCCATTGGAACAGAGCAAGAAAATAAAAACAGAGGAGGTAAAGAGAGAGAGAGAGAGCGAAAAAAAAAAAAAAAAAAAAAAGGAAATACTTGTGATGTGATTATATATAATAATAAACACATTCTCACACTCGACAAAAAAAAAAAAAAAAAAAAAACATACTCACAAAAAGTATATGTGTTGATGTAATATGATTGGCGTGGGGTTTTTGGTGTCTTAATACAAATTCTGAACAGAGATGACATTCTTTTTTTTTATATATAAATTTTTATTTTAATCTTTTTTTTCTTATCCTTCGATTATTAAGCACCAAAACGTTACCTTATCTTCCACTTTTTTATTTATTTATTATAGATAATTGTTTCCTTCAAATCTAATACATCCGACTTAGTTCGAATTTCAAATCGCGGGTTGTACAAAAAAGAAGAAGAATAAAAAAATATAATTTGAGCGAGTTGATCATTGGTATAACGAGAAGTTGTCCAAAGAGAAAGAAGGACAATATGTTTGGGGAAGAAGTGGGAACTTTCATTAGTTATTATTTCCGCATCTCAAGGGCTCTCGATCAAGTCATTTCGAACACGTTACACACCATTGCATGTATGTACACGTACATGTGTATGTTACGGCATACGTTTTGTGTGTACGCATCTCACCCTTATCAGTTCGAGAGGAGAATATTAGTTCTTGAAAAATGTTTGATAAATAAATAACCCAAAAAACCGAATAAACTGATAAAACCAAACCCGGCCCCAAAGTCTTTCCTCCGTTACATATACTCATATTTGAGATGTGATAACAATTTTCAATTTAATTTTTTTTTTCTGATAGGTGAAGATTTAGAATCAGATGGATGATGAAATTTCTGAATTGAAGTCGGACTCGAACATCCTTACCATCGACTTTCCACCGAAAACAGTCATCGTTGGAATCAGAATGTAATTGACTTGTCCATCCGAGTAATAAAGTCTGATTTGTAAATATTCATAACCAGCTAGAAGGTGATTTATGAACCTCAAGCGAAAAAGAATGTAATCGTGTTGAGTTTGGAGATAAAGAATATAAAAACGAGAGGATCAAAAGGTTCTAAGCAATTTATGTGTTACCGACAATTTTAGCCTTTTACTAGATTAATCCATCCTTAGGAAGAAGATATTGCCTAATAAGAATGAAGCGTCTCTATCCTTTTAAAAAATTTATCATCATTTTTAGTCATTTATCTCAATATGTGACATAATTTGGGTTTGGGAGAAGATAAAGAACATGAGCACATTTGCATCCATGGAAAAAAAGCAGTTTCATGAGGGAACTACATGATGATACAAGCTTCACGATCAATCTTCTAGCTTTTACCTTTAATTTACCTAACATATTAGAAAACTACTGTCGAGAGATATAAGATTTTGCTCCATTTTTTTTTTTTTTTTGCTAAACATATAAATATCATTTAGCTGCAATGTTTGATATTTAGTTTCCAAAAATGATAAAGTTGAAATAACATGATCTTAGTTATCCTTCAAACTTTCTTATAAATGCATATATTTATCTAATAAATAAATCTTTTTTAAAATGAATTTCTCAGTAATAGTTTTAAAACTTTTATTAAAGTAAATAAATTAATCATTTGTAATAAGCTAAAGTAAAAATAATTCTAAATAAAAATGTATTAGACTAAGAATAAATTAATACAAATTATAAAAATATTTCTGTGGCCTAGCGCAGCTTTTTATCTAGTTCATATTAGATATAAAAAGGACAACCCCTTATACGAGATTATACTCACTTGTACTATCGAAGATTCTGAGCTGCAGAATACTTTTTTCTAAGACTGAATTTTTTTTTTGACGACCGCGAATCAAACAAGTTACCGTCAATGTTTGATATTGTTGAGGGTGGATCCACACCTCAAACAAGAGGCCTGGCCCAGGAAAAAGCCCATGATAAATCTCCAAAGGAAGGGAGGGTATTATGGTCTTTTATATGGACGAACCGACACGATTCCCTATAAATACAGGCGTACGGCCCGCATTTAGGGGGATCGTGAAAAAGGCAGCAGAATTCGTACAGCAAGAACCAGAGCTCAGCTCGTCCAAGAAAAAGTCAACGTTTTCAAGCCTATAGCTCGGAGAGTTGACGAGCTATCAGCCCGTCGATTACTTTGTTTGTAACTCGTTTACATTGTGTTGTAGTCCGTCCTTTAGTGCCTCGGCATCGATATAATAAAGAGAACTTCGACCCTCCCTTGACCGAACTAAACATTCTAATTGTGACCAAAAGGGACATCAACAATTTGGCGCGCCAGGAAGGGGGGACAACAAGTCAAAGTTTTCTGAAAAATTGAAGAACGGACCTACACCAACTAAACGAGATGACGATAGTTGACAAGGAAAGAAGCAAAGAAGCAAGCTCGTCGGGGGGAACAATCACCCCGGCGACGGATCAAGCGGAGCAGATAGTCTTTCCCACGCCAGACGCTCCAAGAAAAGTTGTGACGGTAGAAAGCCCAGAAACGTTCGTCATAGCTACAAATTTGACGACCCCAGCAACCGCAGAGGCAACACAGGCTCCGACACAACTCTCTCTGCTCAACAACCAGCCCGTCTCTAGCATAGACGAGCTGTTCCGAGGAATCTTAACGCGCCTCGACCAGCAGGAAGAGCGAACAAACAACCGTTTGGATGCGCTCACTGCGGCGCAGTTCAATTCGCAAGATGAAATCAATCATCTCCACAACGCTCGGCTCAACTCAATGAACTTCACCTCAGCAAGGACAACGCCAGGGCCGTATGTGCAGACCGGCGGATTAGAGCGTAATCCCGTCCAGCGCCTTGCCGAGCAGGGTACCGAAGTGGCAGATCGAACGAAGGATGCCGAGCTAATAGAAATGAAACAACAAATGAAAGAAATGGCCGCAATGATCCAGAAAGCGACGGATAAGGCACCCGAAGTCGGACTCATGCTCGAGGCAACACAGCGAACTCCATTCTCTCGACGACTCGCTACAACAGCGGTCAAACGAGCGGTCAAGCCAAGGTTGGGCCATTACGATGGAACGGTCGACCCACGAGACTTCTTGCTCACCTTCGGCGTGGCCCTCGGCCCATTGCAGTTCAGCCCGGCAGAATACGACGCAGGAGCTTGTCAAGTTTTCGCCGAACATTTGACAGGAACCGCCTTGAGTTGGTTCTCGAGGCTACCACCAGGATCAATCGACAGCATCAGGGAGCTGATAACTGAGTTTCTGAAGCAGTTCTCTGTTTTAATTGAGGACAAGAATTCCCACGCCGACTTATATGCCTTAACTCAGCACAAGGGGGAATCGCTTCGGTCCTTTATTGGACGATTCAAGGAGATTTATGTCAACATCTCAATCTCCGATGCGGCCGCAATCGTTGCGCTCCGAAACGCACTATGGTATGAATCTCGATTCAAGGAGGAATTATCTTTGACACATGTCGAGACCGTAGCCGAGGCATTACTCCGAGCTGCAAAACACATTGGGCTCGAAGAAGAGAAAGCTATCAACGCCAAGAAGCATTCCTCGGAGGCAAGTGCAATAACCAGACAGCCTATAGCCGCAGCTCCAAGAGTCGATTATGTCGAGCCACGGCAGCACTTCACCAAGAACCAAGATCGAACTCGCCGAACCTTTGCGATCGGCGAAAACAAGTATATCCGGAAAGAAGGAGCTGAAAATAGCGCAACCTCGTATTGCGACTACCATCAGAGTAATACCCACTCGACAGACGAATGTCATTACCTCCAGAGGATTCTGATGGAACGATACAAGAAAGGCGCAATAGTCGTCGAGCCGGACAGAAGCAAGACAGCCCGACCTGGACGAAATGATGCCAAGCGCGCTGAAAATATCGCTCGAAAGTTCGTCAAAGATTCAAAGATATTAGCCGACCAAAGTGAAGACGAGATGGAAATTCCAAACCTACTAGCTGAACGACGTGAAGACAGCGGTCACGAAAAACGACCGCATACAGACCGCAAGCCTGATCAACGTCCCCCGACTATAAGACGAATCAACATGATAATGGGTGGACTAGCCGGATGTAACGATTCGGTCAGAGCAATCAGAGATTACACTAAGAAAGCCGAAATGACGAAGTCTTGGCCGTCGCGGTTCGAGGCTGAAAGTATGCCAATCACCTTTGACGGAAAAGACCTGGAAGGATTGGGATTTACCGCACAACGACCCGTTGGTCGTCGAGCTCTTGATCGGTGAAAGCGAGGTGACGAGAATATTGATCGACACTGGAAGCTCGGTCAACGTCATCTTCAGAGACGTCTTGGCAAAAATGGAAATCGGCGAGCGGGACATTATGCCAGAGTGTCACTCTTTGACGGGTTTCGACGGGGATCACCTTATGTCCGTCGGCACAATTACTTTGCCGATCTTCGTTGGGGGGATAGCCAGGTATTTCCGTTTCGCGGTTATCGACAAGCCGACAATCTACAACGTCATCCTCGGCACCCCGTGGATCCACAAGATGAAAGCCGTCCCATCAACGTACCATCAGTGCGTTAAATTCCAACTTCAAAAGGGGTGTACACGTTGCGCGGCAACCAGCAAACCGCACGAGCCTGTTTCCTGATCGAGCATAAGCTTCGCACCGGAAACAAATTATAGCAATCAAAGCCGCGAGTCGGCGACAACAGCACGTCACCGACAGACAGAAAGCTGACTGCCGTCCAACAAGGCGTTGCCGCGGTCGAGGAGGTGAGCTTAGACGAGAACGACAAGAAACGATGCGTGAATATCGGCACAGAAATAACGTCCGCCATGCGAGACGAGTTAATACTTTTCCTCAAAACCAACATCTCAACGTTCGCATGGAGCGTGACTGATATGAAAGGAATCGACCCAAGCGTCACGACCCACGAGCTCAATGCCGACCCAACGCATAAGCCGGTCAAACAGAAACGGCGCAAGTTAGGCCCTGAACGGTCGCAAGCAGTAAACGATGAAGTTGACAAACTCCTCGGTGCCGGGTCAATCGTGGAAGTAAAAATATCCAGAGTGGCTAGCCAATCCGGTAGTCGTCAAAAAGAAGAATGGGAAGTGGCGAATTTGCGTTGATTTTACCGATCTTAACAAGGCTTGCCCAAAGGATAGCTTCCCATTGCCAAGAATCGATCAGCTCGTCGAAGCAACTGCGGGCAACGAGCTGTTAACCTTTATGGACGCATTCTCCGGTTACAACCAGATTATGATGCACAAGGACGACCAGGAAAAAACATCATTCATCACGGATAGAGGGACATACTGCTACAAGGTCATGCCTTTTGGTCTGAAAAACACGGGAGCGACGTATCAACGGCTAGTCAACAAGATGTTTGCCGAGCAGCTCGGCCGGACTATGGAGGTCTATATTGACGATATGCTCTTCAAATCACAGCACGCCAAGGATCATATTACTCACCTGCGACAATGCTTCGACACCCTCAACAAGTATGGGATGAAGCTAAACCCGGCCAAATGCACATTTGCAGTGAAATCCGGTGAATTCCTTGGGTACCTGGTAACCAGACGAGGCATCGAGGCGAACCCGAAGCAAATTAAGGCGATCATCGATCTACCACAACCAAAGAACGCCAGAGAAGTACAGCGATTAACTGGACGAATCGCTGCTCTAAATCGTTTTATATCCAGATCGACCGACAAGTGTCTACCATTTTACCAGCTTCTCAAAACAAAGGGCAAGTTCGAGTGGACCGACGCCTGTCACAGCGCGTTCAACGAGCTAAAAAATTATTTATCGACCCCACCAATCTTAGCAAAGCCGGAGCTCGGCGAAATCTTATTTCTCTATATCGCGGTCTCGGAGTCGGCCGTCAGTGGTGTACTCGTTAAAGACGACCGAGGAGAGCAACGACCCATCTTTTATATAAGCAAATCACTTGACGACGCGGAAACTCGCTACCCAACAGTTGAAAAGGTCGCCCTGGCAGTAGTCACGTCGGCAAGAAAGCTCCGACCGTATTTCCAGTCACATACTATCGCTGTCCTGTCCAACCAACCTTTACGATCTATATTGCACAGCCCGAACCAATCGGGTCGACTAAGAAGTGGGCAATTGAACTTAGTGAGTACGACATCGAGTATCGAACTCGGCCGGCTGCAAAGTCCCAAGTACTCGCCGATTTCTTGATTGAGCTGCCGTTTGGGGAGGCCAAACCAACACCTGTCGACCCGTCAGATGACCGATGGACCTTGCATGTGGACGGAGCGTCCTCTCATCTTGGATCGGGCATAGGGATTCGACTAACTTCGCCGACCGGGGAAATTTTGGAGCAGTCCTTCCGCCTTCGATTCCAAGCAACCAACAACGTCGCCGAGTACGAAGCACTCATCGCCGGTCTTAAGCTCGCTAACGGAATGTAGATTAAGCGGATACGGGCTTTTTGCGATTCCCAGCTTGTCGCCAACCAGTTCAGCGGCGAGTGCGACACCAAGAGCGAACCTATGGCCGCCTACCTTAGTGTCGTTAAGATTTTGTCAAAGCGCTTTGACGAATTCGAACTCGTCAAAATTCCCAGAGGAGACAATGCTCCGGCCGACGCTTTGGCAGCACTCGCCTCAACATCGGATCCCGATCTTCGGCGAATCATCCCGGTAGAAAGCATAGATACGCCGAGCATAAGTGAAAATTACGCCGAGACGTGCCTCGCACTCCACCAACCCAATGAAATAAGGACGACTTATCGAACGATGAGGTCAGGCCGAGGGTGCGAACCCGCATCTGGCAGCGACGCGACGGATTGGCGGGTCGAAATCCGAGCATACCTAGCCGACGGTGACGTGCCAACAGATAAATGGGCTAGACGAAGATTAAAAGCCAAGGCCGCCCACTACACTTTGATGAAAGACCATTTGCTCCGGTGGACGGCGGCAGGAGCCTTGTTGCTTTGCATACACGGCGACGACACCGAGCGTGTCATGATGGAAATGCACGAGGGAGCTGGAGGAAATCACTCAGGTGGCCGAGCCCTAGCACTACGAATCAGGAAGCATGGCCATTACTGGCCTACGATGATATCTGATTGTGAAAAGTTCGTCGCCAAGTGTGAAAAATGCCAGCGACACGCCCCCATTATTCATCAGCCGACCGAACTGCTACGAGCTGGAGTAGCCCCTTACCCTTTCATGCGCTGGGCGATGGACATCATCGGCCCATTACCAACTTCCAGACAAAAGCGATATATACTCGTCCTAACCGATTATTTCACTAAATGGGTCGAGGCCGAATCCTACGCAAATATCAAAGCGAGGGACGTCCAACTCTTCGTCTGGAAATACGTAATCTATCGCCACGGCCTCCCATACGAGATAATCACCGACAACGGCTCACAGTTCATCTCCCTGCAGTTCGAAAATTTTTGTGCAAGATGGCGAATCAAACTAAGCAAGTCGACGCCGAGGTATCCACAAGGGAACGGCCAGGCAGAAGCTACCAACAAAACCATACTCGATGGTCTTAAGAAAAGACTAGACGCCAAGAAGGGTGCTTGGCCGACGAGCTTGATGGAGTACTTTGGTCCTACCGGACGACCCCAAGGACGTCCACTAACCAAACCCCATTCTCCCTAGCTTACGGAATGGAAGCAATGGCACCGGCAGAGGTCGGCAGTTCGAGCCTCCGGCGGACAATGCTCGTTCAGAACACCGCGCTCAACAGTCAGATGCTCTTGGATAGGCTCGACGAGTTGGAAGAAGAACGAGACAAAGCACTCCTACGAATCCAGAACTATCAGCTCGCCGCAACCAAGTACTATAACAAAAAGGTCCATAATCGGCATTTTGACGAAGGTGATCTCGTCCTTCGCAAGGTCTTTGAGAATACCGCCGAACCGGATGCCGGGAAAATGGGAGCTAATTGGGAAGGTCCATATATAGTGTCTAAGGTCGTCCATCCCGGCGTGTACGAACTCTTAACAATGGGCGGCAAACCAGTGCCGAGGTCTTGGAATTCAATGCATCTCAAGCGTTACTACTACTGAAAATCACCAAGCGAGCTCGGCTATGTGTAGCTCGTCCTTTCTATAAGTATGAATAAGCATGTAAATGTGAACTACGATCGGCTTGATCCCTCCTGATCGGGGGGTACGTAGACAGTCCCATTCTACGGGAACCAGCCACCAGTAATATAAAATTTATTTTTCAAAAAATATATCTCGTCATTTGCGAATCATTTTAGTTATTACCCTGGCCCGGTAATGACCCGACGTTCCGACGTATTATTCTAAGCCGAGTCGCACTCGCACAAAAAGGGTAAGCCGACTATTAACGGTCGCCCCCGGTTATTTTAAGCCAAGTCCTAACTCGCACTAAAAGGGTAAGCCGACCATCACGAGTCGCACTTTTTCAAAAAAAAAAAGAGTGAGAGTAGAATTCTCGAAAGTAACATGAAATTTTAACTTGTTAAAAAAAAAAAGAGAGGCGAAACAGTCTGATACGGGTGCCGACCCCATTACGGCACAAACCAAAAAAAAAAAAAAAAAAAAAAAACAAAAACAACAACAAACCAAAGACAAGTCATTCAATTCCTAGATCGGCGTTGGAAGGCACGTTAAATTCCAACCCGCCAATTGTCGTCTGCCAATAGCGGCACGACTCTTTCGCATCCTTCAGCAGGTCCATCGGAATAGCCACACCTCGTCCAACCATGTCCTCGAGGTACGTACAGACCCCATCGACGCGACTACTTTCGCTAAAGTAGTAACTTGTGCTCTCCAACTGCCTCACATAACGGCGAAGCACGTCGATACGATCGCGACAAGCTTCGATCTCCTCCCGCTCCTCGAACAGCCTCCGACCAAGGGTGTCAAGGTCGCCCTGCTCAAGTGTGGGAACTACCACTTCCGCACATAGATCTTCGCGCCGGGTACGCTCTTCCACCAACCGATCCCATCGCCACTTTGGGAAGAAGAGCCCTTCGTCGATCAGCGGTTCAAGACATTCCACAACCCCGTCAATACGACAGAAGTCGTAGTAACGCTCGAACGAACGACGGGTGGCAATGATGTAAGCCCTTAGCCGTTGAATGCGAGCGTTGTAATAGGCGAGCTCCGATTGAATCACCTCGTCAGACCTAACGCCGAGCTGTTCCCGCGCCCTGCGTAACCACGCAGACCTAGTTGTCACCGGCATCAGAGCAACTTTCTTCTTCCTACAAAAAAAAAAACAACAAACACAACAAACTCACCAAGACAGGAGTGAAGGAAAACACAGACTATTTATAGAACGGGGGCAAAAGTCCCAACAGCCACAAGTTTCCAAACGGCAGAAGCATTTAATGAGCCCAATAAACAACGTTTCGAAGAATAAGGCATTAAATGAGACCCCTCATTTAATGCCCCCAAAAGTACGAATAAAGTTTTAAGGGAGCCGACCCCCATACACGGCGCATAAAGCACAAGGGAGCCGACCCCAAAACACGGCAAAAGAAAGATAGCACGAGGGAGCCGACCCCTCAACACGGCAAGTGCGAACATGGAGCATTTATGACGCCGGATCAGCAGTCGGAGACTCGCAACCAGGAGTCAAAGGACGGGGGAGCTCTTCCGTAGGACGATCGACGGTCTGCTCTTCGATCCCACCCGCAGGACGATCGTCACCCTTTGCCTGTTCGCCTACGTTCCCTTCAGGACCCCCGCTGCCAAACTCGCCTTCTTCCCTAACGTCGTCACCGCCTTCAGCATCGCCGCTAAGGGGGGAAGCGATCCACTCTGGAACCGGAGGAAGTGGCTCGGAATAGATCCTGGACACGTCAAAGTCAGCCTCGGTGATATCCGGGAGATCGAGATCATCAACTTCACCCTTCAGTTGAGTCATCACGGCGACGACTTTGTCCTTCAACCCCTCCTCAAGCACAGCGATTTGACCCTCCTCGACGAGCGTTTCGAGCATTTGGACATTCCCGACGGCTTGGTTGTACTCGAGAAATTTCTCCATCGACGCTTTGACTGCCTCGGCGTACCTCTTATGTTTGGCCAGCAATTTCTGAACGCGCACGGCCATTTCGTTAAAGGCTTTAATTCTCTCGTGGTAGCCGAAATCCTCCCGCCGATCTCTGAGCCTCTTTGTCTCCGAGTTGAGAGTAAGGTGCATCCTGTTGTAGGCCGCATCCGACGCCTCAAGCTTTGCCTTAAGGTCGTCCCGCTCCGAGATCCACTTGCGCCGTTGACTCTCAAACTTTGACGCTTCGTCACTAAGCCTTTGGTTGGACCGAACAGCCTCCCCTAGTTGGGCCTCGAGGCGTTCAATCTTCTCTGCGTAGGACGACGCTCCTGACCGGTCGTCCTCCTGATCGCGAACGCGGCGTTCGTAGCGCGAGGTTAAGCGATTGATTCGGGCAACAAGCTGAGAAGGAAAAAAGGATAAGAACAGATGAAAAGACAAAAACAGGTTCAAAAAACGAGTCGACGAACAGAACAAACAAAAACACACCTCGAAGGAGGCTTGCGCCACATCAGCAACTGCATGCGCTTCCTTCTTCTGATCAACCGAAGGCAAACGACCAGGCCCAAAATGGATCCTCCGGAAAAGTTCAGAGCAAGCTGAAGAGTCGTTCGGGAAAGGACGAGCTTCGGACGTGTGCGAGAAATCCCAGCCAAAATCCAACGTCCTTTGCTTTTTTGACGGGTCAGGTCGTTCCAGGCTAGCGTCGTCTTTTCTTTTCGGAGGACCCTTTACACCCTCCGTATCACGACCAGACCCCTCCGAGCGACGAACTAAAGGAAGGGACTGGGACTGATGTCTCGGTGGTGCGTCAGACGACTGACGTGATCGAGAGGAGACCTTCCCGGCCGAACCAGCACCGGAGGACGAGTGATCACATCGACCGTCCAACTGGGAAGTTGGACGGGGAACGGAAGACGAGTCCGACGCTCGGCGATAACGAGCAGACGCGTTGGGAACACTCATATTCATTTTACCCATCGTCTCGGCTAAAAAAAAAAAAAAAAAAAAAAGAGAGACTAATCAAAACAACAGAATTAATCTACAATTCGAAGAAAAACAAGAGTTGGATCGATCGCATAAGGATTACCTGTTTTTCTTCGAAGACCCGGTGGTTTCCTTGGACGATCTTTTTCGGTACCCCGGCCACACGTAAGGGCAATGGAGCTTAATTGCGTCTATCTCGGCTTGCAAAGAAGAAGGGTACGGAAGCAGACACCTCGGAATAACAACTAAAAAAAAAAAAAAAAAAAAGGGGGGTTAAGTAAAGCCAAAAGATACAAGTGAAGATAACTAAGCAAGAAGGATCGGCTACCGGGTGAAGGGTTCCACCCAGAAAACCAAGGGATCGACGGATCCTCCATAACCCCCGCGGCAACTTCCAAAAAGAAGTACGAGCCTTTCCAGTTATACGTTTTGCCCTTGGCACCCTCGACGAGCGTCGTCTTCTTTCCCGAAGCTACGTAATAAAGACCGGGCGTCTTCTCCCGACTCGACGGATTCAGACATGTCAGCTCTTCAAAGTGATCACAAGTAAGCGTGACCCTTGCAGCCTCGGCCATGATCGAAAGACCGACAGCATTTCGAAAAGTCGCCGGGGCAAATTGGGAAATAGCCGCCTTTCGACGAGCGAAATACGTCATCAAAAAGGATGGGAGAGGGAAGGTGAGCCCGCACTCGGTAAAATATTTCTCCGAGAGACAAATAAAACCGGGAGGTGCATCCCAGTGACGTTGAAAAGATTCCGGAATCAAAATCTTTGGCCTAGTGCTTAGTATCTGGGCACTAACCGCGTCAGTCGTCACGTCAATTTTTAACTTCCCGATGCGAACTGCATCAATCGCCGCGTCAATTTTTATCGATGTCGGCGGCATGTGGTTGAAACGACTGACGGTCGGCAAAGGAACGTCGTCCATATTAAGAAACGATGGGTCGTCGTTTAGGGGCTCGTCTATCAGGGACGGAACCCTACAAGGGAGCCCCGACGAGCTTGGAGCCGCCGACCCAGGAATAAGACGACGCTTCAGCTCCTCGAATTGAGCCGCGTCCGAATCCGTCGAGGACGAGTCAGAAGAACTTGGAGAACGAGTACGACGACGGGCAGATCTCGCGGAGTCGCCGGATTCAGAAGTTGTAGCTCGTCGAAGGTGACTCGCGGCGGAAGAGTTAGACGACGAGGATCGAGGAGAATCCATAACGAAAGCGCGACACAAAAAGCAAAATAACGACGAGATAGGAAGAAGGGAGAATACCTGGACGATGACAGCACCAAAGCGCGAGAAGAAGATAATGAGGCAAGGGGAGAAGTGATATTTATAGGGGAAGAAGGAAGGATCTGGAAGCGTCATCATTGCCACACGCGCTCGGTGACGATACGACTTCCGGATTTCACGCGCGTCAAGCACCGCACACAACGATTCGACCCTGGGCATCGGAAACCGTTTTCTCACGCGCGACTCTTCGTTTGTCCAATCAGAAAAGCGTCCTTTCATCTTTTCACAATTATTCTTCGCCTAAAGACTACGAACTAAAGGTGGAGGGGGGGGACTACTGTTGAGGGTGGATCCACACCTCAAACAAGAGGCCTGGCCCAGGAAAAAGCCCATGATAAATCTCCAAAGGAAGGGAGGGTATTATGGTCTTTTATATGGACGAACCGACACGATTCCCTATAAATACAGGCGTACGGCCCGCATTTAGGGGGATCGTGAAAAAGGCAGCAGAATTCGTCCAGCAAGAACCAGAGCTCAGCTCGTCTAAGAAAAAGTCAACGTTTTCAAGCCTATAGCTCGGAGAGTTGACGAGCTATCAGCCCGTCGATTACTTTGTTTGTAACTCGTTGACATTGTGTTGTAGTCCGTCCTTTAGTGCCTCGGCATCGATATAATAAAGAGAACTTCGACCCTCCCTTGACCGAACTAAACATTCTAATTGTGACCAAAAGGGACATCAACAGATATCGTCGTCGTTCATGAGGTCTATTCTCTCTTAAGCAGGTTTGACCAAGTAAAGTAGTGTTTGTATTCCAATTCCATCCTCGTCAAACAAATTAGAACACAAAGAGATTTGCTAAATCGTAATTTTACTAATTATCGATAATTGTATTATTCTATGGCTACAAGGAAATTATCCTCCAGAATATATATTTGAAATCCACTTTGACGTAGAACTCTATAACCATGCACTACTATAACAATATTAGGAAACTCCAAATAGAAACCGAATACGGAATACTTAAATAAATAAAAGATAAGGAAAATAGAATGAAAAACCACACAAGTAGGATGAGATCCAAGCACTTCTTCTTAATATCCTTTGAAGAAGCATCATGGTGAACTAATAGATGATCAAAAATAATCCAAATTAAGTCTGAAACTTGCACTGAAAAATATGACAACGTTCAACAAGATGTCATATAATGTGACACTAATTAAAATCCATTTTAAGAACTTGAAATTAACTCATAAAGGGAGAGACTAAACTTGGAAAAAAAGGAACAAGGAGACTGTCACGAAGAGGAGAACAAGACAAGATGTGATATGTAGAGTTTGGGGGTTGAAATAGGAGGGGCTCCAGGAATTGCTTAAAGAGCATCACCTTGTTACCATTCTTGGAAATTGCCGCAGGGTGGAAGAGTGAAGTCTCATCATGAGGCGTATAGCAAGTGGGGTTAATCTTGTTCAAGTCAATGGAGAACAACTTGTCCATTTTCAATAATGCCCCACCAGTGTTGTGGTTAGTGAGCCTCCAAACGTGTTGCATGCCATCTCCATTTGTCTCTAAAGCCCACACAAGACGACGGTCGTCGTCTATGCTACCGAAGCTCATATCAACAACGGATGATGATAATGTCTCAATAATAGGATTTGGAATGACTTGAAACATGTCCGTGTGAAGATCAAAAGCAATCAATTTGGTCAAGTCTAGGTGGAACCAATAAAGCCATCCGTTTGCAAAAGTTGGTAAGTTGGTGTTGTTTAAGCGATGTTCAGGAAGAGGTGGAGGCACCTGCCTCCATTGCTTGACTTCAAAATCGAATATATCGCATGATAAGGTGGTATTGTACTTGTTAATATTATGTAACCACACTATTTTGTGTGTTCCAGTAACGTAGTCTTTTCCAAATCCTGGCAAAGGGACCTCTGAGTCATTGTTGTCTATTTGAAAGTTGGCAAGAGGAAGCTTGTAGGACCATCTCGTGGCTGGGTTTATCACTGTAATTTCTCTTGTGGAGGCATACAAGCAGACAAGACCATCGATACTATCAGAAGGACTCCCATATTCGTCGCTAGTAGGTATCCCTTTATCATCGCTAATATGATATCCTTCTTCTTCTTCTTCTACTAGACAAGCGGAAGACCACTCCAACCTCATAGTCTTTAGAGCAACTTTCCTATACCAGCTTCTATACCTTGTATAAGAATATAAACACACAACTTTGGGTTCCTGTGTTTTCTGATGCAACATGTGTCTTTCCTTAAAAGATTTGGACCTTATCGTACCTCTCCAGTGTTTAGACACGGTTTGGAATCTCAACAGGGATTTCACTGGTAGTCGCAACATAACTTGTTCTAACACATCGTGGTTAAGTATCTCATCAGTTCCCTCCCTTCTTCTTTTTCTTTTGCTTGCTCTTTCAATTATCTTCCATGATGTTGCATCATCTCTCCTGTCTTCACTTCTTCTCCGATGTAAGTCTTCAGTTTTTCTTTCTCTTCGTGATGACCACAAAGACCAAGAGAATTTGTCTTCCCCGTTGCTCTTCCTCTTCCATGATGTTGCATCATCTCGCCTGTCTTCACTTCTTCTCCGATGTAACTCTTCAGTTCTTCTTTCTCTTCGTGACCACAAAGACCAAGAGATTTTGTCTTTTCCGTTGCTCTTCCTCTTCCATGATGATGCACCGTCATATTCATCTCTTCTTCTCCTTCCTCTCCATGAAGACGGTGCAATCTTTCCCTTTTCCATGGATGATAGATCATCTGATCTCCAACTTTTGTCTTCAATTCTTCTTCCTCTTTGTGACAACGACGACCAAGAGATGTTGTGTTTTCTGTCCCTCTTCCATGATGATGTACCATCGTAGTATTCATCTCTTATCTTCTTCCTCCATCTTTGAGACAGTCTCTCTTCTTCACTTCTTTTCCTTCCTCTCTCTGAACACGACGCTATCTTTCCACTTTCGTGGCTCTTCCTCCCCTCCATCGATGCTAAAGATTATCCTCCGAAGTCCGATGTGTCTTAATGCTATCTTCTTTTTCTAACGACAACGTACGAAGACCAAGTAATATTCGCCTTCTTCGTGTCTTCAATAGTCTTCTTAGGATCTCTCTCTGCCTCCAATATATATATATATGGACATTGGCTTCTTCTACCGACTCTCGAACTAGGAATTCTTTCTAGTTTCATGTAAATCCAAAAGCCTAGTGGTAATTATTTTCTGAGAAGATAAACTCAAAGAACAAAAACATACATAGTTGTAATTTATTTATATATATTTTAAATTTATTAAAGATGTTAATTTTAAGTAAGCATTAAAATTTAAAAACCTAAAAAGCCTTATCACATACAATGTTAGATTCCGATACTGAAAACAAAAAGTTAGGTGTTTTATAAATCGACTATTTATTTTAATAACAGAAATATATTTATACGATAAATCACACCTT
Organism: Camelina sativa; assembly: GCF_030686135.1. NCBI lineage: Eukaryota > Viridiplantae > Streptophyta > Magnoliopsida > Brassicales > Brassicaceae > Camelina > Camelina sativa. The sequence continues at coordinate 39,025,283 of NC_141884.1, read as the reverse complement.
ACATGTGAATAATCGATGACTCACGAAATCAGTGAATTTTTTTTGTTTAAGAAGTATTGTATTGATTTTAATATTTGTAACTATGTATAAATATAATTTCTTTTTGACAAGTATTTACACATGTGTCGACACCCCTCCCAAAACCATAGGGATTAGTTCGTGGATGTTACACATGTGTTAGAAAACCAAATCAAATCTCTTATTAATTAAGTAAATTTGTGAAATCTTGTTGTGTTAATTAATTGCTCCTTGAAGTTCCATAATTTAATTGCGTAAAGTGGCTACATTATGTTGGCTTGGCGGCGCGTTCCAAGCTCCATATTTTATCTCTTAGTAATTTATTAAGTATCGTTGCTTGTTAGAAGTTATTTGAAGCTCCATATTTTTTTGCACAAAAAAAAAAAAAGACGAAGCTCCATATTTCATCTCTTTATCACTCTTAATCAATTACGTTCTAGGGATTTGTCTTTTAATTATTGCTTAGTAATTTACTATTTTCTGCTTTGTTTGATTTCAAATCCCCTGTATATTAAAAGAGGAACATTCTTGAAGAAAAGCTAACGTATCGTTGCCAGAGAGATCTGTGCCCAATTTATTACTTGTCCTTAATATTCTACTAGGTACCAACCCGTCCTATGTGCGGAATAAATCGATTTAAATAAAATATTATGAGCAAAATTATTATTTGAGATTTAAGATTTATTTTGTGTAAAACAAAATATGTAAGTAGAATTTTTCAAATTTGCGTTTACTTTTGTTAAAATACGTTTTACCCGTGAAATATTTGAACTTGGAAAAGAATTTTAAGGTGGTGTAGAAATTTTTGATGTGTTTTTATATTATGAGCAAAATTATTATTTGAGATTTAAGATTTATTTTGTGTAAAACAAAATATGTAAGTAAAGTTTTTCAAATTTGCGTTTAATTTCGGTAAAATAAGTTTTACCCGTGAAATATTTAAACTTGGAAAAGAATCTTAAGGTGGTATAGAAATTTTTGATGTGTTTTTATATTATGAGCAAAATTATTATTTGAGATTTAAGATTTATTTTGTGTAAAACAAAATATGTAAGTAAAGTTTTTCAAATTTTGCGTTTACTTTCGGTAAAATACGTTTTACCCGTGAAATATTTGAAGTTGGAAAATAATTTTAAAGTGGTGTAGAAATTTTTGATGTGTTTTTGTGTTTCTAAAAATCAAATTCACATATTTTATATTTAACATTATCATCTACATCACTATACCATTAAATAGATAAAAAAAATTACTTTTTAGACTAATTGATTTAATTTAAACTAATCATAAGTTTAAAAAATGAAATGAGAAAAATATATAAAAGTGGTAAATAAATGAATAATTTATTTATAATAATTAAATATGTTATAAAATTGATAATTAAACACATTTCTGGATTTTAATTGTTGATTAAAGTGTCATGAGCTCTGTAACACTGACACATTAGCTTTTTTTTTAAGTGTGCTTCTCTATTAATGTATAGGGGATAATATTACATAAAACCGTCATTGCTATTCAATTTATTTATATACACAATTTTTGTTCCTATAAATTCTAAAATTGGTAAATATTAATAAATATTATCCTCTACATGTTTTAGAAATTATTTTCAAAACCTATGTATTATAATATAATAAAAAATTATAACATGAGATGTTAAAAATATATATTTAAATCATATTTTCAAAAATATAAATAATATTATTTCTTATTGTTTAAATTTTTTTGACTAAAAAAAATTGAAATTAATTTTGAATAATAGATATTGGAAAATTCTTTAAAAAACAATTTGATGGCATCTTAAATTTATTTTAAACTATAAAATATTTAAACTTATGCAAATCCTAATTTTCAATTTTCCATATAGAAAATTTCTGATATATAAAACTAAACGTATATTAAAGATTCCTTAATTTCAAAATTAACAAATTAAAAAAATATAAAATATTATATATATTTTAATATTATTTTTTAAAGATTTTGAGGGACGGGTTATTATAGAGTATAGCTACCGGGATAGGTTTAACCGGCTTAAGAATTTAGGTCATTCGTTTTGAGAAGTTTTAATCTTTTTGATGGTTTTTATCTGTTTTATAATTTACAAGTTTTATACAATTCTGATTAATCACTGATTCGGTAAACGTTAGATTCGGGTATGTTGTTTTGTGAATCTGAATTTTGTGCTAAAACTTTTATTATTTCAAAAATCACAAACTGGATGAAACCAAACTAATATAAGTTTGAACTGTAAATGATTTAACAAATAATTATATTTATAAATATAACTCTATGTGTACATAATATATTACAAACCTTATAGTAAACATAGTTTTTGAAATCAATCACGCACATACGTGCGGGTCCGTACCTAGTCTTGTTAGTATTTTGCATCTTTTTCCTTTTATTTTATTTTGCCTCTAATTTAAGTTTTCATGTGTTAGAAAACCAAATCAAATCTCTTATTAATTAAGTAAATTTGTGAAACTTTGGTGTGTTAATTAATTGTATCTTGAGGTTCCATAATTGAATTGGTGAAAATGACTATAATATAGTTACTTGGCGGCTCGTTCCAAGCGAAATCAGCTTTTTTTGTACTCCTTTTAATCTATATAAATAATTTGATCAATTAAAACCGAACAAAGCAGAGAAGACAAAAAAATTTAAATGAGTTTGACCATTTCAGACTTCTGAAATTTACATTGTAATAATGAGCTATCGGCCAGCTGCGGATAGCTATCAGCCAGCTATCGTCAGTTCGACCAGCTGCAAGTCTGCTGCCACTAGCTCGATCAGCTGCCAAGGAGCTCGACCTAGCTCGGCCAGCTGGACGGTAGTGGACAGTGTACAGGTCAGCTGGAGAGCTCAGGGTGGTCATGGGACGCGGTGACCGAACAGGCGTGACCGAACGGACATGGACGGATGGACATGACCAAACAGGCACGGCCGGACAGGCACAGCCGAACGTACACGATCGAACGTGTGCGATCGAAGAATCTTGATGGACAGGTACCTTTTGGGGCCTAGACTTTGGCCAAGACCCTATAAATAGAGGGCGTTACCTTCATTTCCAACACCACCATCGTCCATCCATCATCCATCAATTCCTAAGAAGAAAAGGGGATGCGGCTCGGCGAGTACTACTGTACATCGTCTGAACTGATGCGCACGCTACCTCTCTATCGACGGTACGATGAGACGAGCGACGATTCAACAATCGGGTCAAACCGGTCGAAGGATAAGCGGCGGTTCGACCATGGAGTTGGACTGATTGCAGGATGATCGACAGTTCGATCATAGCGTCGGACCAATCGAAAGGTCATCGACGATCTGCGTCAATGGATGGATCGATCGAGGATTGACTGGTGATCCAATCGCTAGTCGGATCGGGTGATCCAAGGATCGACGATACGAGCCGTAGGTTAGATTGATCGGTCAGGTGGTCGGCAAGTTAGTCGGAAGTATCGGCCCGGTCAGTGGTTGATCGGCGATTCGATTATGGGTTCGGATCGTTGGATCGACCAGGCTCTGATACCAAGACCGATGAGTTGACCGAGGTATCACGGTACGTCCGGTACCAAGCTTCGGACACGAGTGGTATGGGAAGCCGATAGCGCAATCGATCACCATGAGCCGAAGGGACTATAAGTCCCCATCCCTAATATGTGCAAAGTATGTGGGGTTGGTTGGTTGTATGGCTAAGCACAAAGAGACGGGTCAAGGTTAATATGATATTCCGCTGCGTATAAGGTTTAAGAAGCAAGGCCGCGAGCCAAAGCTAAGTAAATGATTCAATGAATATTCGGCCGGAATAGGGCCGAATGGAAGCCGTGACCGGGGACACCGAGAGGTCCGGGTCGGGGTATATCACCCGTGAGCCCATCCATATCTGACAGGTTGTTTGCTACGTCCAGTAGGCTTTAAATACTTGTTTACCGTCCGTACAAATCACCACATGATCTTTTCCTGTGTTTTTTCCTCACTAGCACAATTCCGACAATCACTTCCCGGACGGTCACCCATCCTGAGACTATTCCAACTCAAGCATGCTTAACTCTAGAGTTCTCTCATGACACTTGACCGAAAAGATAAGTGTACTTTTGGTGACATAGGTGTGCAAATCAATTCTTTTAAACCTCTTTACATGTCCCTAAAATTGGGGTGTCACAACAATTGATTGCAAGACCATTGATCATGAGATCAAAACTCCCAACCTGTGTATGGGGACATGCCATCTTGGATGCAGAAGCACTTATTCGGATAAGACCAAGTGCATATCATATGTAATCCCCTTTACAGTTTGCATTTGGTCGAGAACCAAATATATCCCATCTAAGGATTTTTGGTTGTGCGATATATATCTGCGTATAACACCTTCACAAAATACAAAGATGGGATCACAAAGAAGGTTGGGTATATATACTGGTTGTGATTTTCCATCAATTATAAGATACCTAGAACCACAGACTGATGATGTCTTTACAACACGTTTTGCCGATTGTCATTTTGAAGAAAAAGTTTTCTCGGTTCTAGGGGGAGAAAATAAACAAGTAGGAAAATATATCAAACGGTGTGTACCATCTTTGTTACACCTTAATCCTCCTACAAAGCAGTCCGAAATATAAGTTCGACGAGTCATACATGTGCAGAGTATTGCAAATCAACTTCTTGATGCATTTGTTGATACCAAAACAATAACTAAATCATATATACCAGTTGAAAATGTTCCTGCTAGAATTGAAATACCACAAGAACGTGGATAAGCAGATGATACACGAGAGTCTATAACACGTTTGAAGCGTGGTAGCCTAGTTGGTTCTAAGGATAATAATCCTAGAAAAAGAAAAGAATTTGAAAAGCATGATATACCCAAAATAGCAGAAAGCATTTTGGAAGAAATGAATCATGAGTCTAATGAAATTATTGAGCATCATGAGCCTAAAGAAAATCATGAACTTTCTATCAACTATATCCATAATGGAAATATATGGAATCGAAATAAAATCGATGATGTTGATGACACTTTCTCGTACCTTGTTTCATGGGAAATAGATGAGAAAAGTGAGGATCTAGAGCTAAAGTATGTATATGAATGTCAAAGAGACATGACTGGACAAAATGGAAAGATGAAATACAAGTGGAACTTGACTCGCTTAATAAACGAAATGTATTCGGACCTATTGTACTCACGCCTGAAAATGTGAGACCGGTTAGATACAAGTGGGTATTCGTTAGAACAGGAAATGAGAAAAATGAAATTACGAGATATAAGGCTTGTCTTGTAGCTCAAGGATTTTCTCAAAGACCTGGGATTGATTATGAGGAAACATATTCCCATATTATGGATGCAATATTGTTTAGATTTCTAATGAGTCTATTAGCTGGCGAAAATCTAGGCATGCGTCTCATGGATGTAGTTACACAATAATTATATGGATCATTAGATATTGATATCTATATGAGAGTTCCTGATGGATTTAATATGCCAAAAGTATTAAAAGCTTAGTCCAAAGAGTTATGTGCAATAAAGTTGCAAAGATCATTAGATGGGTTAAAGTAGTATGGACGTATGTGGTATGATCGTCTCAGTGAGCATTTAACAAAAGAAGAATATGTGAATAATCCTATATGCCCATGTGTTTGCATTAAGAAAATAAACTCCGGATTTGTGAAAATCGTGGTATATGTTTATGATCTTAATATAGTCGGGACTCCTCAGGAAATACAGAGCCATATTAAATCAAGTAGCAGAATTCGTAAGAATACAGAGCCAACTCTCTTATATGAGAGCAATATTGCATGTGTTGCTCAGACAAAGAAAGGATATATCAAAAGTGACAGAACCAAACATATCCCAATGATTGGTCCTCTTATCCAGCTTTGTTCCACCATTGGAACAGAGCAAGAAAATAAAAACAGAGGAGGTAAAGAGAGAGAGAGAGAGCGAAAAAAAAAAAAATAAAGGAAATACTTGTGATGTGATTATATATAATAATAAACACATTCTCACACTCGACAAAAAAAAAAAAAAAAAAAAAAAAAAAAGAAAAAAACACATACTCACAAAAAGTATATGTGTTGATGTAATATGATTGGCGTGGGTTTTTTGGTGTCTTAATACAAATTCTGAACAGAGATGACATTCTTTTTTTTTATATATAAATTTTTATTTTAATCTTTTTTTTCTTATCCTTCGATTATTAAGCACCAAAACGTTACCTTATCTTCCACTTTATTTATTTATTTATTATAGATAATTGTTTCCTTCAAATCTAATACATCCGACTTAGTTCGAATTTCAAATCGCGGGTTGTACAAAAAAGAAGAAGAATAAAAAAATATAATTTGAGCGAGTTGATCATTGGTATAACGAGAAGTTGTCCAAAGAGAAAGAAGGACAATATGTTTGGGGAAGAAGTGGGAACTTTCATTAGTTATTATTTCCGCATCTCAAGGGCTCTCGATCAAGTCATTTCGAACACGTTACACACCATTGCATGTATGTACACGTACATGTGTATGTTACGGCATACGTTTTGTGTGTACGCATCTCACCCTTATCAGTTCGAGAGGAGAATATTAGTTCTTGAAAAATGTTTGATAAATAAATAACCCAAAAAACCGAATAAACTGATAAAACCAAACCCGGCCCCAAAGTCTTTCCTCCGTTACATATACTCATATTTGAGATGTGATAACAATTTTCAATTTAATTTTTTTTTCTGATAGGTGAAGATTTAGAATCAGATGGATGATGAAATTTCTGAATTGAAGTCGGACTCGAACATCCTTACCATCGACTTTCCACCGAAAACAGTCATCGTTGGAATCAGAATGTAATTGACTTGTCCATCCGAGTAATAAAGTCTGATTTGTAAATATTCATAACCAGCTAGAAGGTGATTTATGAACCTCAAGCGAAAAAGAATGTAATCGTGTTGAGTTTGGAGATAAAGAATATAAAAACGAGAGGATCAAAAGGTTCTAAGCAATTTATGTGTTACCGACAATTTTAGCCTTTTACTAGATTAATCCATCCTTAGGAAGAAGATATTGCCTAATAAGAATGAAGCGTCTCTATCCTTTTAAAAAATTTATCATCATTTTTAGTCATTTATCTCAATATGTGACATAATTTGGGTTTGGGAGAAGATAAAGAACATGAGCACATTTGCATCCATGGAAAAAAAGCAGTTTCATGAGGGAACTACATGATGATACAAGCTTCACGATCAATCTTCTAGCTTTTACCTTTAATTTACCTAACATATTAGAAAACTACTGTCGAGAGATATAAGATTTTGCTCCATTTTTTTTTTTTTTTTGCTAAACATATAAATATCATTTAGCTGCAATGTTTGATATTTAGTTTCCAAAAATGATAAAGTTGAAATAACATGATCTTAGTTATCCTTCAAACTTTCTTATAAATGCATATATTTATCTAATAAATAAATCTTTTTTAAAATGAATTTCTCAGTAATAGTTTTAAAACTTTTATTAAAGTAAATAAATTAATCATTTGTAATAAGCTAAAGTAAAAATAATTCTAAATAAAAATGTATTAGACTAAGAATAAATTAATACAAATTATAAAAATATTTCTGTGGCCTAGCGCAGCTTTTTATCTAGTTCATATTAGATATAAAAAGGACAACCCCTTATACGAGATTATACTCACTTGTACTATCGAAGATTCTGAGCTGCAGAATACTTTTTTCTAAGACTGAATTTTTTTTTGACGACCGCGAATCAAACAAGTTACCGTCAATGTTTGATATTGTTGAGGGTGGATCCACACCTCAAACAAGAGGCCTGGCCCAGGAAAAAGCCCATGATAAATCTCCAAAGGAAGGGAGGGTATTATGGTCTTTTATATGGACGAACCGACACGATTCCCTATAAATACAGGCGTACGGCCCGCATTTAGGGGGATCGTGAAAAAGGCAGCAGAATTCGTACAGCAAGAACCAGAGCTCAGCTCGTCCAAGAAAAAGTCAACGTTTTCAAGCCTATAGCTCGGAGAGTTGACGAGCTATCAGCCCGTCGATTACTTTGTTTGTAACTCGTTTACATTGTGTTGTAGTCCGTCCTTTAGTGCCTCGGCATCGATATAATAAAGAGAACTTCGACCCTCCCTTGACCGAACTAAACATTCTAATTGTGACCAAAAGGGACATCAACAATTTGGCGCGCCAGGAAGGGGGACAACAAGTCAAAGTTTTCTGAAAAATTGAAGAACGGACCTACACCAACTAAACGAGATGACGATAGTTGACAAGGAAAGAAGCAAAGAAGCAAGCTCGTCGGGGGGAACAATCACCCCGGCGACGGATCAAGCGGAGCAGATAGTCCTTCCCACGCCAGACGCTCCAAGAAAAGTTGTGACGGTAGAAAGCCCAGAAACGTTCGTCATAGCTACAAATTTGACAACCCCAGCGACCGCAGAGGCACCACAGGCTCCGACACAACTCTCTCTGCTCAACAACCAGCCCGTCTCTAGCATAGACGAGCTGTTCCGAGGAATCTTAACGCGCCTCGACCAGCAGGAAGAGCGAACAAACAACCGTTTGGATGCGCTCACTGCGGTGCAGTTCAATTCGCAAGATGAAATCAATCATCTCCACAACGCTCGGCTCAACTCAATGAACTTCACCTCAGCAAGGACAACGCCAGGGCCGTATGTGCAGACCGGCGGATTAGAGCGTAATCCCGTCCAGCGCCTTGCCGAGCAGGGTACCGAAGTGGCAGATCGAACGAAGGATGCCGAGCTAATAGCAATGAAACAACAAATGAAAGAAATGGCCGCAATGATCCAGAAAGCGACGGATAAGGCACCCGAAGTCGGACTCATGCTCGAGGCAACACAGCGAACTCCATTCTCTCGACGACTCGCTACAACAGCGGTCAAACGAGCGGTCAAGCCAAGGTTGGGCCATTACGATGGAACGGTAGACCCACGAGACTTCTTGCTCACCTTCGGCGTGGCCCTCGGCCCATTGCAGTTCAGCCCGGCAGAATACGACGCAGGAGCTTGTCAAGTTTTCACCGAACATTTGACAGGAACCGCCTTGAGTTGGTTCTCGAGGCTACCACCAGGATCAATCGACAGCATCAGGGAGCTGATAACTGAGTTTCTGAAGCAGTTCTCTGTTTTAATTGAGGACAAGAATTCCCACGCCGACTATATGCCTTAACTCAGCACAAGGGGGAGTCGCTTCGGTCCTTTATTGGACGATTCAAGGAGATTTATGTCAACATCTCAATCCCCGATGCGGCCGCAATCGTTGCGCTCCGAAACGCACTATGGTATGAATCTCGATTCAAGGAGGAATTATCTTTGACACATGTCGAGACCGTAGCCGAGGCATTACTCCGAGCTGCAAAACACATTGGGCTCGAAGAAGAGAAAGCTATCAACGCCAAGAAGCATTCCTCGGAGGCAAGTGCAATAACCAGACAGCCTATAGCCGCAGCTCCAAGAGTCGATTATGTCGAGCCACGGCAGCACTTCACCAAGAACCAAGATCGAACTCGCCGAACCTTTGCGATCGGCGAAAACAAGTATATCCGGAAAGAAGGAGCTGAAAATAGCGCAACCTTGTATTGCGACTACCATCAGAGTAATACCCACTCGACAGACGAATGTCATTACCTCCAGAGGATTCTGATGGAACGATACAAGAAAGGCGCAATAGTCGTCGAGCCGGACAGAAGCAAGACAGCCCGACCTGGACGAAATGATGCCAAGCGCGCTGAAAATATCGCTCGAAAGTTCGTCAAAGATTCAAAGATATTAGCCGACCAAAGTGAAGACGAGATGGAAATTCCAAACCTACTAGCTGAACGACGTGAAGACAGCGGTCACGAAAAACGACCGCATACAGACCGCAAGCCTGATCAACGTCCCCCGACTATAAGACGAATCAACATGATAATGGGTGGACTAGCCGGATGTAACGATTCGGTCAGAGCAATCAAAGATTACACTAAGAAAGCCGAAATGACGAAGTCTTGGCCGTCGCGGTTCGAGGCTGAAAGTATGCCAATCACCTTTGACGGAAAAGACCTGGAAGGTTTGGATTTACCGCACAACGACCCGTTGGTCGTCGAGCTCTTGATCGGTGAAAGCGAGGTGACGAGAATATTGATCGACACTGGAAGCTCGGTCAACGTCATCTTCAGAGACGTCTTGGCAAAAATGGAAATCGGCGAGCGGGACATTATGCCAGAGTGTCACTCTTTGACGGGTTTCGACGGGGATCACCTTATGTCCGTCGGCACAATTACTTTGCCGATCTTCGTTGGGGGGATAGCCAGGTATTTCCGTTTCGCGGTTATCGACAAGCCGACAATCTACAACGTCATCCTCGGCACCCCGTGGATCCACAAGATGAAAGCTGTCCCATCAACGTACCATCAGTGCGTTAAATTCCCAACTTCAAAAGGGGTGTACACGTTGCGCGGCAACCAGCAAACCGCACGAGCCTGTTTCCTGATCGAGCATAAGCTTCGCACCGGAAAGAAATTATAGCAATCAAAGCCGCGAGTCAGCGACAACAGCACGTCACCGACAGACAGAAAGCCGACTGCCGTCCAACAAGGCGTTGCCGCGGTCGAGGAGGTGAGCTTAGACGAGAACGACAAGAAACGATGCGTGAATATCGGCACAGAAATAACGTCCGCCATGCGAGACGAGTTAATACTTTTCCTCAAAACCAACATCTCAACGTTCGCATGGAGCGTGACTGATATGAAAGGAATCGACCCAAGCGTCACGACCCACGAGCTCAATGCCGACCCAACGCATAAGCCGGTCAAACAGAAACGGCGCAAGTTAGGCCCTGAACGGTCGCAAGCAGTAAACGATGAAGTTGACAAACTCCTCGGTGCCGGGTCATTCGTGGAAGTAAAATATCCAGAGTGGCTAGCCAATCCGGTAGTCGTCAAAAAGAAGAATGGGAAGTGGCGAATTTGCGTTGATTTTACCGATCTTAACAAGGCTTGCCCAAAGGATAGCTTCCCATTGCCAAGAATCGATCAGCTCGTCGAAGCAACTGCGGGCAACGAGCTGTTAACCTTTATGGACGCATTCTCCGGTTACAACCAGATTCTGATGCACAAGGACGACCAGGAAAAAACATCATTCATCACGGATAGAGGGACATACTGCTACAAGGTCATGCCTTTTGGTCTGAAAAACGCGGGAGCGACGTATCAACGGCTAGTCAACAAGATGTTTGCCGAGCAGCTCGGCCGGACTATGGAGGTCTATATTGACGATATGCTCGTCAAATCACAGCACGCCAAGGATCATATTACTCACCTGCGACAATGCTTCGACACCCTCAACAAGTATGGGATGAAGCTAAACCCGGCCAAATGCACATTTGCAGTGAAATCCGGCGAATTCCTTGGGTACCTGGTAACCAGACGAGGCATCGAGGCGAACCCGAAGCAAATTAAGGCGATCATTGATCTACCACAACCAAAGAACGCCAGAGAAGTACAGCGATTAACTGGACGAATCGCTGCTCTAAATCGTTTTATATCCAGATCGACCGACAAGTGTCTACCATTTTACCAGCTTCTCAAAACAAAGGGCAAGTTCGAGTGGACCGACGCCTGTCACAGCGCGTTCAACGAGCTAAAAAATTATTTATCAACCCCACCAATCTTAGCAAAGCCGGAGCTCGGCGAAATCTTATTTCTCTATATCGCGGTCTCGGAGTCGGCCGTCAGTGGTGTACTCGTTAAAGACGACCGAGGAGAGCAACGACCCATCTTTTATATAAGCAAATCACTTGACGACGCGGAAACTCGCTACCCAACAGTTGAAAAGGTCGCCCTGGCAGTAGTCACGTCGGCAAGAAAGCTCCGACCGTATTTCCAGTCACATACTGTCGCTGTCCTGTCCAACCAACCTTTACGATCTATATTGCACAGCCCGAACCAATCGGGTCGACTAACGAAGTGGGCAATTGAAGTTAGTGAGTACGACATCGAGTATCGAACTCGGCCGGCTGCAAAGTCCCAAGTACTCGCCGATTTCTTGATTGAGCTGCCGTTTGGGGAGGCCGAACCAACACCTGTCGACCCGTCAGATGACCGATGGACCTTGCATGTGGACGGAGCGTCCTCTCATCTTGGATCGGGCATAGGGATTCGACTAACTTCGCCGACCGGGGAAATTTTGGAGCAGTCCTTCCGCCTTCGATTCCAAGCAACCAACAACGTCGCCGAGTACGAAGCACTCATCGCCGGTCTTAAGCTCGCTAACGGAATGCAGATTAAGCGGATACAGGCTTTTTGCGATTCCCAGCTTGTCGCCAACCAGTTCAGCGGCAAGTACGACACCAAGAGCGAACCTATGGCCGCCTACCTTAGTGTCGTTAAGATTTTGTCAAAGCGCTTTGACGAATTCGAACTCGTCAAAATTCCCAGAGGAGACAATGCTCCGGCCGACGCTTTGGCAGCACTCGCCTCAACATCGGATCCCGATCTTCGGCGAATCATCCCGGTAGAAAGCATAGATACGCCGAGCATAAGTGAAAATGACGCCGAGACGTGCCTCGCACTCCACCAACCCAATGAAATAAGGACGACTTATCGAACGATGAGGTCAGGCCGAGGGTGCGAACCCGCATCTGGCAGCGACGCGACGGATTGGCGGGTCGAAATCCGAGCATACCTAGCCGACGGTGACGTGCCAACAGATAAATGGGCTAGACGAAAATTAAAAGCCAAGGCCGCCCACTACACTTTGATGAAAGACCATTTGCTCCGGTGGACGGCGGCAGGAGCCTTGTTGCTTTGCATACACGGCGACGACACCGAGCGTGTCATGATGGAAATGCACGAGGGAGCTGGAGGAAATCACTCAGGTGGCCGAGCCCTAGCACTACGAATCAGGAAGCATGGCCATTACTGGCCTACGATGATATCTGATTGTGAAAAGTTCGTCGCCAAGTGTGAAAAATGCCAGCGACACGCCCCCATTATTCATCAGCCGACCGAACTGCTACGAGCTGGAGTAGCCCCTTACCCTTTCATGCGCTGGGCGATGGACATCATCGGCCCATTACCAACTTCCAGACAAAAGCGATATATACTCGTCCTAACCGATTATTTCACTAAATGGGTCGAGGCCGAATCCTACGCAAATATCAAAGCGAGGGACATCCAACTCTTCGTCTGGAAATACGTAATCTGTCGCCACGGCCTCCCATACGAGATAATCACCGACAACGGCTCACAGTTCATCTCCCTGCAGTTCGAAAATTTTTGTGCAAGATGGCGAATCAAACTAAGCAAGTCGACGCCGAGGTATCCACAAGGGAACGGCCAGGCAGAAGCTACCAACAAAACCATACTCGATGGTCTTAAGAAAAGACTAGACGCCAAGAAGGGTGCTTGGGCCGACGAGCTTGATGGAGTACTTTGGTCCTACCGGACGACCCCAAGGACGTCCACTAACCAAACCCCATTCTCCCTAGCTTACGGAATGGAAGCAATGGCACCGGCAGAGGTCGGCAGTTCGAGCCTCCGGCGGACAATGCTCGTTCAGAACACCGCGCTCAACAGTCAGATGCTCTTGGATAGGCTCGACGAGTTGGAAGAAGAACGAGACAAAGCACTCCTACGAATCCAGAACTATCAGCTCGCCGCAGCCAAGTACTATAACAAAAAGGTCCATAATCGGCATTTTGACGAAGGTGATCTCGTCCTTCGCAAGGTCTTTGAGAATACCGCCGAACCGGATGCCGGGAAAATGGGAGCTAATTGGGAAGGTCCATATATAGTGTCTAAGGTCGTCCATCCCGGCGTGTACGAACTCTTAACAATGGGCGGCAAACCAGTGCCGAGGTCTTGGAATTCAATGCATCTCAAGCGTTACTACTACTGAAAATCACCAAGCGAGCTCGGCTATGTGTAGCTCGTCCTTTCTATAAGTATGAATAAGCATGTAAATGTGAACTACGATCGGCTTGATCCCTCCTGATCGGGGGGTACGTAGGCAGTCCCATTCTACGGGACCCAGCCACCAGTAATATAAAATTTCTTTTTCAAAAAATATATCTCGTCATTTGCGAATCATTTTAGTTATTACCCTGGCCCGGTAATGACCCGACGTTCGGACGTATTATTCTAAGCCGAGTTGCACTCGCACAAAAAGGGTAAGCCGACTATTAACGGTCGCCCCCGGTTATTTTAAGCCAAGTCCTAACTCGCACTAAAAGGGTAAGCCGACCATCACGAGTCGCACTTTTTCAAAAAAAAAAAGAGTGAGAGTAGAATTCTCGAAAGTAACATGAAATTTTAACTTGTTAAAAAAAAAAAAGAGAGGCGAAACAGTCTGATACGGGTGCCGACCCCATTACGGCACAAACCAAAAAAAAAAAAAAAAAAAAAAAAAACAAAAACAACAACAAACTAAAGACAAGTCATTCAATTCCTAGATCGGCGTTGGAAGGCACGTTAAATTCCAACCCGCCAATTGTCGTCTGCCAATAGCGGCACGACTCTTTCGCATCCTTCAGCAGGTCCATCGGAATAGCCACACCTCGTCCAACCATGTCCTCGAGGTACGTACAGACCCCATCGACGCGACTACTTTCGCTAAAGTAGTGACTTGTGCTCTCCAACTGCCTCACATAACGGCGAAGCACGTCGATACGATCGCGACAAGCTTCGATCTCCTCCCGCTCCTCGAACGGCCTCCGACCAAGGGTGTCAAGGTCGCCCTGCTCAAGTGTGGGAACTACCACTTCCGCACATAGATCTTCGCGCCGGGTACGCTCTTCCACCAACCGATCCCATCGCCACTTTGGGAAGAAGAGCCCTTCGTCGATCAGCGGTTCAAGCCATTCCACAACCCCGTCAATACGACAGAAGTCGTAGTAACGCTCGAACGAACGACGGGTGGCAATGATGTAAGCCCTTAGCCGTTGAATGCGAGCGTTGTAATAGGCGAGCTCCGATTGAATCACCTCGTCAGACCTAACGCCGAGCTGTTCCCGCGCCCTGCGTAACCACGCTGACCTAGTTGTCACCGGCATCAGAGCAACTTTCTTCTTCCTACAAAAAAAAAACAACAAACACAACAAACTCACCAAGACAGGAGTGAAGGAAAACACAGACTATTTATAGAACGGGGGCACAAGTCCCAACAGCCACAAGTTTCCAAACGGCAGAAGCATTTAATGAGCCCAATAAACAACGTTTCAAAGAATAAGGCATTAAATGAGACCCCTCATTTAA
This sequence comes from Camelina sativa, assembly GCF_030686135.1. Lineage (NCBI taxonomy): Eukaryota > Viridiplantae > Streptophyta > Magnoliopsida > Brassicales > Brassicaceae > Camelina > Camelina sativa. The sequence goes on along the minus strand of NC_141884.1, from coordinate 39,010,010 downwards.
TGCCCCCAAAAGTACGAATAAAGTTTTAAGGGAGCCGACCCCCATACACGGCGCATAAAGCACAAGGGAGCCGACCCCAAAACACGGCAAAAGAAAGATAGCACGAGGGAGCCGACCCCTCAACACGGCAAGTGCGAACATGGAGCATTTATGACGCCGGATCAGCAGTCGGAGACTCGCAACCAGGAGTCAAAGGACGGGGGAGCTCTTCCGTAGGACGATCGACGGTCTGCTCTTCGATCCCACCCGCAGGACGATCGTCACCCTTTGCCTGTTCGCCTACGTTCCCTTCAGGACCCCCGCTGCCAAACTCGCCTTCTTCCCTAACGTCGTCACCGCCTTCAGCATCGCCGCTAATGGGGGAAGCGATCCACTCTGGAACCGGAGGAAGTGGCTCGGAATAGATCCTGGACACGTCAAAGTCAGCCTCGGTGATATCCGGGAGATCGAGATCATCAACTTCACCCTTCAGTTGAGTCATCACGGCGACGACTTTGTCCTTCAACCCCTCCTCAAGCACAGCGATTTGACCGTCCTCGACGAGCGTTTCGAGCATTTGGACATTCCCGACGGATTGGTTGTACTCGAGAAATTTCTCCATCGACGCTTTGACTGCCTCGGCGTACCTCTTATGTTTGGCCAGCAATTTCTGAACGCGCACGGCCATTTCGTTAAAGGCTTTAATTCTCTCATGGTAGCCGAAATCCTCCCGCCGATCTCTGAGCCTCTTTGTCTCCGAGTTGAGAGTAAGGTGCATCCTGTTGTAGGCCGCATCCGACGCCTCAAGCTTTGCCTTCAGGTCATCCCGCTCCGAGATCCACTTGCGCCGTTGACTCTCAAACTTTGACGCTTCGTCACTAAGCCTTTGGTTGGACCGAACAGCCTCCCCTAGTTGGGCCTCGAGGCGTTCAATCTTATCTGCGTAGGACGACGCTCCTGACCGGTCGTCCTCCTGATCGCGAACGCGGCGTTCGTAGCGCGAGGTTAAGCGATTGATTCGGGCAACAAGCTGAGAAGGAAAAAAGGATAAGAACAGATGAAAAGACAAAAACAGGTTCAAAAAACGAGTCGACGAACAGAACAAACAAAAACACACCTCGAAGGAGGCTTGCGCCACATCAGCAACTGCATGCGCTTCCTTCATCTGATCAACCGAAGGCAAACGACCAGGCCCAAAATGGATCCTCCGGAAAAGTTCAGAGCAAGCTGAAGAGTCGTTCGGGAAAGGACGAGCTTCGGACGTGTGCGAGAAATCCCAGCCAAAATCCAACGTCCTTTACTTTTTTGACGGGTCAGGTCGTTCCAGGCTAGCGTCATCTTTTCTTTTCGGAGGACCCTTTACACCCTCCGTATCACGACCAGACCCCTCCGAGCGACGAACTAAAGGAAGGGACTGGGACTGATGTCTCGGTGGTGCGTCAGACGACTGACGTGATCGAGAGGAGACCTTCCCGGCCGAACCAGCACCGGAGGACGAGTGATCACGTCGACCGTCCAACTGGGAAGTTGGACGGGGAACGGAAGACGAGTCCGACGCTCGGCGATAACGAGCAGACGCGTTGGGAACACTCATATTCATTTTACCCATCGTCTCGGCTAAAAAAAAAAAAAAAAAAAAAGAGAGACTAATCAAAACAACAGAATTAATCTACAATTCGAAGAAAAACAAGAGTTGGATCGATTGCATAAGGATTACCTGTTTTTCTTCGAAGACCCGGTGGTTTCCTTGGACGATCTTTTTCGGTACCCGGCCACACGTAAGGGCAATGGAGCTTAATTGCGTCTATCTCGGCTTGCAAAGAAGAAGGGTACGGAAGCAGACACCTCGGAATAACAACTAAAAAAAAAAAAAAAAAAGGGGGCTTAAGTAAAGCCAAAAGATACAAGTGAAGATAACTAAGCAAGAAGGATCGGCTACCGGGTGAAGGGTTCCACCCAGAAAACCAAGGGATCGATGGATCCTCCATAACCCCCGCGGCAACTTCCAAAAAGAAGTACAAGCCTTTCCAGTTATACGTTTTGCCCTTGGCACCCTCGACGAGCGTCGTCTTCTTTCCCGAAGCTACGTAATAAAGACCGGGCGTCTTCTCCCGACTCGACGGATTCAGACATGTCAGCTCTTCAAAGTGATCACAAGTAAGCGTGACCCTTGCAGCCTCGGCCATGATCGAAAGACCGACAGCATTTCGAAAAGTCGCCGGGGCAAATTGGGAAATAGCCGCCTTTCGACGAGCGAAATACGTCATCAAAAAGGATGGGAGAGGGAAGGTGAGCCCGCACTCGGTAAAATATTTCTCCGAGAGACATATAAAACCGGGAGGTGCATCCCAGTGACGTTGAAAAGATTCCGGAATCAAAATCTTTGGCCTAGTGCTTAGTATCTGGGCACTAACCGCGTCAGTCGTCACGTCAATTTTTAACTTCCCGATGCGAACTGCATCAATCGCCGCGTCAATTTTTATCGATGTCGGCGGCATGTGGTTGAAACGACTGACGGTCGGCAAAGGAACGTCGTCCATATTAAGAAACGATGGGTCGTCGTTTAGGGGCTCGTCTATCAGGGACGGAACCCTACAAGGGAGCCCCGACGAGCTTGGAGCCGCCGACCCAGGAATAAGACGACGCTTCAGCTCCTCGAATTGAGCCGCGTCCGAATCCGTCGAGGACGAGTCAGAAGAACTTGGAGAACGAGTACGACGACGGGCAGATCTCGCGGAGTCGCCGGATTCAGAAGTTGTAGCTCGTCGAAGGTGACTCGCGGCGGAAGAGTTAGACGACGAGGATCGAGGAGAATCCATAACGAAAGCGCGACACAAAAAGCAAAATAACGACGAGATAGGAAGAAGGGAGAATACCTGGACGATGACAGCACCAAAGCGCGAGAAGAAGATAATGAGGCAAGGGGAGAAGTGATATTTATAGGGGAAGAAGGAAGGATCTGGAAGCGTCATCATTGCCACACGCGCTCGGTGACGATACGACTTCCGGATTTCACGCGCGTCAAGCACCGCACACAACGATTCGACCCTGGGCATCGGAAACCGTTTTCTCACGCGCGACTCTTCGTTTGTCCAATCAGAAAAGCGTCCTTTCATCTTTTCACAATTATTCTTCGCCTAAAGACTACGAACTAAAGGTGGAGGGGGGGGACTACTGTTGAGGGTGGATCCACACCTCAAACAAGAGGCCTGGCCCAGGAAAAAGCCCATGATAAATCTCCAAAGGAAGGGAGGGTATTATGGTCTTTTATATGGACGAACCGACACGATTCCCTATAAATACAGGCGTACGGCCCGCATTTAGGGGGATCGTGAAAAAGGCAGCAGAATTCGTACAGCAAGAACCAGAGCTCAGCTCGTCCAAGAAAAAGTCAACGTTTTCAAGCCTATAGCTCGGAGAGTTGACGAGCTATCAGCCCGTCGATTACTTTGTTTGTAACTCGTTTACATTGTGTTGTAGTCCGTCCTTTAGTGCCTCGGCATCGATATAATAAAGAGAACTTCGACCCTCCCTTGACCGAACTAAACATTCTAATTGTGACCAAAAGAGACATCAACAGATATCGTCGTCGTTCATGAGGTCTATTCTCTCTTAAGCAGGTTTGAACAAGTAAAGTAGTGTTTGTATTCCAATTCCATCCTCGTCAAACAAATTAGAACACAAAGAGATTTGCTAAATCGTAATTTTACTAATTATCGATAATTGTATTATTCTATGGCTACAAGGAAATTATCCTCCAGAATATATATGTGAAATCCACTTTGACGTAGAACTCTAACCATGCACTACTATAACAATATTAGGAAACTCCAAATAGAAACCGAATACGGAATACTTAAATAAATAAAATATAAGGAAAATAGAATGAAAAACCACACAAGTAGGATGAGATCCAAGCACTTCTTCTTAATATCCTTTGAAGAAGCATCATGGTGAACTAATAGATGATCAAAAATAATCCAAATTAAGTCTGAAACTTGCACTGAAAAATATGACAACGTTCAACAAGATGTCATATAATGTGACACTAATTAAAATCCATTTTAAGAACTTGAAATTAACTCATAAAGGGAGAGACTAAACTTGGAAAAAAAGGAACAAGGAGACTGTCACGAAGAGGAGAACAAGACAAGATGTGATATGTAGAGTTTGGGGGTTGAAATAGGAGGGGCTCCAGGAATTGCTTAAAGAGCATCACCTTGTTACCATTCTTGGAAATTGCCGCAGGGTGGAAGAGTGAAGTCTCATCATGAGGCGTATAGCAAGTGGGGTTAATCTTGTTCAAGTCAATGGAGAACAACTTGTCCATTTTCAATAATGCCCCACCAGTGTTGTGGTTAGTGAGCCTCCAAACGTGTTGCATGCCATCTCCATTTGTCTCTAAAGCCCACACAAGACGACGGTCGTCGTCTATGCTACCGAAGCTCATATCAACAACGGATGATGATAATGTCTCAATAATAGGATTTGGAATGACTTGAAACATGTCCGTGTGAAGATCAAAAGCAATCAATTTGGTCAAGTTAGGTGGAACCAATAAAGCCATCCGTTTGCAAAAGTTGGTAAGTTGGTGTTGTTTAAGCGATGTTCAGGAAGAGGTGGAGGCACCTGCCTCCATTGCTTGACTTCAAAATCGAATATATCGCATGATAAGGTGGTATTGTACTTGTTAATATTATGTAACCACACTATTTTGTGTGTTCCAGTAACGTAGTCTTTTCCAAATCCTGGCAAAGGGACCTCTGAGTCATTGTTGTCTATTTGAAAGTTGGCAAGAGGAAGCTTGTAGGACCATCTCGTGGCTGGGTTTATCACTGTAATTTCTCTTGTGGAGGCATACAAGCAGACAAGACCATCGATACTATCAGAAGGACTCCCATATTCGTCGCTAGTAGGTATCCCTTTATCATCGCTAATATGATATCCTTCTTCTTCTTCTTCTACTAGACAAGCGGAAGACCACTCCAACCTCATAGTCTTTAGAGCAACTTTCCTATACCAGCTTCTATACCTTGTATAAGAATATAAACACACAACTTTGGGTTCCTGGGTTTTCTGATGCAACATGTGTCTTTCCTTAAAAGATTTGGACCTTATCGTACCTCTCCAGTGTTTAGACACGGTTTGGAATCTCAACAGGGATTTCACTGGTAGTCGCAACATAACTTGTTCTAACACATCGTGGTTAAGTATCTCATCAGTTCCCTCCCTTCTTCTTTTTCTTTTGCTTGCTCTTTCAATTATCTTCCATGATGTTGCATCATCTGTCCTGTCTTCACTTCTTCTCCGATGTAAGTCTTCAGTTTTTCTTTCTCTTCGTGATGACCACAAAGACCAAGAGAATTTGTCTTCCCCGTTGCTCTTCCTCTTCCATGATGTTGCATCATCTCGCCTGTCTTCACTTCTTCTCCGATGTAACTCTTCAGTTCTTCTTTCTCTTCGTGACCACAAAGACCAAGAGATTTTGTCTTTTCCGTTGCTCTTCCTCTTCCATGATGATGCACCGTCATATTCATCTCTTCTTCTCCTTCCTCTCCATGAAGACGGTGCAATCTTTCCCTTTTCCATGGATGATAGATCATCTGATCTCCAACTTTTGTCTTCAATTCTTCTTCCTCTTTGTGACAACGACGACCAAGAGATGTTGTGTTTTCTGTCCCTCTTCCATGATGATGTACCATCGTAGTATTCATCTCTTATCTTCTTCCTCCATCTTTGAGACAGTCTCTCTTCTTCACTTCTTTTCCTTCCTCTCTCTGAACACGACGCTATCTTTCCACTTTCGTGGCTCTTCCTCCCCTCCATCGATGCTAAAGATTATCCTCCGAAGTCCGATGTGTCTTAATGCTATCTTCTTTTTCTAACGACACGTACGAAGACCAAGTAATATTCGCCTTCTTCGTGTCTTCAATAGTCTTCTTAGGATCTCTCTCTGCCTCCAATATATATATATGGACATTGGCTTCTTCTACCGACTCTCGAACTAGGAATTCTTTCTAGTTTCATGTAAATCCAAAAGCCTAGTGGTAATTATTTTCTGAGAAGATAAACTCAAAGAACAAAAACATACATAGTTGTAATTTATTTATATATATTTTAAATTTATTAAAGATGTTAATTTTAAGTAAGCATTAAAATTTAAAAACCTAAAAAGCCTTATCACATACAATGTTAGATTCCGATACTGAAAACAAAAAGTTAGGTGTTTTATAAATCGACTATTTATTTTAATAACAGAAATATATTTATACGATAAATCACACCTTACATGTGAATAATCGATGACTCACGAAATCAGTGAATTTTTTTTGTTTAAGAAGTATTGTATTGATTTTAATATTTGTAACTATGTATAAATATAATTTCTTTTTGACAAGTATTTACACATGTGTCGACACCCCTCCCAAAACCATAGGGATTAGTTCGTGGATGTTACACATGTGTTAGAAAACCAAATCAAATCTCTTATTAATTAAGTAAATTTGTGAAATCTTGTTGTGTTAATTAATTGCTCCTTGAAGTTCCATAATTTAATTGCGTAAAGTGGCTACATTATGTTGGCTTGGCGGCGCGTTCCAAGCTCCATATTTTATCTCTTAGTAATTTATTAAGTATCGTTGCTTGTTAGAAGTTATTTGAAGCTCCATATTTTTTTGCACAAAAAAAAAAAAAGACGAAGCTCCATATTTCATCTCTTTATCACTCTTAATCAATTACGTTCTAGGGATTTGTCTTTTAATTATTGCTTAGTAATTTACTATTTTCTGCTTTGTTTGATTTCAAATCCCCTGTATATTAAAAGAGGAACATTCTTGAAGAAAAGCTAACGTATCGTTGCCAGAGAGATCTGTGCCCAATTTATTACTTGTCCTTAATATTCTACTAGGTACCAACCCGTCCTATGTGCGGAATAAATCGATTTAAATAAAATATTATGAGCAAAATTATTATTTGAGATTTAAGATTTATTTTGTGTAAAACAAAATATGTAAGTAGAATTTTTCAAATTTGCGTTTACTTTTGTTAAAATACGTTTTACCCGTGAAATATTTGAACTTGGAAAAGAATTTTAAGGTGGTGTAGAAATTTTTGATGTGTTTTTATATTATGAGCAAAATTATTATTTGAGATTTAAGATTTATTTTGTGTAAAACAAAATATGTAAGTAAAGTTTTTCAAATTTGCGTTTAATTTCGGTAAAATAAGTTTTACCCGTGAAATATTTAAACTTGGAAAAGAATCTTAAGGTGGTATAGAAATTTTTGATGTGTTTTTATATTATGAGCAAAATTATTATTTGGGATTTAAGATTTATTTTGTGTAAAACAAAATATGTAAGTAAAGTTTTTCAAATTTTGCGTTTACTTTCGGTAAAATACGTTTTACCCGTGAAATATTTGAAGTTGGAAAATAATTTTAAAGTGGTGTAGAAATTTTTGATGTGTTTTTGTGTTTCTAAAAATCAAATTCACATATTTTATATTTAACATTATCATCTACATCACTATACCATTAAATAGATAAAAAAAATTACTTTTTAGACTAATTGATTTAATTTAAACTAATCATAAGTTTAAAAAATGAAATGAGAAAAATATATAAAAGTGGTAAATAAATGAATAATTTATTTATAATAATTAAATATGTTATAAAATTGATAATTAAATACATTTCTGGATTTTAATTGTTGATTAAAGTGTCATGAGCTCTGTAACACTGACACATTAGCTTTTTTTTTAAGTGTGCTTCTCTATTAATATATAGGGGATAATATTACATAAAACTGTCATTGCTATTCAATTTATTTATATACACAATTTTTGTTCCTATAAATTCTAAAATTGGTAAATATTAATAAATATTATCCTCTACATGTTTTAGAAATTATTTTCAAAACCTATGTATTATAATATAATAAAAAATTATAACATGAGATGTTAAAAATATATATTTAAATCATATTTTCAAAAATATAAATAATATTATTTCTTATTGTTTAAATTTTTTTGACTAAAAAAAATTGAAATTAATTTTGAATAATAGATATTGGAAAATTCTTTAAAAAACAATTTGATGGCATCTTAAATTTATTTTAAACTATAAAATATTTAAACTTATGCAAATCCTAATTTTCAATTTTCCATATAGAAAATTTCTGATATATAAAACTAAACGTATATTAAAGATTCCTTAATTTCAAAATTAACAAATTAAAAAAATATAAAATATTATATATATTTTAATATTATTTTTTAAAGATTTTGAGGGACGGGTTATTATAGAGTATAGCTACCGGGATAGGTTTAACCCGCTTAAGAATTTAGGTCATTCGTTTTGAGAAGTTTTAATCTTTTTGATGGTTTTTATCTGTTTTATAATTTACAAGTTTTATACAATTCTGATTAATCACTGATTCAGTAAACGTTAGATTCGGGTATGTTGTTTTGTGAATCTGAATTTTGTGCTAAAACTTTTATTATTTCAAAAATCACAAACTGGATGAAACCAAACTAATATAAGTTTGAACTGTAAATGATTTAACAAATAATTATATTTATAAATATAACTCTATGTGTACATAATATATTACAAACCTTATAGTAAACATAGTTTTTAAAATCAATCACGCACATACGTGCGGATCCGTACCTAGTCTTGTTAGTATTTTGCATCTTTTTCCTTTTATTTTATTTTGCCTCTAATTTAAGTTTTCATGTGTTAGAAAACCAAATCAAATCTCTTATTAATTAAGTAAATTTGTGAAACTTTGGTGTGTTAATTAATTGTATCTTGAGGTTCCATAATTGAATTGGTGAAAATGACTATAATATAGTTACTTGGCGGCTCGTTCCAAGCGAAATCAGCTTTTTTTGTACTCCTTTTAATCTATATAAATAATTTGATCAATTAAAACCGAACAAAGCAGAGAAGACAAAAAAATTTAAATGAGTTTGACCATTTCAGACTTCTGAAATTTACATTGTAATAATGAGCTATCGGCCAGCTGCGGATAGCTATCAGCCAGCTATCGTCAGTTCGACCAGCTGCAAGTCTGCTGCCACTAGCTCGATCAGCTGCCAAGGAGCTCGACCTAGCTCGGCCAGCTGGACGGTAGTGGACAGTGTACAGGTCAGCTGGAGAGCTCAGGGTGGTCATGGGACGCGGTGACCGAACAGGCGTGACCGAACGGACATGGACGGATGGACATGACCAAACAGGCACGGCCGGACAGGCACAGCCGAACGTACACGATCGAACGTGTGCGATCGAAGAATCTTGATGGACAGGTACCTTTTGGGGCCTAGACTTTGGCCAAGACCCTATAAATAGAGGGCGTTACCTTCATTTCCAACACCACCATCGTCCATCCATCATCCATCAATTCCTAAGAAGAAAAGGGGATGCGGCTCGGCGAGTACTACTGTACATCGTCTGAACTGATGCGCACGCTACCTCTCTATCAACGGTACGATGAGACGAGCGACGATTCAACAATCGGGTCAAACCGGTCGAAGGATAAGCGGCGGTTCGACCATGGAGTTGGACTGATTGCAGGATGATCGACAGTTCGATCATAGCGTCGGACCAATCGAAAGGTCATCGACGATCTGCGTCAATGGATGGATCGATCGAGGATTGACTGGTGATCCAATCGCTAGTCGGATCGGGTGATCCAAGGATCGACGATACGAGCCGTAGGTTAGATTGATCGGTCAGGTGGTCGGCAAGTTAGTCGGAAGTATCGGCCCGGTCAGTGGTTGATCGGCGATTCGATTATGGGTTCGGATCGTTGGATCGACCAGGCTCTGATACCAAGACCGATGAGTTGACCGAGGTATCACGGTACGTCCGGTACCAAGCTTCGGACACGAGTGGTATGGGAAGCCGATAGCGCAATCGATCACCATGAGCCGAAGGGACTATAAGTCCCCATCCCTAATATGTGCAAAGTATGTGGGGTTGGTTGGTTGTATGGCTAAGCACAAAGAGATGGGTCAAGGTTAATATGATATTCCGCTGCGTATAAGGTTTAAGAAGCAAGGCCGCGAGCCAAAGCTAAGTAAATGATTCAATGAATATTCGGCCGGAATAGGGCCGAATGGAAGCCGTGACCGGGGACACCGAGAGGTCCGGGTCGGGGTATATCACCCGTGAGCCCATCCATATCTGACAGGTTGTTTGCTACGTCCAGTAGGCTTTAAATACTTGTTTACCGTCCGTACAAATCACCACATGATCTTTTCCTGTGTTTTTTCCTCACTAGCACAATTCCGACAATCACTTCCCGGACGGTCACCCATCCTGAGACTATTCCAACTCAAGCATGCTTAACTCTAGAGTTCTCTCATGACACTTGACCGAAAAGATAAGTGTACTTTTGGTGACATAGGTGTGCAAATCAATTCTTTTAAACCTCTTTACATGTCCCTAAAATTGGGGTGTCACAACAATTGATTGCAAGACCATTGATCATGAGATCAAAACTCCCAACCTGTGTATGGGGACATGCCATCTTGGATGCAGAAGCACTTATTCGGATAAGACCAAGTGCATATCATATGTAATCCCCTTTACAGTTTGCATTTGGTCGAGAACCAAATATATCCCATCTAAGGATTTTTGGTTGTGCGATATATATCTGCGTATAACACCTTCACAAAATACAAAGATGGGATCACAAAGAAGGTTGGGTATATATACTGGTTGTGATTTTCCATCAATTATAAGATACCTAGAACCACAGACTGATGATGTCTTTACAACACGTTTTGCCGATTGTCATTTTGAAGAAAAAGTTTTCTCGGTTCTAGGGGGAGAAAATAAACAAGTAGGAAAATATATCAAATGGTGTGTACCATCTTTGTTACACCTTAATCCTCCTACAAAGCAGTCCGAAATATAAGTTCGACGAGTCATACATGTGCAGAGTATTGCAAATCAACTTCTTGATGCATTTGTTGATACCAAAACAATAACTAAATCATATATACCAGTTGAAAATGTTCCTGCTAGAATTGAAATACCACAAGAACGTGGATAAGCAGATGATACACGAGAGTCTATAACACGTTTGAAGCGTGGTAGCCTAGTTGGTTCTAAGGATAATAATCCTAGAAAAAGAAAAGAATTTGAAAAGCATGATATACCCAAAATAGCAGAAAGCATTTTGGAAGAAATGAATCATGAGTCTAATGAAATTATTGAGCATCATGAGCCTAAAGAAAATCATGAACTTTCTATCAACTATATCCATAATGGAAATATATGGAATCGAAATAAAATCGATGATGTTGATGACACTTTCTCGTACCTTGTTTCATGGGAAATAGATGAGAAAAGTGAGGATCTAGAGCTAAAGTATGTATATGAATGTCAAAGAGACATGACTGGACAAAATGGAAAGATGAAATACAAGTGGAACTTGACTCGCTTAATAAACGAAATGTATTCGGACCTATTGTACTCACGCCTGAAAATGTGAGACCGGTTAGATACAAGTGGGTATTCATTAGAACAGGAAATGAGAAAAATGAAATTACGAGATATAAGGCTTGTCTTGTAGCTCAAGGATTTTCTCAAAGACCTGGGATTGATTATGAGGAAACATATTCCCATATTATGGATGCAATATTGTTTAGATTTCTAATGAGTCTATTAGCTGGCGAAAATCTAGGCATGCGTCTCATGGATGTAGTTACACAATAATTATATGGATCATTAGATATTGATATCTATATGAGAGTTCCTGATGGATTTAATATGCCAAAAGTATTAAAAGCTTAGTCTAAAGAGTTATGTGCAATAAAGTTGCAAAGATCATTAGATGGGTTAAAGTAGTATGGACGTATGTGGTATGATCGTCTCAGTGAGCATTTAACAAAAGAAGAATATGTGAATAATCCTATATGCCCATGTGTTTGCATTAAGAAAATAAACTCCGGATTTGTGAAAATCGTGGTATATGTTTATGATCTTAATATAGTCGGGACTCCTCAGGAAATACAGAGCCATATTAAATCAAGTAGCAGAATTCGTAAGAATACAGAGCCAACTCTCTTATATGAGAGCAATATTGCATGTGTTGCTCAGACAAAGAAAGGATATATCAAAAGTGACAGAACCAAACATATCCCTCCAAAGTTCTTTTCATACACCCAAAAACTCGTGAAGAACAAAGACATTAAAGTAAGATATATTCGATCATCCGAGAATTCTGCAAATCTCTTCACAAAATCATTACCCAGGAATACATTCAGGAAACATATCCATAACATTGTACTCTTTTTACCTTACTAAGATTTTTCTCATTGGGTTTATATCATATCTTTATAAAGAATGATGTAATTCCTTTCAAAAAGATTTATTCAGAGACTATAGGATTATATAAGGAAAACAAATATACACAATATATAGAAAGCGTTGACAGAGGAGATAAGATGATATGACAAAGACTCACTCAGAAAATAGCTAGGAACTAACATGAAGTCTTTCTTTGAAGTTTAGAATCTCACTTTCTGAATTATATTCATCTCTGATAACCCAAATGACATAGTGTTACATACGATCGAGCATGAAATATCATAGGAGACCTATCCAACTCCTAGAACAGAAGGTGCAATACAGCTCGTAGTCAAATATATTTTTGTGGCTCATCAAAATATTGGACCGCAACCAATGGACATATAGCTTGTTCTGTTTCTTAGACTAAACTGTGGAATCAGGGTTTGGCCATATGAAATGTGATTATATAGAAATTATTCTTGTGGTTAGAATTGAAATAACCATAGAGATCCTTGTGCAATCTCGAGTAGTTGTACTTTGATCTAGGAAAATAACAAATAGAGAAATTATCCTGATGTAATTATTCTTTGCTATTAAGCTAAGAGAACTTTTCTGTGCACCCATGTTTAGCGTTTTGGCAATGGACAATGACTGCTTCGACAAATCTATCCATTATTCTAGATCAATAGTTATTCTCCTGATTTAGAATAATGGAGAGAATTATGGAAGCCGTAATTGCCCCTTGCCCAAAAGCTAAACATGAATGCAGAGAGAAGTCTCTTATGGCGATGAATTCATTCATCAAAAGGATTGTGATTCCTCACTGTGCTATTGTCCTAAACCAAACTGCAACTACTCGAGCATGTACAAAGATCTCTCCGGTCATTACATTGCTAATTACAAGGTGGGATTCAACTGTGTGTGTTTATATATATATATATATTGTCCTGTGGGAAGGTTGTTAAAGGGTGGGGACCAGGGTTCGAGGAACATATGGTGCACCGCAACCGCAAACGCTTACGGGAAGCAGCTTTTGGAATTCAGTGGTCTAGAGAGACTGGGAGCGGTTGAGAGCGATTGGAAGCGGTTTGTGTGATTGACACCAATCGCTAGCAACCGCTACCACCCGCAAACACAGTGTTTGCAGGAGGTAGCGGGAGAACCAGTCAACACCTTAATGGCAATTGATGTTAAGTGGAACTAATATACAAAGACGCAATCATGGGGTTTTATCCTGTAAAACAACTACACTAGATTCTGAAAAAAAACAAATCATTCATCTCGAAACAATATACTCCGCACTGAGAGATATTATATCAAACCCCAAATTGATGTACAACAAAGGCCTCCCCTGTTGGGCCGGTCATTGAATTTTGGTGGCCTAAAGCATAGAAAAATAATTTTGTTTATTATATAAAATTAATATTTTTTTCACTACAATACTAAAATATAATTAAAAACATGAAAAAATGTAATAACAATCTAAAATTTAATTTTTCTAACTTTTATTATAGCAAATACTCGGTAGACATCATTGCTAATCAAAAGTAGTTGGTAATAATGTATTATTATAATAAAATAAAAATTAAGGAGAAGAAGTAATTTCGATGTTCTTGTATAAAATTTTAGTTTTGTTTGAATATTATAATATCTTCAAGTCAAGTTAATTCAAATTTTTGTAGAAAAAACAAAAACCAAAACCTGTAAATAAAAAGCAAAAAAAAAAAGAAAAAAAAAACTGTAAACAAACTAGCAGAGTTGAAGGCTTGAACCCCTGACTTGCCACATAATTGCATGATACAGACCTGCCTAATCTCTGAAATATGTGTCGCTAAAACATTTACTATATGATGCGGCCGAAAGCAATTGCTTTGCCTACTTTAGGGGTGGGCCGGCACTGCCTGTTGTCTCCCTCATAAGCCATTTTCATGCATTTGATGCCTCTCTTCTCCTTTCTCCATTCATCCTCTCACTCCAGTTCCTTGAGAAATTCAATGTTGTCCACAAACACCTGCAAAGCGGAAAGTCGCAAACTCAAAACGCGAAATTCACAGCTCTTTCCATCATATATGAATCTATCTCAACAGCAATACTAAAGTGACCAAAACCAGCGCTGACATCATACTTGTCAACTCCATAATCTGCAAACAAACTTATATTAAAAAGGGCAAGCCAACAACACTCTGGGTCATGAGCATAAAAGCGGGAGTCATAGAGTTCTTCTGTTCTTTTGTTTATGCTTTGAATACCTCAGAGGAGAGGAGGGTTCTTTGGGATGAGCTTCATTGTCATCATGATTCTCCATTGTTCGATAATAAGCCATGGATGATTTGTGGAGATTTTAATGATATTTGGGCAAGTGGAGAACATTCAAATCATGATACTCGGCAGTTTAACACGTTGGGGATGCGAGAGTTTCAGGATGTGGTGTGGCATTGTTCACTGACAGATTTAGGCCATCATGGCCCCCTCTATACTTGGTGTAACAAGCGAGATGAGGGTCTTATTTGTAAGAAGTTGGATTGAGTTTTGGTAAATGAACATTGGGGAGATTGGTTCCCACACTCTTATAGTGTGTTTGAGGCTGGTGGATGTTCTGATCATGTCAGAGGTCGGGTTGTTTTTGAGGTTGTAGCAACTGGTTGCCGCAAGCCGTTTAAATTTGCAAATGTTTATCCAAACTCCCTCAGTTTCAGGAGGTGGTTGCGACTCATTGGAATGCCACGTCGCCCTTGTTTCCATCCACTTCTGCTTTATATTGCCTCTCCAAGAAGCTTAAAAATTTTAAACCAAGTTTGCGTTCTTTGGGCAAAGAACAACTTGGGGATTTATCAAAAAGAACACACGAGGCTCATGACAATCTATGTGAGAAGCAGACTGCTACTCTAACGAATCTGACATAGCAGTCACTGGAGGAGGAGACTACTGCCTACACCTTGTATCTTGCTGAGCTAGAGGAAGGTTATCTTAAACAAAAAGCTAAGCTTTATTGGCTTAATGTGGGGAACATGAACAATGCTTATTTTCATAAAGTGGTGAATATTCGAAAAATGCAGAATTCAATTCGTGAGCTTCGAGGTCCTAACGGGGAACTTTTGCGAACTAGTAGTGAACTTAAGGGCGAGGCAGAGAGGTTCTTTAAGGACTTTCTAAACCAACAGCCGAGTGACTTTGTTGGAATGTCAGTAGAGGAGCTTCAGGATCTGTTACCTTTCCGCTGTCAGGATGCAGATCGGGACATGCTTACAAAGCCAGTAACTTCTGATGAAATTCAGCAGATCCTTTTTGCGATGCCAAGTAACAAATCTCCGGGGCCTGATGGTTATACAAGTGAGTTCTTTAAGGCTTCTTGGTCCATTATAGGCAATGACGTTGTTGCAGCCATTCAGTCGTTTTTCATTAAAGGTTTTCTTCCCAAGGGTTTGAGTAACCCCGTTCTCGCTCTTATACCAAAGAAGGATGAGGCTATTGACATGAAAGACTATCGGCCAATCTCTTGCTGCAATGTGCTGTATAAGGTAATATCCAAAGTTTTGGCTAACCGTCTCAAGTGTCTTTGTAGTGACCCTCACCAAGGGCAAATATCCCAAAATAAAAGATCGAGAAAATGACTTGGAAAAGACCTAAGAAAGAAGAAAAAGAAAAATAAAGGAGAACGACCGAGGGAATTACGAGGAAAAATTTGTAAGTCGGAGAATAACCAAGCCAACACTGGAGTAATAGGATGCGCGATCGAGACCTTAAGACCGATCGGGAGTTGGAATAGTCGGTCAGGTATCGAGAAAATTAACCGAGAGTGCCGAGAAAATTGTCCGAGACGTATCGTCGAGACATCCGAGACGTGTCGTCGAAGCGTCTGCAGACATATCGTCGAAGCATCCAGGACATGCTGCCAAAGAGACCGATAGCATCCGAGAGACCGAGAAAGCTGATCAAGAAATGTCGAGAGGACCGAGAGGCGTGACCGAACGAGACGAGAAACGCCGGGAATTGTCGAGAGATGGATTTTGCCGAGAGAAACAAGAATCAATTTTTCTCTCATAAAATGGACCAATCAAATTACATGCATTATCATGCACTAATAAAACCGAGTTAGTGGGCTTAATGGCGATTAGCGATTGGAGAGTGCTAATCACGCTCCACATGCAAGCAAGGAGGAAGCCATGTGTCAAAATGCACTAAGGGAGAAGAGGGAGAGTTCGAGCCTATAAATAAAGGGTGTGAGACTTCATTGTTTCATTTTCTCTCATTTCTCTCATTCCTCAAACACTAAAACACTTAAGCTTATCTCTCAAAGTCGAGAGAGAGATAGAGAGAGAGTTCATCGACTCTTGTGTCGAGAGAAAATCAAGAAGAGAGGGTTATTGTGCCGAGAGAGATTGCCGAAGAAAGACGAGAGAGTGATTGTCGAGAATTATCACTTTGTCGAGAGATTCTGTCGAAGAGTTCATCGAGAATAGACGAGGATCGTGTCGAAGAGATCGCCGAGAAGAACCGGTGATAGTGTCGAGAAAGAAAGATCGAGAGCGAGACGTATTTTGCGATCGAAGAAGGTCGAGAGCGAGACACGGTTTACGGTCGAGAACGAGCGAGAAAAGGTAGTGGTTGTGGATCGAAAGCGGACGAAGAAGCGGAAGCTGTTCGACGTGAAGAAGGTGGATATTGTCTGATCGAGTGGTGCGGTGAAGTCCGGTAATCGTCGACGTTTGCGTAAGAGGTGAGTCTGCGGTAATGCATGTAGAGTAGATGCATGTTGTTTTGGTTAAAAGTTGATGCATGCAAATATGGTAGGATTCAAGTTAGAATCACCATGTGAAAATGAACAAGTTGCATGATAAGTAATTTGGACTCACTTAAAATTTGGTTAAGAGGATTGCATGCACGATGAGACTTAGTCAATTTACTAGCAATATTTCTTGCTTAAAATTGGTTGCATGCGTGATTAAATTGGCTAAGTTCATTTGAAAGTTTATTGCATAAATTCATGTGAGGTTAACGTGAATGCATAAACGAATTTAAAGGATTTAAAGGGTTAAATCGAATGAACTTGTGTGAGGAATTGGACTAAAGAGGATTTAAACGGTTAAATCAAATTAGTTGCATGCATAAATAAATAAACTTGTTGCATTAGTTGCTTAAGTTGATTAGATTAGTTGCATGCATGTAGATTAATCATAGGTTGCTTGAATTGTTATTCTTGTTACTTGATGATTAATGCATGTACTCTTGCTTGAAGTTTCTCGCTTGTTTATGCTTGATTTTCTTGCTTGAGTTGTTGTTGGTATTTTAGCGAGTCTCTTGAATTTGTTTCTTGAGTCTTAGCTAGAATAGTGTGTCGATCTTCTGTTCCAAATGTGGATGTCTCGCGAGAGTTCTTGATGACCATTCGTGCGGGACAAAGTCACGGCTAGCTAGCTACTAGCGTGACCGCTTCATGATGATGTAGCGTATTGGTGGACTCGTGCTGGTGACCTTTGTGGTCTCGGCATGGGAGACGTTGGGGGAACAGTTTAGATTATCGAGGGCCCATAGGTAAAAGAGTCTAGGTTATTTCAAGTACTCCTTGTTATATTCTAGACGTCTTTGCGTGTTGGTAGGAGAAGGAGTCTAGGATATTTCAAGTGTCCCTTGTTTATTCTAGTCGTCCTTGCGAGCCGTATAGAGATAAGAGTCTAAACTCCTTTAGTCGTCTTTCTCTGTGAGTAGCGAGTCTAGATCATTCGAGTCGAGTCGTTTTGATCTAACTTCTCTCTCTTGTTTGTTGTTGTTTTGCTTCCGCTATTGTTTCGGCTGCGTTGCTTTGATTACTTGCTAACAGTTTGCGTTGCTTGTTTTCTTTTCTTGCCAGGGCAGTTGGGTTGGGGGAAAGTAGAATCCCGTATAGGTGAAAAGGGTACCCAGGCTCACTGAGTAATCTTAGATTACTCATTATATTATTTTTGTCTTGTAGGGAAGCCTAAGTGAGTCTATAGCAGGAGCAAACATTAGGGTACCGGATAGGGTTTTCTTGTGTTCTTTGTAAAACCCTATATTTTCATAAACAGTTATGTAAAAATTACCCGACTATCTTTATATATTGTTTTGATGATTTATTTTCGATGAAATATTTTATTAAAGTAATATATACAGTTTTCAGGGAAAGCATGGCAAGTTGCAAATGATATTCGGCCTAGTCCGGGCTAAGACAACGCACTAGGCCACAAGGGTTGCAAAGCCTAAGTAGTCTCGGTTGCGGGTGGAGTTGTGCCAGGGAGGACCGATCGGGAAGTCTGCAGCTTCCTTCCCTCGACCGGATCACCTCGGTGCAGTTCCACAAGTGGCGTCCCATGGCTGTCCGATGGCCTTCGTGATCATAGAATGGTTCGGGGGCGTTACAATGGTGGTATCAGAGCGGTGTTTTCGAAACCGCGAGCACTTGTGCATTTCAAAGTTTTATCGAGTAAATGTCTCGCAAAAACACAAAGATTTTATCCGGTTGTTTGCTTGTCTAGTTTAAGTTGAACCTTAGAATGGACTAAGCATCTCACCTTGTTTCTTGTGGGTTTTAGATGTCTTCAGGTGATTCAGGTTGCGGGGATGGTTCAGGAGATGAGGGGCCGAGACATGAGGATTGTGGGCATCATAATGGGTTCTTGTCGACGGAGTCAGAAAGCAGTCAAGAGCCAAATGATTTGAATGATTAGTATGAGGACGGGGTGTTTGACGCTGACGACACCAACTTGTCTATCGAGACTGATCCGTCCGCGTGTTTAGAGGAAACAGAGGAGTTGGAAGCTGATCAAGATGACCAGACTATCGTATTGGAGATTGGTGAACCAAGTCGTCTCCAAGTTCGAATGGATGCGCAAGGAAAGTTTGAAACTGTTCCTGTTGGAGATCATGGAGAGGCGGAGGTGGAGCTCGCCGATAAACTACAGAAATTGCTGTTGGATCTTGTGGAAGATCAGGGTGACGATATCAATCCCGAGAATTATATGAGAGAGTACCCGGAGGCAATTGATAAAATCCTAGACTTCTTGACGGATGTGTATGTACCGGAAGAAGAAGGTGCCACTAGTGGTGCAGGAGTTGTACCTGAGACCGGAGGTACCAGTGGGGAGCAACCTGCGGAGGAGAGACTAGAGACGGTTGCAAGGATTCTTCTGATGTTGAATGAGATGCGCTCACTGGAGAGAGAAAACGAAGGTGATGGTAAAGTTGTGGTACCAGAAGTAAAGAGAGGAGAGAATCCAACCGATGGAGACCCTAAGATCGGGGAATCAACGACCAGAGAAGTGGAGGTGATCGACCTCTTATCGAGTGACGACGAGGGGATTCCAACTTTTGTAGTGGAACCAAGGAGTGATCAAGACCCAATACCGAGAGATCGAGATCAAGAAGCTGATGCGAGTATGGAGCATGGAGAGGACGCGAGGTGGAGAGCTAGTACGAGCCAAGTTGCGAGAGACCAAGCTGGACCAAGTCAAGTACGGCCAGATCAAGTTGTACCAGACCAAGAGGAGCCAAACCAGATTGTGCTAAGGCGCAATAGTCCCATTCAAGCCATACCTTTGAGGATGGAGTTACCGGGACAAGAAGAGGAACCGATAGACCCAGATTTGGAAAGGATCGCTAGAATGGTAGAGCTAAGGAGGTTGAACCGAGAGCAAATAAGACTCGAGATAGGAGAGAGTTGCTCAAGTTCGAAGAGGCTGAGGATGTCTTACCAAGAGTTTCAACCAAGGGAGCGACCAGAGACGCGGCCAGTGACCTTTCAACCGAGAGGCAGGCTGAGAGTGAGAGCCACTGCTCGGAAGAGGGTGGTGTATCCGAACCAAGTCCACATGCGAAACCAACCCTACTGCAAGCTGTGCGAGGGCATTGGACATTGGACCAGGAATTGTTGGAGGACGTCGCTTAGGCGTATGTGTGCACCGGAGAACGCGGAATGCGATTAGTGTTGGGTGCAAGGGCACTTTTCCTATCGCTGCCCTAACCCTGACCGAATTAGATATTGGAGGCGGTGTGAATCGTGTGGAGACCGGGGCATTTGAACAATCACTGTTGGAGAGCAAGACCGAATCGTCTGATATTCCCAGAACCAAGTAGCTGTACCGAGTGCGGTGGAAGTGGACACTATCCCCATAGTTGTCCATATCGGATTGTGCGCGAGAGACTGAGCCCAACCAGTCGATTTGAGGAGACGGGAGAGAACCCGATAGGACGAATTGATCGAGTGGTAGTGAACCCGACAGATCAAGCTGGAACCTCAACGTCTACTGCCTCTACCTCAACCGCATCTCCCGCTGAACCGCCACCTGATGAGCCAGCTAGGGAGTGTGTGTGCACGTGCGAGGCGTGTACTAGGCTCAGGAACCAGTAGAACTTTTGGGAGTAAGGGAAGTTCTTTTTGGGGTTTATGTGTAAGGGTTGGATAGTTTTCTTTTTTTTTCTAGACCTAACCATGTTGTGTTTGTCTAGGATCCAAACCCTTAAGATTATCGGCTAGGAGGTGTAGAACCTTCGTATCTTGTGTAAAAGTACTTTGTGTTCTCTAGCCGTATTGCGGTGTTGTTTGTTGTGGTGATATTTAACTGCTTGCTAATCTTTGCTTGTTTGAATTATTTGCTTTGATTGTTGCTTGAGTTTTATAGGTTGCATAGTTAATTATTTGCATAATTAGCTTGCATGCAATCGATGAGGATTCACGTAAGCCACCACAAAACGCGATCAGACAAAAGAGAAGAAGATCAAGAAAGTCCAAGAAAATTCAAGGAAATTCGACCAAGAAAGGGCGACCAGTTTAGATTAAAAAGAAAAGAAGGAGAAGAGAAAAGAAGAAAAATGATGGAGAAGGATGGAACAAAATTCGAAAGAAATCGAAAGAATAAAAATAGTGGTGCAAATAAATCGAAAGTGGCAAACTAAGAAGGTCGAACCAAATATGACCAAGGAAGTGCGAAAAATAGTGCGTGGTCCAAGGAGTAGGACAAAGAGGATGCAAGAAGATAATGCATTGAAGAAGGAAATAGTCTACGAATAGACAAAGAGGATGCAAGAAAATAATAGAAGGCAAAAGAGAAGCATTATTATGCTAAGTGGCGAGAGTTGAGAAAGGTTATCAAACAAAATCTCATAAGTGCGGGAGTTGGAGAAGAAGTTCAAATTAATCAGGGAGAGAAGTTATGTGAAGCCGGAGGAATTAAATAAGTTAAAATCCAAAGGAGCGCGAAGCTAAAAGAATCGGAGAAATGAAGAAGAGTAAGGAACCAGAGAAGCCGGAGAAACAAAATTTTATGGTCAACAGCGAAGAGAATAAGAAGTAGTATGATAATCATATCAAGATGGAGACGTGAACCAAGTTATAACTCAGAGGAAAAGAAAAGAGTCAGGAACAAGCTGAAGAAAGAGAAGCATTGAATCAAAGAAGTTAAAGTAGTGGACAAGTCATGGTGAAACAAGGCAAAAGCCTTAGTACTTGAAGAACATAAAGATTATGAGGAGCCAAGTGAATGCTGGAGATGAAGAAGCTTTCCAAAAACATCAGCAAACGGTGGTATAAGTAGGAAGTGAGATTATGGAGACAAAATAACCAAGGAAAGGAGGATTTCTATAAAGATATCAACGTGATAGTAATCACAAGGCAACAACACCTATGTCAAGGAGTATCGATATCACAAGGAGTGAAGGATAAGGCATGAGAATTCGGAACGAATTCTTATACGGGGGGAAAATGTAGTGACCCTCACTAAGGGCAAAAATCCCAAAATAAAAGATCGAGAAAATGACTTGGAAATGACCTAAGAAAGAAGAAAAAGAAAAATAAAGGAGAACGACCGAGGGAAGTCTGAGGAAAAATTTGTAAGTCGGAGAATAACCGAGCCAAGACTGGAGTAATAGGATGCGCGATCGAGACCTTAAGCCCAATCGGGAGTTGGAATAGTCGGTCAGGTATCGAGAAAATTAACCGAGAGTGCCGAGAAAATCGTCCGAGACGTATTGTCGAGACATCCGAGACGTATCGTCGAAGCGTCCGAGACGTATCGCCGATAGCATCCGAGAGACCGAGAAAAGCTGATCGAGAAATGTCGAGAGGACCGAGAGGCGTGACCAAACGAGACGAGAAACGCCGGGAATCGTCGAGAAATGTCGGACGAGAGACGGATTTTGCCAAGAGAAACAAGAATCAATTTTTCTCTCATAAAATGGACCAATCAAATTACATGCATTATCATGCACTAATAAAACCGAGTTAGTGGGCTTAATGGCGATTAGCGATTGGAGAGTGCTAATCACGCTCCACATGCAAGCAAGGAGGAAGCCATGTGTCAAACGCACTAAAGGAGAAGAGGGAGAGTTCGAGCCTATAAATAGAGTGTGTGAGACTTCATTGTTTCATTTTCTCTCATTTCTCTCATTCCTCAAACACTAAAACACTTAAGCTTATCTCTCAAAGTCGAGAGAGAGATCGAGAGAGAGATTGAGAGAGAGAGTTCATCGACTCTTGTGTCGAGAGAAAATCAAGAAGAGAGGGTTATTGTGCCAAGGGAGATTGCCGAAGAAAGACGAGAGAGTGATCGTCGAGAATTATCACTTTGTCGAGAGATTCTGTCGAAGAATTCGTCGAGAATAGACGAGGATCGTGTCGAAGAGATCGTCGAGAAGAACCGGTGATAGTGTCGAGAAAGAAAGATCGAGAGCGAGACGTATTTTGCGATCGAAGAAGGTCGAGAGCGAGACGCGGTTTACGGTCGAGAACGAGCCGAGAAAAGAAAGTGGTTGCGGATCGAAAGCGGACGAAGAAGCGGGAAGCTGTTCGACGTGAAGAAGGTGGATATTGTCTGATCGAGTGGTGCGGTGAAGTCTGGTAATCATCAACGTTTGCGTAAGAGGTGAGTCTGCGGTAATGCATGTAGAGTAGATGCATGTAGTTTTGGTTAAAAGTTGATGCATGCAAATATGGTAGGATTCAAGTTAGAATCACCATGTGAAAATGAACAAGTTGCATGATAAGTAATTTGGACTCACTTAAAATTTGGTTAAGAGGATTGCATGCACGATGAGACTTAGTGAATTTACTAGCAATATTTCTTGCTTAAAATTGGTTGCATGCATGATTAAATTGGCTAAGTTCATTTGAAAGTTTATTGCATAAATTCATGTGAGGTTAACGTGAATGCATAAACGAATTTAAAGGATTTAAAGGGTTAAATCGAATGAACTTGTGTCAGGAATTGGACTAAAGAGGATTTAAACGGTTAAATCAAATTGGTTGCATGCATAAATAAATAAACTGGTTGGTTGCATTAGTTGCTGAAGTTGATTAGATCGGTTGCATGCATGTAGATTAATCATTGGTTGCTTGAATTGTTATTCTTGTTACTTGATGATTAATGCATGTACTCTTGCTTGAAGTTTCTCGCTTGTTGATGTTTGATTTTCTTGCTTGAGTTGTTGTTGGTATTTTAGCGAGTCTCTTGAATTTGTTTCTTGAGTCTTAGCTAGAATAGTGTGTCAAATTTTCTGTTCCAAATGTGGATGTCTCGTGAGAGTTCTCGATGACCACTCGCACGGGACAAAGTCACGGCTAGCTAGCTACTAGCGTGACCGCTACATGACAATGTAGCATATTGGTGGACTCGTGCTGGTGACCTTTGTGGTCTCGGCATGGGAGACGTTGGGGGAACGGAACAGATTATCGAGGGCCCATAGGTGAAAGAGTCTAGGGTATTTCAAGTACTCCTTGTTTTATTCTAGACGTCTTTGCGTGTTGGTAGGAGAAGGAGTCTAGGATATTTCAATTGTCCCTTGTTTATTCTAGTCGTCCTTGCGAGCCGTATAGAGTTAAGAGTCTAAAGTCCTTTAGTCGTTTTTTTTTTGTGAGTAGCGAGTCTAGATCATTCGAGTCGAGTCGTTTTGATCTAACCTCTCTCGCTTGTTTGTTGTTGTTTTGCTTCCGCTATTGTTTCGGCTGCGTTGCTTTGATTACTTGCTAACAGTTTGCGTTGCTTGTTTTCTTTGCCTTCCGGGGTAGTTGGGTTGGGGGAAAGTAGAATCCCATATAGGTGAAAGGGGTATCCAGCTCACTGAGTAATCTTAGATTACTCATGATATTATTTTTGTCTTGCAGGGAAGCCTAAGTGAGTCTAGAGGAGGAGCAAACATTAGGGTACTGGATAGGGTTTTCTTGTGTTTTTTGTAAAACCCTATATTTTCATAAACGGTTATGTAAAAATTACCCGACTATCTTTATATATTGCTTTTATGATTTATTTTCGATGAAATATTTTATTAAAGTAATATATACGGTTTTCAGGGAAAGCATGGCAAGTTTCAAATGATACTCGGCCTAGTCCGGGCTAACACAACGCACCAGGCCACAAGGGTTGCAAAGCCTAAGTAGTCTCGGTTGCAGGTGGAGTTGTGCCAGGGAGGACCGGTCGGGAAGTCTGCAGCTTCCGTCCCTCGACCGGATCACCTCGGGGGCATTACAGTCTTCTATCGCGGTTTATTGCTCAAAATATATCCGCGTTTGTTAATGGAGAATGTGTTGTTAGCTACATATGTTGTCAAGGACCACCATACGGAGTATGTATCCCCTCGACGTGCGATGAAAATTGATATTTCGAAGGCCTTTGATTCAGTGCAATGGGGTTTCTTATTGAACACACTTGAAACACTGCACTTTCCAGCTCAGTTTATTCACTGGATCCGGCTATGCATATCGACTGCCACCTTCTCTGTCCAAGTGAATGGAGAGTTGGCTGGGTTTTTCAATAGTTCTCGAGGGCTACGGCAAGGTTGTGCCCTTTCTCCTTATCTCTTCGTCATTTGTATGAATGTCTTATCCCACATGATCGAAAAGCAGCAGTAAATCAACGAATTGACTACCATCCTAAGTGTAAAAACATTGGTCTTACTCATCTCTGCTTTACGGACGACTTGATGGTCTTTGTGGAAGGTCAACAACGGTCAATAGAGGGAATCATTCAACTGTTTTAGGAGTTTGCAGGATGGTCGGGCTACAAATTAGTCTAGAGAAATCTACTCTCTACCTGGCTGGTATGACAGATCACCAGCGTGACCAAATCTCTGCCACTTTCCCCTTTGCTACTGGTCTCTACCGGTCAGATATTTAGGCCTCCCACTCTTAACAAAGCGAATGACATCATCAGGTTATGCACAACTTCTGGACAAAATACGACTGAAGATTAGCTCTTGGACGGCTCGATCACTGTCTTATGCTGGTCAACTAACTCTCATCTCCTCTGTTCTTATGAGTACTACTAATTTTTGGATGTCTGCATTTCGCCTACCTGCAGGATGTCTTAGGGAGATCGAAAAGCTTTGTGCTGCTTTCTTATGGTCTGCTCCGGACCTTAACCCCAAAAAGGCAAAGATATCATGGAGAGATGTTTGTAAACCAAAACAAGTGGGTGGGTTGGGTCTGAAATATCTTGTTGAAGCCAACAAGGTCACTTGTCTGAAGTTACTCTGGAGAATCCTCTCGAGACAAGCTTCTCTATGGGTTGATTGGATTTGGACATATTTAATACCGAAGGGATCATTATGGTTGGTGAAGATTGGCTCAACTGCGGGATCCTGGATGTGAAAGAAACTACTCAAATACCGTGAAGTGGTAAAGACAATGTATAGGGTGGAGATAAACAGTGGTACCTCAACATCATTCTGGTATGATGTTTGGTCGCCTATGGGTCGGTTAATTGATGTTTTGGGACCACGAGTATTCATAGACCTGAGAATTTCGCAAGAAGCAACTGTCCAAGATGCTTTGCTCACACACAGGATGCGACATCATCGGCTAGTAGTGTTGAATGACATTGACGGTGCGATTCAGGCTGTTCAACAACGCCCAGCTTGGATACAAAATGGCAATGACATTTCGTTATGGCAATCTCAAGGTGGCCGGTTTTCCAAAACTTTCTCCACTCGACACACTTGGCAAAATATTTGTAGTACACAGCCACAGGTAGACTGGTACAGAGGGGTTTGGTACTCTTATTCCACTCCAAAGTACTCTTTTTTCCACTGGCTTGCAATTCATAATCGGCTATCAACTGGGGATCGCATAAAAAACTGGTCCTCGGGGCAACAGGTAAACTGTGTTCTCTGCTCTGGCACGAAAGAAACCAGGGATCACTTGTTTTTCACTTGTCCGTACGCTGCTGCCATCTGGAACTACCTGATGCAGCCTCTGCTCCTGTCTCATTACTCCACAGATTGGAACTGTCTGCTACTGTTGCTCACTTCTACAACCTTCAGCTTCATTCAACGCTTCCTGCTCAAATATGTGTTCCAAGCAACTCTTTATCATTTGTGACGTGACAGGAATGCTCGGTGACATGTTGAACCTCCCTCTCCACAAGCAAGATTCCACAAGCATTTATTGTAAACACGTTTTTTTGGGTTGAATATAATTTTACATTCATTCAAAAAAAGTAACATATATAACTTACTACAAAGCCGAAAGTCGCAAACTCAAAATGCAAAATTCAGAGCTCTTTCCATCAATATGTATATATCTCAATACTAGAACTACTACTATATTATTTCTGTCGTTTACTATATTACTATATTCTACTTGTGTTCGTGAGAAATTAGATTTATGGGCTCAGTTTACAAATAGTACATCAAAATCATTAGATTTTATCCTAATAAGCCTTAACGCATATAAAAATTTAATAAACAAAAATTATATGAGAAGAACTTTTGTAGCAGAGATACTTGAGCACTTTGGTTAGAGTAAGCCTACGATACTAAATGAAAACACATAATGCCATAATCGTTTGTTTACAAAATTGTAAGAAGCAAAGCCTTAGCAAATGACTTGAAATCAAACAAAGAGTTTTTCTGCAAACTACACGACCAAATGCTGCATCTTGATACAGTTTATTTTTTCATACAAATGTGAATAACCTTCCAGTGATCAACCAAAAAGGTGCAAAACCGAGTCAATTTCATCAAAAAGTAGCAGCAAGAGCACACACGAATTCATAATTGTCAGGGACTATAAGCACAGGATCAAGCCACTCAACCTTGCCATAAATCTCTTCACTGTAGGGCCTTTCAAATGTGATCACTGCACACCAAATCACCTTCTTATTATAGCTACAAGGCAAATCCACGTCCCAAAAAACAGCCATCTTTCCACCATAATCAGCCAATATAACACTATCATAACTATCAAACTCAGGCAAGTCTTCTAACCCCATCAACTCCATCCAGCTTCCAGTCCTAGTGTCATACAATATGATTCCATTTAAATCACTATAAGAATAAAGTACATTATCTATCACGCAATAAGAGAAACATACGCATCCAAAATCCAAATCCTTCAACGTTTCTATCGCTTCCAGTCTATCTATTTTTGGGTTGTAAGCCACATCGTTAGTCCCAAACAAGATAGTGTCTTCAATCACTGCACTCTTGCCTATACTTCTTCCACGAAATCTATGGGTTCCACGACATCTATGGCTCCCAAGTTAGAGGGTTTTAGATAAAAAGCTTCCATCCAGTTAGAGGGATCGAACTCTTCTTTGAATCCTCCTGCAACATATATCTTTCCACCAAAGACATTGGCAGTATGGCGATTACGCTCCACCAGCATGCTTGTGATGACGTTTAATCAGACCACACTCACAACAATAAAAACAGAGGAAATAGAGGAAATACAGAGTTGCTTTATTGAGATAAAAGATATAACAAAACAACGTTCTCTAGGAACGCAGATTCATCTTCTCACCTTCAAGAGCCTGGAAAGAGATACTCCAACAAGACGATGAGGGAGAAAGTACTAGAAAGATATTAAAAACGTTTACAACTCTGAATATGCGTAAAAGATAAACGATGAGCTAACACTGCTCTTATACTGCCACCACACTAACAGTGTCAACCGATTATTCCTGTTACCGTTACTTGATGCTGACAACCTGCAACTTCTACCACCTGCACATTGCCAGCTTTATTATTCCTTTTCCACGCGCTCATCACTCTCTTATCCATAACCATATGTCCCACATGCGCTTTAATACCTCATTTTCTATATCAAAGGCCCCCTGTTGGAAGAACCTTGACCACAAGGTTCTAATGATGGATACTTGCGTTGTAAGTCGTACATGAACTCCCAAGTAGCTTCTTCTTCAGTCTCGTTTGTCCACTGCAGCAATACTTTCGTGACTGC
Organism: Camelina sativa; assembly: GCF_030686135.1. NCBI lineage: Eukaryota > Viridiplantae > Streptophyta > Magnoliopsida > Brassicales > Brassicaceae > Camelina > Camelina sativa. The sequence continues at coordinate 38,981,548 of NC_141884.1, read as the reverse complement.
ACATCCTTGACGCTTAGCCATCCTTGACTAAACCAAGATTTGCACCGGTTCCTTGGCCAGAATATCCGAATAAATTGATGGTAACTGAGATGAAGTAGGAACATTACCCACCGCTGCCTTGAGTAGTGAAACATGGAAAACTGGATGGATTAAGGAGGAATCCGGTAACTGAAGTTTGTAAGCTACCTTGCCACATCGGTCAATTATCCTATAATGTCCATAATATTTTAGAGCCAGCTTCTGAGTGGATCTCATCACAACCGATCCCTGAGGATAAGGCTGAAGTTTCACAAACACAGAATCTCCAATATCAAACTGTCGCTCAGAACGATGCTTGTCTGCAACTTGTTTCATACGGTGTTGAACTCTCAGCAGATGAAACTTGAGGATCAGCAACATGTCTTCTCGCTCTTGTAAGCTTCTAGCCACTACCACAACCTTAGATTCACCTGGGAGATATGGTAGATGCACCGCGGGAGCTTGACCATAGACCGCTTCAAAAGGACTGAGCTGAGTAGAGGTGTGAAAATTTGTGTTGTACCAAAACTCTGCTAAAGGCAACCAATTACTCCACATTTGTGGTCGATCACTGCACACGCACCGAAGATAGGTCTCCAAACACCTATTAACCACCTCTGTCTGACCATCACTCTGACAGTGATATGCACTAGAGAACTTTAGATCGACCCCCTGTAAAGAGAAGAGTTCTTGTCAGAACTTTAGATCGACCCCCGTGTCACGATCGCTTACAATAGACCAAGGACAACCATGAAGTTTGAACACCGTATCCATGAAAGCTTGAGCAACAGACATGGCAGTATATGGGTGCGACAGGGCCATGAAATGAGCTGCCTTAGTAAGCTGATCCACCACCACGAAAATTATTGTTTTGCCTGATGAAACCGGAAGTCCCTCAATAAAATCCATTGATAAGTCAGTCCAAATCGTGTATGGAATAGAGAGAGGTTGTAGCAAATCAGGATAAGCTGTTGTATCATACTTACATTGTTGGCACACCGCACAACTCCTTATATATGCTTGAATGTCTACTGCCATATTGTTCCAGAAGAACAACCCTTTGACCTGTTTGTAGGTAGCATCTCTACCAGAATGTCCTCCTGTCCCAGAATAATGCATCCATTGCAAGATGGAATTACGTAAATGCACATCATTCGGAACCATGATTTTGCTTTTCCTGCACAACACCGATTGCACCCAAGAGTAATGAATTTTTGCTGCCGGGTTTGCCTGCAACTCACTGATCAATTGCTTTAAGTTCCGCATCTTTTTCATAGTGAGCCTGAATATCCCTCATAAGATCACACTCCAAGACTGATATTGCCATGTGCAACACCTCAGTTCCTTCAACTCGAGATAAGGCATCAGCCGATATATTCTCCTTGCCCTGTTTGTACTGAATTTCATAGTGGAACTCCAGAAGTTTGGGAAGCCACTGCTGTTGGATTGGCGTGTTCAAACGTTGCTCCAAGAGATACTTTAAACTTCTTTGGTCGGTCTTGATAATAAAATGGTTTGGTAAAAGGTAGTGGCTGTAACGCCCCCGAACCGTCCTATGACCACGAAGGTCGTCGGACAGCCACGGGACGCCACTTGCAGAATTGCGCCAAGGTGATCCGGTCGAGGGACGGAAGCTGCAGACTTCCCGACCGGTCCTCCCTAGCACAATCCTACCTGCAGCCGAGGTTACTTAGGCTTTACAACCCTCACGGCCTGGTGCGTTGTGTTAGCCCGGACAAGGCCGAGTATCATTTGCAACTTGCCATGTTTTCCTGAAAACCGTATATATATATCACTTTAATAAATTAATTCATCTCAAATAAATCATTAAAGCAATATATATAAAGATAGTCAGAAAATGTATATATAACCATTTATGAAAACATAGGGTTTTACAAGGAACACAAGAAAACCCTATCCGGCACCCTAACGTTCGCTCCGACTCTAGACTCACTTAGGCTTTCCTGCAAAACCACAACAACTGAGACATGAGTAATCTAAGATTACTCAGTGAGTCTGGGTACCCCAATATCCTAAACAGGATTCTATCTTCCCCAACCCGACTACCCCGGCAAGCAAAGATAACAAGCAAGTAATCAGAGCAACACAGCCGAAAGCAATAGCGGAAGCAAATAAACCACAATCAGACAAGAGAGGTTAGATCAACGTGACTCGACTCGACGCTCTAACTCTCTACGCGCAACATAGACGACTAAAGTTCACTTTAGACTCTTCACCTCTACACGACTCGCAAGGACAACTAGGATAAACAAGGAACTCTTGAACTATCCTAAACTCCTTGACCGAACAACCAAATAAGACATCTAGAATACAACAAGGATCACTTGAAATACCCTAGACTCTTTAACAACACACAACACGCATCATGCAAAGACGACTAGACATAAACAAGGGACACTTGATTACTCTAGACTCTTTACACCTAGGGCCCTTTGATAATCTGTTCCGTTCCAACACTTCCCATGCCGAGACCACAAAGTTCTCCGCCATGAACCCACCAATAGCTACATCGTCATGTAGTGGTTACGCTGGTAGCTAGCCAGCCGTAACATTGTCCCCGCGTGAGTGGTCGTCGGGAACTCACGTGTGACAAACGCTTATGGAACCAGAATTATCGACACACTACTCTAGCTAAGACTCAAGAAACACATTCAAGAGGCTAAGCTACAACCAAACACACCACCATAAATTCGTGCGTTGATTCATCAAGCTCGTTAGCATGAAATCACGCAAGAAAATCAACATAGAATAATCAACAAGAAGCAAGAAAGTAAATCAAGCGACTTAAGATTATTCTACATGCATGCAACCTACACCCTTAACTTAAGCAACTCATGCAACAAGTTTATACATGCATGCTACCAATTTGATTTAACCATTTAAATCCTCAAGTCCAATTATGCATGCAATTCCATTTAATCTCTTAAACTCTCAAGTTCAATTAGCATGCAAGTAACCTCACTCAATATTATGCAATAAAATGCAAAATACTTTACTCGTTTAGTCATGCATGAAACCGATTTTAAGTAAGAAAATATTACTTACAAAATCCTCTAGGTTCGATCATGCATGCAACCCTTAAACCAATTTTTAAGTAATCCGATTATACTTAAAATGCACCCAAGTTCCCTTTCACCAATTTTTGAGTGAGTCCCAATTATTTAGCATGCAACTAACTCCTTTTCACATGATGATTCTGATATGAATCCTACCATGTTTGCGTGCAACAAATTTTAACCGCAACTACATGTACTACTCTACATGCACTACCTCAGACTCACCTCTTGCGCAATCGTCGATGATACTCGGACTTCACAGCACCACTCGATCAGACAACCCGCTCCTACTCCGCGTCAACTGCTTCTCGCTACGTCGATCGCAACCCGTTCTTTTCTCGATGATCCTCTCGACCGCAAATGCGTCTCGCACTCGATCTTTCTTCGACCGCAACAGAAACTCCGCTTTTTGGGACAAGCGTTTCTACTTCGGTCTCCCTCTCAATCTCTCTTGATCCTTCTCCCGATCCTACCCAACCACTCTCTCTCTTTTCGCCTCTTTCTTTCTCTCGGAAAAGCTTAAGTGTTTTGAGAGAGTTTTGGACTAAACTCCCAAACGAAGTCGATCACCCCATATTTATAAGCACAATTTTGAACCTTCTCCCCTTAGTGCGTTTTGACAAATGGCGTCCTCATCCCTTGCATGTTGGCCATGTAGCTCATCCTCCAATCATCGATCGCCATTAAGCCACAAATCCTCTTTTTATTAGTGCATGTGATCATCTCCATTAGTGCATGTGGGTTAAGTGAGCTTAATCCTTAGCTCTTAACCAATTGAATTCCGCCACTCCGCTAATCTTCCTTGATTAGGCTAAACCACCACTATCTCTTCTTAATCACTTTGAATTTTTTAATTCCCCCACTAATTCTTCTTTGATTATTTTAATCCTCCACCTTCCTTAATTTTTATTGGTCAATATTTCTAAGGAAAAATAATTTCCCAAAGAAATATTGAGTCCTTGGTCCGGCACCATCGACATCTCCTTCGGCAATTCTTGAATTTCTCGGTACCGCTTGACCATAATTCTCGGTCACTGTCGACGACTCTCGACCATCGTCGATAGTTCTCTCGATCATTCGGACATTCTGCTCGGCAATACTCGGCAATCTCCCGGGCAATTCGGATAGTATGCCCCGGCGATACGTCTCGGGGAACTTTGACTACACGTCTCGGGTGTCTCGACAATTTCTCGGGTCCTTGGCAAATGCTTCGAGTCCTCGACATTTTTCCCGAGTACTCGGTAACTTCCTCGAGTCTCGACAATTCTCTTGGGCCTTCTCGACTGATTCCCTCGACGAGTTTTCTCGACCTTCTCGACGAATTTCTTCGACCAATTTTCTCGACATTCTCGACGAGTTTTAAGGTCTTGGCCGTACTCCCGATCACTCCGTCTTGGCTCGGCCATACTCTGACTTAGAGATTTTTCCTCGGACTTCCTTAGGTCGTTCTTCTTAGTTTTCCTTCCTCCTCTTTCTTAGGTCTTTTCCGGGCCATTTCCTCGATCTTTTATTTTGAGATTTCTACTCTTGGTGAGGGTCATTACATTCTCCCCCCCTTATAAGAATTCGTCCCCGAATTCTCACGCCTTCTCCTTCTTTTTGGGAAATGTCAACACTCCTTGACATAGATGCCATTGCTTTGTGATTAATACCACTGTTGCCTTAACCACCCGGACTCCTTTTGTTGATGCTTCTTGGTAAGTTTCTTCATTTCCAGTATACACTTGACTCCTTTTAATTCATTTGTCCTCCAAATAGTACGGCTTCTGCCCCGTTGCACCATGGTTTGTTTGATACTTAACTCCTTAATTCAATGCTTCTCTTTCTTCAGCTTGTTCCTGACTCTTTTCTTTTCTCCTCCAGTTTATAGTTTGATCCTCCCCAATGTCTTGATAACTTCATCGTACAACCTCGTATTTCCCTTTATTAATCGCTATGCTTTGATCCTCCGACTTCTTCGGCTTTCCTAGCACCACTTTTCTTTCCATTTTCTCTGATTCCTTTAACTTCACACTCCTTAGGATTTTAACTTCTCCAATGCCCTTAGCTTCGCGCTCCTTTGAATTTTAACTCCTCCAATTTCTTTAACTCCATAAAACTTCTTCCCCAAATTACTTTGGAACTCCACTTCAAACTTCTTCCTTGACTCCCATACTCTGAAATTTGGGTTGATAACCTTGCCCATATCTTGCCCCTTAGCATAAAATGCTGCTTCTTTTGCCGCCTATTATTTTCTTGCACCCTCTTTGTCTATTCATAGACTATTCCTCCTTTCACGCCTTATCTTCTTGCATCCTCTTTGTCCTACTCCTTGGACCATGCACTAGTTCCTTGCACTTTCTTGGTCATATTTATTTTGACCTTTAATTTTCCATTGACAATTGATTTGCACTATTCTTTCACTCTTTCGATTTCTTTCAAATTCGCCTCAACCTTTCTCATCATTCTTCTTCTCCATCTCTTAAGTCATTATTCCAAACTGGTTGCTCTGCCTCAGCTGAATTTTCTCTTGGACTCCTTGGACGTCTTCTCTTTTGTCTGATCGTGCATAGTGGTGTCTTACGTGAATCCTCATCGATTGCGTGCAAGTTAATCATGCAAACAATTTATGCAATGCATTAACTATGCAAACCTATAAAACTCAAGCAACAATCAAAGCAAATAAAGCAAGCAAGGATTAGCAGAGAGTTTTATATATCACAAGCACCCACCACACGGCTAGAGAACATAAGTACTTTTACAAACCGATTGAAAAGCTACTAGAGTTCTACACCAACCTAGCCGATAATACTAAGGGTTTGGATCCTAGACAACAACAACAAAGGTTAAGTCTAGTAACAACAAAAAGAATCCTATCCAACCCTTACACATAAACCCCAAAAAGGACTTCCCTTGCATCCCACGTCCTACTAGTTTCTGAGCCTAGTACACGCTTCGCACGTGCACACCCACTCCCTAGGTGGCTCATCAGGTGGCGGTTCGGCGGGAGACTCGGTTGAGATAGAGGCGGCAGACATCGAGACTCCAGCTTGATTCGTCGGGCTCACTTCAACTTTTTCGATTCGACCTAACGGGTTCTCTCCCGTCTCTTCCCTTCGACTGATTGGGCTCATTCTCTCTCGCACCATCCGGTATGGACATTCATGAACATAGTGTCCTCTTCCACCACACACGGTACATACCATATATTCCAGGTCCGGAAAGTGTTGAGGTCTTGTCCTCCAGCAATGATTGTTCGGATGTCCCGGTTCTCCACACGCTTTTCGCATCTCCTCCAATATCTCATGCGATCCGGGTTTGGGCAGCGATAGGCAAAGTGCCCTCGCTCTCCGCACCATTCACAGTCCTTATTCGTCGGGTCACACATGCGTCCCAACGCCGGCCTCCAACAGTTTCTCGTCCAATGCCCGATGCCTTCGCATAACTCGCAATAGGGCGTGTTCCTCATGTGAACTTGGTTTGGGTAGACCACCCTCTTCCTAGCAGTGGCTCGCACTCTCAGCCTGCCTCTCGGTTGAAACGTTACGGAGTGCATCTCCAATTCCCCTCTCGCCTGCTTCTCTTGGTAGTACTCTCTTGTCCTCTTCAAACTTGAACTACTTTCTCCCATCTCCATCCTTAGTTGTTCTCGGTTCTGGTTTCTTAACTCATAGCTCTTAGCAAGCATCTCCAAGTCTCGGTCCATTGGTTCCTCTTCTTGCTCCTCCTATTGTCCCGGTAACACCATCTGCAATGGTACGGCTCTAATGGGACTATTGCGCCTTAGCACAATTTGATTCAGCTCCGCCTGGTTTGGCATGAATTGGTCTGGCATTAGGAGATCTGGCTCTCCTCGATCTCTCATTACTTGGCTCGACTCTCCTTGTTCTCTCACGGCCTGACTCAAACTTTCTCTTAGTTCCGCATTCCCCCTTGACTCCGTACTGACCTCAGCTTCTCGGTCTTGGTTTCTCGTTGGTTCCACTATAAAAGTCGGAATTCCTTCGTCATCACTCGACACAAGGTCGATCACCTCCACTTCCCTGGTCGGCCTCTCGGTCTTAGAGTCTCCATCAATCGGATTCTCTTCTCCATTGGCATCCGATACAATGACTTCTCCGTCACCCTCGTTTACTCGCTCCGGTGAGCGCATCTCGTCTAACATGAATAAGATTCTTGAAACCGTCTCGGGTCTCTCCTCCGCGGGTCGCTCTTCACTAGTGTCTCCGGCTTCGGACACAATTCTCGCACCACTAGCATTTCCTCCTTCCTCCGGCTCGTACACGTCCGTCAGGAAGTTTAAAATTTTCTCGACTGTCTCCGGGTACTCAATTAAGTGCTCCTCGGGACTAACATCGTCGGACTGGTCTTCCACAAGATCCAACAGCAGCTTCTGTAGCCTATCGGCTAGCTCCACCTCCGCCTCTCCATGATCTCCAACAGGTAGAGTGTCAAACTTGCCTTGCGCGTCCATTCGAACTTGGATACGGCTCGGCTCTCCAATCTCTAACACAATGGTCTGGTCATCTCGATCAGTTTCCACTTCCTCCGTTTCATCTAAACATTCGGACGGATCGGTCTCGATCGACCAGTTGGTGTCGTCAACGTCGAACACCCCGTCCTCATCCCAGTCATTCGAATCACTCGGCTCTTGACTGTTTTCTGATTCCGTCGACAAATACCCATTGTGATGCCCACAATCCTCATGTCTCGGCCCCTCATCCCCTGAACCATTCCTGCAACCTGAATCACCTGAATACATCTAAAACCCACAAGAAACAAGGTTAGATGCTTAGTTCATTCTAAGGTTCAACTTAGACTAGACAAGCAAACGGCCGGATAAAATTTCTATGCTCTTGCGACACGTTACTCGATAAAACTTTGAAATGCACAAGTGCTCGCGGGTTCGAAAACACCGCTCTGATACCACCGTTGTAACGCCCCCGAACCGTCCTATGACCACGAAGGTCGTCGGACAGCCACGGGACGCCACTTGCAGAATTGCGCCGAGGTGATCCGGTCGAGGGACGGAAGCTGCAGACTTCCCGACCGGTCCTCTCTAGCACAATCCTACCCGCAGCCGAGGTTACTTAGGCTTTACAACCCTCGCGGCCTGGTGCATTGTGTTAGCCCGGTCAAGGCCGAGTATCATTTGCAACTTGCCATGTTTTCCTGAAAACCGTATATATATATATATATATATCACTTTAATAAATTAATTCATCTCAAATAAATCATTAAAGCAATATATATAAAGATAGTCGGAAAATGTATATATAACCATTTATGAAAACATAGGGTTTTACAAGGAACACAATAAAACCCTATCCGGCACCCTAACGTTCGCTCCGGCTCTAGACTCACTTAGGCTTTCCTGCAAAACCACAACAACTGAGACATGAGTAATCTAAGATTACTCAGTGAGTCTGGGTACCCCAATATCCTAAACAGGATTCTATCTTCCCCAACCCGACTACCCCGGCAAGCAAAGATAACAAGCAAGTAATCAGAGCAACACAGCCGAAAGCAATAGCGGAAGCAAATAAACCACAATCAGACAAGAGAGGTTAGATCAACGTGACTCGACTCGACGCTCTAACTCTCTACGCGCAACATAGACGACTAAAGTTCACTTTAGACTCTTCACCTCTACACGACTCGCAAGGACAACTAGGATAAACAAGGAACTCTTGAACTATCCTAAACTCCTTGACCGAACAACCAAATAAGACATCTAGAATACAACAAGGATCGCTTGAAATACCCTAGACTCTTTAACAACACACAACACGCATCATGCAAAGACGACTAGACATAAACAAGGGACACTTGATTACTCTAGACTCTTTACACCTAGGGCCCTTCGATAATCTGTTCCGTTCCAACACTTCCCATGCCGAGACCAAAAAGTTCTCCGGCATGAACCCACCAATAGCTACATCGTCATGCCTAACCGCTGGTAGCTAGCCAGCCGTAACATTGTCCCCGCGTGAGTGGTCGTCGGGAACTCACGCGTGACAAACGGTTATGGAACCAGAATTATCGACACACTACTCTAGCTAAGACTCAAGAAACACATTCAAGAGGCTAAGCTACAACCAAACACACCACCATAAATTCGTGCGTTGATACATCAAGCTCGTTAGCATGAAATCACGCAAGAAAATCAACATAGAATAATCAACAAGAAGCAAGAAAGTAAATCAAGCGACTTAAGATTATTCTACATGCATGCAACCTACACCCTTAACTTAAGCAACTCATGCAACAAGTTTATACATGCATGCTACCAATTTGATTTAACCATTTAAATCCTCAAGTCCAATTATGCATGCAATTCCATTTAATCTCTTAAACTCTCAAGTTCAATTAGCATGCAAGTAACCTCACTCAATATTATGCAATAAAATGCAAAATACTTTACTCGTTTAGTCATGCATGAAACCGATTTTAAGTAAGAAAATATTACTTACAAAATCCTCTAGGTTCGATCATGCATGCAACCCTTAAACCAATTTTTAAGTAATCCGATTATACTTAAAATGCACCCAAGTTCCCTTTCACCAATTTTTGAGTGAGTCCCAATTATTTAGCATGCAACTAACTCCTTTTCACATGATGATTCTAATATGAATCCTACCATGTTTGCATGCAACAAATTTTAACCGCAACTACATGTACTACTCTACATGCACTACCTCAGACTCACCTATTGCGCCATCGTCGATGATACTCGGACTTCACAGCACCACTCAATCAGACAACCCGCTCCTACTCCGCGTCAACTGCTTCTCGCTACGTCGATCGCAACCCGTTCTTTTCTCGATGATCCTCTCGACCGCAAATGCGTCTCGCACTCGATCTTTCTTCGACCACAACAGCAACTCCGCTTTTTGGGACAAGCGTTTCTCCTTCGGTCTCCCTCTCAATCTCTCTTGATCCTTCTCCCGATCCTACCCAACCACTCTCTCTCTTTTCGCCTCTTTCTTTCTCTCGGAAAAGCTTAAGTGTTTTGAGAGAGTTTTGGACTAAACTCCCAAATGAAGTCGATCACCCCATATTTATAAGCAAAATTTGGAACCTTAGCGAGTACGACATCGAGTATCGAACTCGTCCGGCTGCAAAGTCCCAAGTGCTCGCCGACTTTTTGATTGAGCTATCGTTTGGAGAAGCCGAGCCAACACCCACTGATCCGTCAGATGACCGATGGACCCTACATGTGGACGGAGCATCCTCTCATCTTGGGTCAGGAATAGGGATTCGACTAACTTCGCCAACCAGAGAAATTTTGGAACAATCCTTCCGTCTCCGATTCCAAGCAACCAACAACGTCGCCGAGTATGAAGCGCTCATCGCCGGGCTGAAGCTCGCCAACGGAATGCAAATCAAGCGGATACGAGCTTTTTGCGATTCTCAGCTCGTCGCCAACCAGTTCAGTGGCGAGTACGATACCAAAAGCGAACCCATGGCTGCCTACCTTGACGTTGTTAGGATTTTGTCCAAACGCTTCGATGAGTTCGAGCTCATCAAAATCCCCAGGGGAGACAACGCATCGGCCGATGCTATGGCAGCACTCGCCTCAACATCGGACCCCGATCTTCGACGGATCATCCCGGTAGAGAGCATTGACACGCCGAGCATAGGTGAAACACACGCCGAGACATGCCTCGCCCTAACCAGCCCAACGAAATCCGGACAACTTATCGAACGATGAGATCATGCCGAGGATGCGAACCTCCCTCAGAAACTGACGCAACAGATTGGCGAGTTGAAATCCGTTCATATCTCGCCGATGGCGACGTACCAGCAGACAAATGGGCCAGACGAAGATTAAAGGCCAAGGCCGCCCGCTACACCTTGATGAAAGACCATTTGCTTCGATGGACAGCGTCCGGAACCCTGTTGCTTTGTATACACGGTGACGACACCGAGCATGTCATGATGGAGACTCATGAAAGAGCTGGAGGAAATCATTCGGGTGGCCGAGCCTTAGCACTACGAATCAAGAAGCATGGTCATTATTGGCCAATGATGATATCCGATTGCGAAACGTTCGTCGCCAAGTGTGAAAAATGACAGCGACACGCCCCCATTATTCATCAGCCGACCGAACTCCTGCGAGCCGGAATAGCTCCTTACCCTTTCATGCGCTGGGCGATGGACATCATTGGCCCACTACCGACCTCTAGACAGAAGCGATATATACTCGTCCTCACCGACTATTTCACCAAATGGGTCGAAGCCGAGTCCTACGCAAACATCAAAGCCAGGGACGTCCAACTCTTCGTCTGGAAATATATAATTTGTCGCCATGGTCTTCCATACGAAATAATCACTGACAACGGATCGCAGTTCATTTCCCTGCAATTCGAAAACTTTTGTGCGAGATGGTTAAATCAAATTGGTAGCATGCATGTATCCACAAGGAAACGGCCAAACCGAAGCTACCAACAAAACCATACTCGATGGCCTGAAGAAAAGGCTAGACGCAAAGAAGGGTGCCTGGGCCGACAAGCTCGACGGAGTACTTTGGTCCTAGCGAACAACCCCAAGGACATCCACTAACCAACAAGAAGCAAGAAAGTAAATCAAGCGACTTAAGATTATTCTACATGCATGCAACCTACACCCTTAACTTAAGCAACTCATGCAACAAGTTTATACATGCATGCTACCAATTTGATTTAACCATTTAAATCCTCAAGTCCAATTATGCATGCAATTCCATTTAATCTCTTAAACTCTCAAGTTCAATTAGCATGCAAGTAACCTCACTCAATATTATGCAATAAAATGCAAAATACTTTACTCGTTTAGTCATGCATGAAACCGATTTTAAGTAAGAAAATATTACTTACAAAATCCTCTAGGTTCGATCATGCATGCAACCCTTAAACCAATTTTTAAGTAATCCGATTATACTTAAAATGCACCCAAGTTCCCTTTCACCAATTTTTGAGTGAGTCCCAATTATTTAGCATGCAACTAACTCCTTTTCACATGATGATTCTGATATGAATCCTACCATGTTTGCGTGCAACAAATTTTAACCGCAACTACATGTACTACTCTACATGCACTACCTCAGACTCACCTCTTGCGCAATCGTCGATGATACTCGGACTTCACAGCACCACTCGATCAGACAACCCGCTCCTACTCCGCGTCAACTGCTTCTCGCTACGTCGATCGCAACCCGTTCTTTTCTCGATGATCCTCTCGACCGCAAATGCGTCTCGCACTCGATCTTTCTTCGACCGCAACAGAAACTCCGCTTTTTGGGACAAGCGTTTCTACTTCGGTCTCCCTCTCAATCTCTCTTGATCCTTCTCCCGATCCTACCCAACCACTCTCTCTCTTTTCGCCTCTTTCTTTCTCTCGGAAAAGCTTAAGTGTTTTGAGAGAGTTTTGGACTAAACTCCCAAACGAAGTCGATCACCCCATATTTATAAGCACAATTTTGAACCTTCTCCCCTTAGTGCGTTTTGACAAATGGCGTCCTCATCCCTTGCATGTTGGCCATGTAGCTCATCCTCCAATCATCGATCGCCATTAAGCCACAAATCCTCTTTTTATTAGTGCATGTGATCATCTCCATTAGTGCATGTGGGTTAAGTGAGCTTAATCCTTAGCTCTTAACCAATTGAATTCCGCCACTCCGCTAATCTTCCTTGATTAGGCTAAACCACCACTATCTCTTCTTAATCACTTTGAATTTTTTAATTCCCCCACTAATTCTTCTTTGATTATTTTAATCCTCCACCTTCCTTAATTTTTATTGGTCAATATTTCTAAGGAAAAATAATTTCCCAAAGAAATATTGAGTCCTTGGTCCGGCACCATCGACATCTCCTTCGGCAATTCTTGAATTTCTCGGTACCGCTTGACCATAATTCTCGGTCACTGTCGACGACTCTCGACCATCGTGGATAGTTCTCTCGATCGTTCGGACATTCTGCTCGGCAATACTCGGCAATCTCCCGGGCAATTCGGATAGTATGCCCCGGCGATACGTCTCGGGGAACTTTGACTACACGTCTCGGGTGTCTCGACAATTTCTCGGGTCCTTGGCAAATGCTTCGAGTCCTCGACATTTTTCCCGAGTACTCGGTAACTTCCTCGAGTCTCGACAATTCTCTTGGGCCTTCTCGACTGATTCCCTCGACGAGTTTTCTCGACCTTCTCGACGAATTTCTTCGACCAATTTTCTCGACATTCTCGACGAGTTTTAAGGTCTTGGCCGTACTCCCGATCACTCCGTCTTGGCTCGGCCATACTCTGACTTAGAGATTTTTCCTCGGACTTCCTTAGGTCGTTCTTCTTAGTTTTCCTTCCTCCTCTTTCTTAGGTCTTTTCCGGGCCATTTCCTCGATCTTTTATTTTGAGATTTCTACTCTTGGTGAGGGTCATTACATTCTCCCCCCCTTATAAGAATTCGTCCCCGAATTCTCACGCCTTCTCCTTCTTTTTGGGAAATGTCAACACTCCTTGACATAGATGCCATTGCTTTGTGATTAATACCACTGTTGCCTTAACCACCCGGACTCCTTTTGTTGATGCTTCTTGGTAAGTTTCTTCATTTCCAGTATACACTTGACTCCTTTTAATTCATTTGTCCTCCAAATAGTACGGCTTCTGCCCCGTTGCACCATGGTTTGTTTGATACTTAACTCCTTAATTCAATGCTTCTCTTTCTTCAGCTTGTTCCTGACTCTTTTCTTTTCTCCTCCAGTTTATAGTTTGATCCTCCCCAATGTCTTGATAACTTCATCGTACAACCTCGTATTTCCCTTTATTAATCGCTATGCTTTGATCCTCCGACTTCTTCGGCTTTCCTAGCACCACTTTTCTTTCCATTTTCTCTGATTCCTTTAACTTCACACTCCTTAGGATTTTAACTTCTCCAATGCCCTTAGCTTCGCGCTCCTTTGAATTTTAACTCCTCCAATTTCTTTAACTCCATAAAACTTCTTCCCCAAATTACTTTGGAACTCCACTTCAAACTTCTTCCTTGACTCCCATACTCTGAAATTTGGGTTGATAACCTTGCCCATATCTTGCCCCTTAGCATAAAATGCTGCTTCTTTTGCCGCCTATTATTTTCTTGCACCCTCTTTGTCTATTCATAGACTATTCCTCCTTTCACGCCTTATCTTCTTGCATCCTCTTTGTCCTACTCCTTGGACCATGCACTAGTTCCTTGCACTTTCTTGGTCATATTTATTTTGACCTTTAATTTTCCATTGACAATTGATTTGCACTATTCTTTCACTCTTTCGATTTCTTTCAAATTCGCCTCAACCTTTCTCATCATTCTTCTTCTCCATCTCTTAAGTCATTATTCCAAACTGGTTGCTCTGCCTCAGCTGAATTTTCTCTTGGACTCCTTGGACGTCTTCTCTTTTGTCTGATCGTGCATAGTGGTGTCTTACGTGAATCCTCATCGATTGCGTGCAAGTTAATCATGCAAACAATTTATGCAATGCATTAACTATGCAAACCTATAAAACTCAAACAACAATCAAAGCAAATAAAGCAAGCAAGGATTAGCAGAGAGTTTTATATATCACAAGCACCCACCACACGGCTAGAGAACATAAGTACTTTTACAAACCGATTGAAAGCTACTAGAGTTCTACACCAACCTAGCCGATAATACTAAGGGTTTGGATCCTAGACAACAACAACAAAGGTTAAGTCTAGTAACAACAAAAAGAATCCTATCCAACCCTTACACATAAACCCCAAAAAGGACTTCCCTTGCATCCCACGTCCTACTAGTTTCTGAGCCTAGTACACGCTTCGCACGTGCACACCCACTCCCTAGGTGGCTCATCAGGTGGCGGTTCGGCGGGAGACTCGGTTGAGATAGAGGCGGCAGACATCGAGACTCCAGCTTGATTCGTCGGGCTCACTTCAACTTTTTCGATTCGACCTAACGGGTTCTCTCCCGTCTCTTCCCTTCGACTGATTGGGCTCATTCTCTCTCGCACCATCCGGTATGGACATTCATGAACATAGTGTCCTCTTCCACCACACACGGTACATACCATATATTCCAGGTCCGGAAAGTGTTGAGGTCTTGTCCTCCAGCAATGATTGTTCGGATGTCCCGGTTCTCCACACGCTTTTCGCATCTCCTCCAATATCTCATGCGATCCGGGTTTGGGCAGCGATAGGCAAAGTGCCCTCGCTCTCCGCACCATTCACAGTCCTTATTCGTCGGGTCACACATGCGTCCCAACGCCGGCCTCCAACAGTTTCTCGTCCAATGCCCGATGCCTTCGCATAACTCGCAATAGGGCGTGTTCCTCATGTGAACTTGGTTTGGGTAGACCACCCTCTTCCTAGCAGTGGCTCGCACTCTCAGCCTGCCTCTCGGTTGAAACGTTACGGAGTGCATCTCCAATTCCCCTCTCGCCTGCTTCTCTTGGTAGTACTCTCTTGTCCTCTTCAAACTTGAACTACTTTCTCCCATCTCCATCCTTAGTTGTTCTCGGTTCTGGTTTCTTAACTCATAGCTCTTAGCAAGCATCTCCAAGTCTCGGTCCATTGGTTCCTCTTCTTGCTCCTCCTATTGTCCCGGTAACACCATCTGCAATGGTACGGCTCTAATGGGACTATTGCGCCTTAGCACAATTTGATTCAGCTCCGCCTGGTTTGGCACGAATTGGTCTGGCATTAGGAGATCTGGCTCTCCTCGATCTCTCATTACTTGGCTCGACTCTCCTTGTTCTCTCACGGCCTGACTCAAACTTTCTCTTAGTTCCGCATTCCCCCTTGACTCCGTACTGACCTCAGCTTCTCGGTCTTGGTTTCTCGTTGGTTCCACTATAAAAGTCGGAATTCCTTCGTCATCACTCGACACAAGGTCGATCACCTCCACTTCCCTGGTCGGCCTCTCGGTCTTAGAGTCTCCATCAATCGGATTCTCTTCTCCATTGGCATCCGATACAATGACTTCTCCGTCACCCTCGTTTACTCGCTCCGGTGAGCGCATCTCGTCTAACATGAATAAGATTCTTGAAACCGTCTCGGGTCTCTCCTCCGCGGGTCGCTCTTCACTAGTGTCTCCGGCTTCGGACACAATTCTCGCACCACTAGCATTTCCTCCTTCCTCCGGCTCGTACACGTCCGTCAGGAAGTTTAAAATTTTCTCGACTGTCTCCGGGTACTCAATTAAGTGCTCCTCGGGACTAACATCGTCGGACTGGTCTTCCACAAGATCCAACAGCAGCTTCTGTAGCCTATCGGCTAGCTCCACCTCCGCCTCTCCATGATCTCCAACAGGTAGAGTGTCAAACTTGCCTTGCGCGTCCATTCGAACTTGGATACGGCTCGGCTCTCCAATCTCTAACACAATGGTCTGGTCATCTCGATCAGTTTCCACTTCCTCCGTTTCATCTAAACATTCGGACGGATCGGTCTCGATCGACCAGTTGGTGTCGTCAACGTCGAACACCCCGTCCTCATCCCAGTCATTCGAATCACTCGGCTCTTGACTGTTTTCTGATTCCGTCGACAAATACCCATTGTGATGCCCACAATCCTCATGTCTCGGCCCCTCATCCCCTGAACCATTCCTGCAACCTGAATCACCTGAATACATCTAAAACCCACAAGAAACAAGGTTAGATGCTTAGTTCATTCTAAGGTTCAACTTAGACTAGACAAGCAAACGGCCGGATAAAATTTCTATGCTCTTGCGACACGTTACTCGATAAAACTTTGAAATGCACAAGTGCTCGCGGGTTCGAAAACACCGCTCTGATACCACCGTTGTAACGCCCCCGAACCGTCCTATGACCACGAAGGTCGTCGGACAGCCACGGGACGCCACTTGCAGAATTGCGCCGAGGTGATCCGGTCGAGGGACGGAAGCTGCAGACTTCCCGACCGGTCCTCTCTAGCACAATCCTACCCGCAGCCGAGGTTACTTAGGCTTTACAACCCTCGCGGCCTGGTGCATTGTGTTAGCCCGGTCAAGGCCGAGTATCATTTGCAACTTGCCATGTTTTCCTGAAAACCGTATATATATATATATATATCACTTTAATAAATTAATTCATCTCAAATAAATCATTAAAGCAATATATATAAAGATAGTCGGAAAATGTATATATAACCATTTATGAAAACATAGGGTTTTACAAGGAACACAATAAAACCCTATCCGGCACCCTAACGTTCGCTCCGGCTCTAGACTCACTTAGGCTTTCCTGCAAAACCACAACAACTGAGACATGAGTAATCTAAGATTACTCAGTGAGTCTGGGTACCCCAATATCCTAAACAGGATTCTATCTTCCCCAACCCGACTACCCCGGCAAGCAAAGATAACAAGCAAGTAATCAGAGCAACACAGCCGAAAGCAATAGCGGAAGCAAATAAACCACAATCAGACAAGAGAGGTTAGATCAACGTGACTCGACTCGACGCTCTAACTCTCTACGCGCAACATAGACGACTAAAGTTCACTTTAGACTCTTCACCTCTACACGACTCGCAAGGACAACTAGGATAAACAAGGAACTCTTGAACTATCCTAAACTCCTTGACCGAACAACCAAATAAGACATCTAGAATACAACAAGGATCGCTTGAAATACCCTAGACTCTTTAACAACACACAACACGCATCATGCAAAGACGACTAGACATAAACAAGGGACACTTGATTACTCTAGACTCTTTACACCTAGGGCCCTTCGATAATCTGTTCCGTTCCAACACTTCCCATGCCGAGACCAAAAAGTTCTCCGGCATGAACCCACCAATAGCTACATCGTCATGCCTAACCGCTGGTAGCTAGCCAGCCGTAACATTGTCCCCGCGTGAGTGGTCGTCGGGAACTCACGCGTGACAAACGGTTATGGAACCAGAATTATCGACACACTACTCTAGCTAAGACTCAAGAAACACATTCAAGAGGCTAAGCTACAACCAAACACACCACCATAAATTCGTGCGTTGATACATCAAGCTCGTTAGCATGAAATCACGCAAGAAAATCAACATAGAATAATCAACAAGAAGCAAGAAAGTAAATCAAGCGACTTAAGATTATTCTACATGCATGCAACCTACACCCTTAACTTAAGCAACTCATGCAACAAGTTTATACATGCATGCTACCAATTTGATTTAACCATTTAAATCCTCAAGTCCAATTATGCATGCAATTCCATTTAATCTCTTAAACTCTCAAGTTCAATTAGCATGCAAGTAACCTCACTCAATATTATGCAATAAAATGCAAAATACTTTACTCGTTTAGTCATGCATGAAACCGATTTTAAGTAAGAAAATATTACTTACAAAATCCTCTAGGTTCGATCATGCATGCAACCCTTAAACCAATTTTTAAGTAATCCGATTATACTTAAAATGCACCCAAGTTCCCTTTCACCAATTTTTGAGTGAGTCCCAATTATTTAGCATGCAACTAACTCCTTTTCACATGATGATTCTAATATGAATCCTACCATGTTTGCATGCAACAAATTTTAACCGCAACTACATGTACTACTCTACATGCACTACCTCAGACTCACCTATTGCGCCATCGTCGATGATACTCGGACTTCACAGCACCACTCAATCAGACAACCCGCTCCTACTCCGCGTCAACTGCTTCTCGCTACGTCGATCGCAACCCGTTCTTTTCTCGATGATCCTCTCGACCGCAAATGCGTCTCGCACTCGATCTTTCTTCGACCACAACAGCAACTCCGCTTTTTGGGACAAGCGTTTCTCCTTCGGTCTCCCTCTCAATCTCTCTTGATCCTTCTCCCGATCCTACCCAACCACTCTCTCTCTTTTCGCCTCTTTCTTTCTCTCGGAAAAGCTTAAGTGTTTTGAGAGAGTTTTGGACTAAACTCCCAAATGAAGTCGATCACCCCATATTTATAAGCAAAATTTGGAACCTTAGCGAGTACGACATCGAGTATCGAACTCGTCCGGCTGCAAAGTCCCAAGTGCTCGCCGACTTTTTGATTGAGCTATCGTTTGGAGAAGCCGAGCCAACACCCACTGATCCGTCAGATGACCGATGGACCCTACATGTGGACGGAGCATCCTCTCATCTTGGGTCAGGAATAGGGATTCGACTAACTTCGCCAACCAGAGAAATTTTGGAACAATCCTTCCGTCTCCGATTCCAAGCAACCAACAACGTCGCCGAGTATGAAGCGCTCATCGCCGGGCTGAAGCTCGCCAACGGAATGCAAATCAAGCGGATACGAGCTTTTTGCGATTCTCAGCTCGTCGCCAACCAGTTCAGTGGCGAGTACGATACCAAAAGCGAACCCATGGCTGCCTACCTTGACGTTGTTAGGATTTTGTCCAAACGCTTCGATGAGTTCGAGCTCATCAAAATCCCCAGGGGAGACAACGCATCGGCCGATGCTATGGCAGCACTCGCCTCAACATCGGACCCCGATCTTCGACGGATCATCCCGGTAGAGAGCATTGACACGCCGAGCATAGGTGAAACACACGCCGAGACATGCCTCGCCCTAACCAGCCCAACGAAATCCGGACAACTTATCGAACGATGAGATCATGCCGAGGATGCGAACCTCCCTCAGAAACTGACGCAACAGATTGGCGAGTTGAAATCCGTTCATATCTCGCCGATGGCGACGTACCAGCAGACAAATGGGCCAGACGAAGATTAAAGGCCAAGGCCGCCCGCTACACCTTGATGAAAGACCATTTGCTTCGATGGACAGCGTCCGGAACCCTGTTGCTTTGTATACACGGTGACGACACCGAGCATGTCATGATGGAGACTCATGAAAGAGCTGGAGGAAATCATTCGGGTGGCCGAGCCTTAGCACTACGAATCAAGAAGCATGGTCATTATTGGCCAATGATGATATCCGATTGCGAAACGTTCGTCGCCAAGTGTGAAAAATGACAGCGACACGCCCCCATTATTCATCAGCCGACCGAACTCCTGCGAGCCGGAATAGCTCCTTACCCTTTCATGCGCTGGGCGATGGACATCATTGGCCCACTACCGACCTCTAGACAGAAGCGATATATACTCGTCCTCACCGACTATTTCACCAAATGGGTCGAAGCCGAGTCCTACGCAAACATCAAAGCCAGGGACGTCCAACTCTTCGTCTGGAAATATATAATTTGTCGCCATGGTCTTCCATACGAAATAATCACTGACAACGGATCGCAGTTCATTTCCCTGCAATTCGAAAACTTTTGTGCGAGATGGCGAATCAAATTAATAAAATCGACGCCGAGGTATCCACAAGGAAACGGCCAAACCGAAGCTACCAACAAAACCATACTCGATGGCCTGAAGAAAAGGCTAGACGCAAAGAAGGGTGCCTGGGCCGACAAGCTCGACGGAGTACTTTGGTCCTAGCGAACAACCCCAAGGACATCCACTAACCAAACCCCATTCCCATTAGCCTACGGGATGGAAGCAATGGCACCAGCTGAGGTCGGCAGTTCGAGCCTCAGGCGAACGATGCTTGTCCAGAACACTGCGCTCAATAGTCAGATGCTGATAGATAGACTCGACGAGTTGGAAGAAGAACGAGACAAGGCACTCCTATGAATCCAGAACTCTCAGCTCGCTGCAGCCAAGTACTACAACAAGAAAGTCCACAATCGGCATTTCGACGAAGGCGATCTCGTCCTCCGTAAGGTCTTTGGAAAATACTGCCGAGCCAGACGCCGGAAAAAAGGGGGCCAACTGGGAAGGTCCATATCTAGTGTCCAAGGTCGTTCATCCCGGCGTGTACGAACTCCTAACAATGGGCGGCGAACTCTTCTCAAGCGCTACTATTATTAAAGAAAAATGGGCGGCTAATCTAACTCGGCTATATCCAGCTCGTTCTTTCTATAGTTGAATAAGCATGTAATGTGAACTACGAGCGGCTTGATCCCTCCTGATCGGGGGGTACGTAGGCAGTCCCGTTTTTCGGGACACAGCTGCCAATAATAAAAATTTTCTTCCTCATAAGAATGAGCCGCTGTTACAAGTTATTTTAGTTATTATCCTGGCCCGGTAATGACTCGACGTCCTGACGTATTATTTTAAGCCGAGTCGCAACTCGCACAAAGGGGTAAGCCGACTATTTGTCGCACCTAGTTAAAGCCGAGTCGCAACTCGCACAAACGGATAAGCCGACCATAACAAGTCGCACCTAGTTAAAGCCGAGTCGCAACTCGCACAAACAGATAAGCCGACCATAACAAGTCGCACCTAGTTAAAGCCGAGTCTTAACTTGCCAAAAAAAAAGAGGGACATGCCGACCATAACAAGTCGCATCCCTCTAGCAAAAAATCAGCAGAGTAGTCATTTGTTTAAAGATTAGGATAGAAATCCGACTTTATCTAAAACAAAAGTGACAACAATACAAGGGTCGAGCCCAGTACAAAAAAAACAACGACCAAAGGATCATTGAAAGCTGTTTCCAACGAACAAATGCCGAGCAATCTAGTCACTCAAAGCCTAAGTCGGCGTTGGATGGCTCGTCAAATTCCAGCCCGGCGATCATCGTCTGCCAATGACAGCACGACTCCTTCAAATCCTTCAGCACGTTCATTGGAGCGCTCGCGCCTTCCGCAACCATCTCCTCGAGATACGCGCAGATCCCTTCAGCACGGTTCCTCTCGCAGAAGTAATGCTTCGAGCTTTCCAACTGCATAATGTAGCGTCGTAGCACGTCCACATGAGCTTTACAAGCCTCAATATCCGCATGACCCTCTAACGGCCTTCGACCGATGATATCCAGGTCGCCCAGTTCGAGGTCGGGTATTGCTATTTCTCCGAATGATGCTTCGCGACGAGCGCACTCTTCCACCAATTCGTCCCATCGCTGCCTTGGGACAAAGAGCCCTTCGTCAATCAAAACCTCAAGGCACTCTACCAGACCGTCGACGCGGCAGAAGGAGAAGTAACGTTCAAATGAACGACGAATTGCAATAATATAGGCCCTCAGTCGCCGAACACGTGCGTGATAGAAGTCGAGCTCCGTACGAATCAACGTATCAGGTCCCATGGCAAGTCGTCCAAAGCTTTTCGCGATCACACCAACCTTGAAATCACCGGCGTCGGAACAACTCTTCCTACAAAAACAACAAAACTCACCAAGAGAACAAAAATAGAACGCGCAGGGCTATTTATAAGAGCGAAAAGGCACAAGTTCCAACGGACGCAAGTTTCAAAAAAAAAAAAAGAGAGGATAAGCCTTTTGACCAATAAATGACGTTTCAAAAATAAATGCATTAAATGAGATTCAAGAATAAATGCCCAGGGAAAAGAAGTAAAAAGTTTGCATGGGAGCCGACCCCAAAACGCGGCACGCAAAGAGTACAAGGGAGCCGACCCCAACACGGCAGAAAATAGGATAATATAAGGGAGCCGACCCCTCAACACGGCAACTAAGATGATAGAGCGATTACGACGCCACGTCAGCAGTTGGAGATTCATGACCAGGGGTCAAAGGGCGGGGGAGTCCGTCAGTAGGATGATCAACAGTCTGCTCTTCGGTACCATCTATGGGACGGTCGTCGCCCTGACCCTGTTCGTTCTGTTCTTCAGCTCCGTTCCCTTCAAGCTCCCCGCTCTCAGACCCACCTTCTTCCCTTTTGCCGTCATCACCCTCGGCATCACCACTGATGGGAGAAGCGACCCAGGCCGGAACCGGAGGAAGAGGCTCGGCAAAAACCCTAGTCACGTCGAAATCAGCTTCGGTAATTTCCGGAAGATCAAGATCTTCAACCTCACTCTTCAGCTGGTTCATGACGGCGACGAACTTGTCCTTCAAGCCCTCCTCAAGTACAGCAATTTGACCCTCGTCGATAAGTGTCTCGAGCATTTGGACATTCCCGACGGATTGGTTGTACTCGAGAAATTTCCCCATCGACGCCTTGACCGCCTCGGCATACCCCTTATGTGTGCCAAGAAACTTTTGCACGCGCACAGCCATTTCATGAAAAGCCTTAATTCTTTCATGATACCCGAAATCCTCCTGCCGATCTCTGAGCCTCTTCGTCTCCGAGTTTAGGGTAAGCTGCATCCTATTAAAGGCGGCATCCGAGGCCTCAAGCTTTGCCTTAAGATCGTCCCGCTCCGCGACCCACTTGCGCCGTTGGCTCTCAAATTTCGACGCCTCATCACTGAGCTTCTGATTGGATCGCACAGCTTCCCCTAGCTTGGCCTCGAGGCGTTCAATCCTCTCCGAAAAGGTTGACGCTCCAGATCGATCGGCCTCCAGGTCACGAATGCGACGCTCGTAGCGCGAGGTTAGGTGAGTGGTTCGGGCAATAAGCTGTTTAAAAAAAAAGAGGGGGATAAGGACGAAGGGAAAAGAGAAACGGGCTCAAAAACGAGTCGGCTGAAAGAACAAACCTCAAAGGAAGCTTGCGCCACGTCCGCAACTGCGTTCGCCTCCCTCGTCTTTTCAACAGGAAGTAAGCGACCAGACCCGCAGGGAATCTTCCGAAAAAGTTCGGAGCAAGTAGGGGATTCGTCTGGGAGGGGCGAGTCTCGGAAGTGTGAGAGAAACTCCAGCCGAAGTTCGACGTTTTCTGTTTCTTCGACGGATCAGGTCGCCCCTGGCCAGCATCGTCTTTCCTCTTTTGAAGACCTCTTGCACCCTCGGTGTCACGGCCGGACGAATCGCCCGCCCTCTTCTTCGGAATGGCCTCAGCGGATTCAGGGCGGCGAGTTGAAGGAAGGGGCTGGGAATGCTGTCTCGGCGGAGGATCAGGTGACTGACGTGACCGAGAAGGGACCCTCTTAGCCGAACCAGCGTCAGAGGACGAAATAGCGCGACGAGCATCTGGTTGAGGAGTCGGACGAGGAATAGAAGACGGGTCGGGTGCCCGACAGTAACGGGCGGATGCGTTGGGAACACTCAAATTCAGCTTTCCCATTGTCTCGGCTAAAAAAATAAAAAAAAAATATATATATATATATATAATAAGAAATGAGTAAATATATATGTATATGTATATATGCCTCGGTGTCTAAACAAAACCTAAAACATATATATGTATACATACGGATTTAAAGCATACCTCTTTGTCTTCGGCTAGAGGCTGACTTTCTTGAACGACCTCTCTTACCTTCAGTACCCGGCAAAACGTAAGGATAGAAGAGCTTAATTGCGTCTATCTCGGCTTGAAACGAAGAGGGGAATGGAAGCAGACACCTTGGAACAACAACTACAAAGAAAAAGAAAAGAAAGGCGTTAAGAAAAACCAAGGGACACCGCAAACAAAGATAACTAGGCAAGAATGGTCGGCTACCGGGTGAAGGGTTCCACCCAGAAAACCAAGGGATGGAAGGATCCTCCAAAACCCCCGCCGCAACTTCTAGAAAGAAGTACCAGCCTTTCCAATTATATGTTTTGCCTTTGGCACCCTCGACGAGCGTCGTCTTCTTTCCCGAAGCCAGATAATAAAGCCCAGGAGTTTTATTCCGATTCGACGGGTTCAGACATGTCAGCTCTTCCAAATGATCACAAGTGAGCGTGACTCCCGCAGCCTTGGCCATGATCGAAAGACCGATGGCATTTCGAAAGGTCGCCGGGGCAAATTGCGAAATGGCCGCCTTTCGACGAGCAAAATATGTCATCAAAAAGGACGGAAGGGGGAAAGTAAGTCCACCCTCGGTAAAGTATTTTTCCGAGAGGCAAATAAAGCCGGAAGGAGCATCCCAGGGACGCTGAAATGAAGCCGGAATCAAAATCTTTGGCTTGGTGTTTAACTTCCCGATACAAACTGCGTCAATTGCCGCGTCAATTTTCAGCGACGACGGAGGCATATGGTTGAAAAGGTTTGCAGTCGGCAAAGGGACGTCGTCCAAATTAGGAAAAGACGGGTCATCGACTAATGGCTCGTCTATCAAGGATGGAATCCTACAAGGAAGCCCCGACGAACTAGGAACTGCCAACCCAGGAATGAGACGACGCCTCATCTCTTCGAATCGAGCCACATCCGAATCCGTCGAGGACAAATGAGAAGAACTCAGAGAACGAGTACGCCGACGAGCAGACCTTACGGAGCCGCCAGATTCAGAAGTCGTAGCTCGTGGAAGGTGACTCTTGGCAGAAGGGTTAGACGACGAGGATCGAGGGTAATTCATGACGAAAGCGCAACACACAAGAGCAAAATAACGACGAGATAAGGAGAAGAGAGAATACTTGAGCGATGAAAGCACCAACGAACTCGAGAATATGAGAATGAGAGAAGCGAGAGGAAGGTATTTATAGGAAGAAAGGAGAGTCGGGAACATAATCATTACAGCACGTGCCCAATGACGATACAACTTCCGAACTTCACGCGCGTCAAAGCGCCGCATACTCTAATTCGACCCTAGACGTCGAGAACCGCTCCTTCACGCGCGACCTTTCGTTTGTCCAATGGAAGAAGCGACCCTTCGTCTTCTCACGCGCGGTCCTTCGCCTAAAGACTACGAACCAGAGGCGAAGGGGGGGACTACTGTTAGGGGTAGATCCCACCCCAACAAAAGGCCTGGCCCAGCAAAAGGCCCAAAATAGGCCTCTTAAGGAAAGAGGGGTATTCCGGTCTTTTTGCTGGACGAACCGACACGATTCCATATAAATAGGAGCGTACGGTCTTCGGAAAGGAGGATCGAAAAAAAGGCAGGAGAATTGGTACAGCAAGTACAAGAGCCCAGCTCGTCCAAGCAGAAGTCAACGGTTTTAGTCAATAGCTCGAAGAATCGACGAGATAACAGCTCGTCTATTATCCTCATCTGCTTTTGTAACTTGTTTAAGTCGTGTTGTAACCCGTCTTTTGTGTCTCGGCACCAATAAAATATAAGAGAATTTCGACCCTCCTTTGACCGAACTAAACATACTAATTGTGACCGATCTGGACATCAACACTTAGCCGAGTTTAATAGAAGTCAATCAGTAATTGTATTGAAAATTTGATGTTTTTAATGCAAAGAACTTACGAAATATATATGTTCCAACAATTTCTACAAAAAAAAAAAAAAAAAAAAACAAAACCAAAAAAGAAAGAACAAGAAAAAATTGAAGCACTTATAGAAGTTATCCACAACTCTCTCCATAATTCTAGCACAGAGTAAAACCAAAACCACTATTTAATACATAATTGATTGATCACTAAATCCTCCGACAGAAAAGTTCAACTTCATGGTGCCAGAGACAAAACTCACAAGCAGAAGAAATCTTGATGTCGTTACTGTCCTCATTGTATGGATGCCAACCACAGTTCCTTGCTAAGAACATCATGGTTTTACCATCGCACTTGCACTTCTCTCGAACGTAGACTGTTTTTGAGTTGTTCCATCACCGGGTTGGCACGATCCCATTCGCTGTCTCTAATCTTTTCAATCTTGTATCGAAGTTCCACCAGCTCATCTATCGTAGTTGACAACAACGGCTTTGTAACAGAAGACAAGATCTTGAAACCCTTTTGTTTTGTTTGGCCTCCAAGACAGATTAGAATCAGCCCATAGACATATTTAGCCTCTTTGTGTCCTTTTTCTGCAGCTTTAGCTAAATATTTGAGTCCTTTGTGCTCACGGTTCTGTAGAAAGTAGTAGATGAATCCTTTGCGATACAAAGCTTCGGGGTTTCCATTCTTGCGACATCTTTTGAAAAAATTGGAGAACGTTTCATGGTCGCGATGCCATGGGAACAGAGGGGTTTCTTGGAGCGAAAGTCTGCGGAGAACATATCCATCATCGCAAATACGTGGAAAATGTTTCGAAACTAATCTGAGATTACGAACCTCTGACAAGGAAGAAGCTGCGATACATGAAGAAATCTCGACAAGAAGATCTTCCGGTAAAGAATCGAGGCAAATTCTTGTTTTCCTATATTTCCTTATAGACGAAGAAGACGAGAACAGAGAGGATGATACCATGTTGAGATTCGAAAAGTACTGTTTCCAATTTGGCCAATTCCTTCTATTATTGTCATATATATAGAGAGGGCTTGATTCGTTTTCCTTTTTTGATTAGGAGAGACAAATTTTTCCTTCTCCATATTAGAAAAGGAAAAAAAAAATAGATAGATAGATGATGACTAAAGAAAACATGAATAAGAATTTCACACTAGAAGATCCAATATTTCTTTGTTGTGCCAAAGAAATATTGAAAAAGGAACCAACAATTGAAGATACAAACACGAACCATTTGTTAAGGATACGACATCCTCAATCATCTCTGTCAAGGATACGCCATCGTCAATCACCATTACTGCAATATATTCTTTCTTTCTATCATTACTTTCTATACTTACTTAACCTAGAGTCTCCCTCTCGAGTTCTGTATATATATGTTCATGTACTCACTCTTGTAAGATATACAATACAGACAACCTTTTCACCATTGTCTATGACAATCCACTTGCTATTGTACCCTTGCACAGAAGGCAGCGTTACATGTTTGACTCCTTTCTGCTTTTGCTTGGCCTGTGAAGAGAAATACAAGAGAACCATTTGATCACTCTTTTAATGTTCACAAAATAACAATTTACTCAAAACGAGTTCAAAAAACAGCTATACTCTTTATCTATCAGAGTTCAATTTTCACATATCGAATCTCAAAATTGGCTATACCCAAATCAACACTCTCCACGATAGATATACCTCTTGTAAGAGATGTATCTCTCTATATCTGATTTCTGTTCAGGCTTATAAGCTAACCATCTTTCATGTGGACATAAATCATCAAATGTTCCTAGATCTGCATATTAATAAGATTGAGATTAAATTACTAAACACATTTGCATAACAAAACATTTTAAAAAAGCGTTAAGCAAAATTTCAAACCTTGAAGCAAAAATTTTGGTTCTTCTTCATAGCACTTGAGTTTCCAAAGAACAAGACAATTATCATACAATATAATTGGTTTAGTTCTACTTGCATCACATATACGCGTCTCTGTAAATAGAATTTGTCACGTTAAAGACAACAAACATAGAAGACAACAATATATAAAACATATTGAGTCTAAGGATTTAGACTTACGTTGAGATGTCATGCCTTTTGCTTCCATCATCTCATCATGAGCTACTTTAGCATCAGCTCTTATTTGAGCCATAATTAAGTTATGTTCCTCAACGGACAATGGAGCTTCATTTTTCTCCATAATGGCTTTGGCAACATCATCTTGCACCTTCTGTTTGAGCTTCTTCTCCTAGAAAGACAAAACGAGCTTTAGCACAACAAAGAGATTGATATCTTATATAATATCAGAAGGTTTTTCTCAACTTTTGCTAAGAAGATGACACTTGGCCTATTATTTATCTGACACCTGTACATTTTAGTTGTTTAGACCTAATTAACTAAATTCATTTATACTTTGGACCTAATTCACTAAAAGCCCATAAAACAAAAAAAAAACTCTTATCATTTCCTTCTCCCTTTTTTCAGTTAGGCCCCTTTCAATTAATCTAAACCCACCATTTATCAGTTTGTGGTTTCATCATAGGAACAATCTGCTTATAGGTTATTTTGAAATTATAAAAATATGCTTCAATCTTATGTATGATTCACGGGCAAGAACATATTCTAAATTATGTTAAAAAATTATTTATGGGTTTCAATCTTATAAATGATTCATAAGCAAGAAAGGAATCTAAATTATGTTAGATTGTAGATGTTTACGTGTTCTCAAAGTTCTCTTATAAATTCATAAATTTTTGACTCAAATTTTAATTTCTAGGTTTCCATTACTGGGTTTAGTTTCTGGCCTTTAATCTTATATAATCTAATGGTGGGATGTTTTATGTATGTAATTTGATAATTGCTTACTCATTTATTTCCCATTAGATATTACCAATTCGTTTTCCATAATATTAGAATTCAATTCGTTTTCCATAAAATTAAATTTCAGTCCCTAATTACTCTCATTTTAAGAGAATTTTTTCAGTCATGATTATTTAATTTCAGTCATTAGGTTCCTATGAAGAATTATATTATTTTTATATATCTTTCCATATTTCAATAGGTATTCTTGAATAATTTTAAATATTTTTTTGCAGGTTATCATGTTTGTTGTTTGCATTAAAACTACATCATAAAAATATAATGTGAGAATGTTTGATAAATTTACTTATTCATTAGAGTGTTTATGTATGTATTTCCTAATTTCCATGGAATGGTCCGACAATTTTGGATGACCTATGCCAATTTGTTTTTAAAAACCCATTTTCACTATCGTAAATAAAATTATAAGAACAGTAATATAAAAAATTATTTTCATAAGATAGTTTCTAAGTCCATAAATCGAAATATGTTCGTTTTGCTTGCTCACATTTTTTTGTCTTTTCAATTTTTTTCATATTCATTTAAATATTTATACAAAAATAAAAATTATATTGCCTAATAACTTATTATTGTTTTAAAACTCTTCAAATATAGAAACTTTTTTTATTAGAGTTTCAAATTTTTTTTCCTAAATTAAATTTTACTTTAAAATTCATCAGCAACAAGTTTAATTAACATCAATCTAATGTTCATTCAACAACAATTCAAAAGACAAAATAGTTTTTACATAAACCTAACAAAACTTCATCCGTAAATTGGATATATCTACATGAAAAATATATGTTTCTCTTATATAAAATTTGAACTTATAAAAAAAATATAATAATAACTGAACTTATAATTTTGTTTTTTTCTATACAAAAGACAAAAAAAACTTTTGGTCTAAAATATGCTCCAAAAAATGTGATGTCCTAATGCTTGGCTTCATTTGCTTACCCTATGGGTTGGGCCTCAGTCCGGACCTTGAACCATATTTTATATTTACTCTAGGGTTGTCGTGTTTGTTGGTTATGGTAATACTACTACATAATGAAAAAATGAACTATCATGATTTAATATGTTCAACATCACGACAAGAAATATGCGTATTTTTAGCACACGAAAAATGCTATCATTTCGTTTTGATAGCGATTTTGTAAACGCTGTCTTTGCTGGTGCCATCTTAGAGGGGACACATACAATAGAGTTTTTTTTCCTTTGCTATTATTTGTCTCGCTATAATAGTGCATTATTATCGCTATATTAAGATTATTGGTAGCATTTTAAATTTGCTATATTATAATTAATAGTGTGTAAAGTAGACTAAAACTTTTTCTTATTAGACGATGCATATGAGTCTCTCCATTATAAATTTAGTTTATGATGTTACTATCATATGCTTAAAAAATCATGTTGTTAAGATTGTGATGTTTTTTTATATCATAGCTTGATATGAGTTGCATTTTTCTATACTAATTAATTTGACTTCTATAGTTTTGAGTAATATATGCTAATTGTATATTGGTATCATATATATTTAGGAATCTTAGTATCAAATAGCTTTAGAATTAACCATCTTAAAAAGGAAAGATCAACAAAAATTCTCATAACATTTTTCACTTTCACATATAATATTTTACTTCCTAAGAAACTTTTTTATTATGACATTTGATATTATAATATTCTGCGGTTTTTCTTCTAAGTAGCTACGACAAAACAAATATTTGTTTTATTCAATTGCATTTATGATAAAGCTAAATAGACATATATAAAAATTCATTTCGGTGATGGAACAAAACTATTGCATTTTTATACTCAACCAAAACTTAGAGTAATTTTTTTAACTTTATTTACTTGGATTCATTTACATTATTAAAATTTCGTAAAAGCAATTTTAATTTTTATTAGAATGTATAAAGAATAAATTATATTGAGGGATGTGATTGCATTTTTTACCTCACCAAAAATTAGCTGGTAAAATATATTTATTAAGTTCATTGTTGTTTACCTAAATTTCATATTTAGATTGTATTCATGTAAGTTATATTCCAAAATTTCATGTTTTTGTAGATGTCAGTGGTAATATAATTTGTGCAAACGCAAGAGAGAAAATAAAAAGATGGAGAATGCTTAATATATCTTGAAAGTCTAAAGGGAGAAAAAACCATAAACACACTACTATATAATCAAAAATTTCTCCACATATTGAAATACTCTATTACTATATATAAAAGGAAAATTCAAGTAACACCAAACAAAAGAACCCAAAAAAAAATTGAAATGATCAGTATATTTTAAAAACCATTAAAAGAACAATTGCTGAGTAAACAAATAAAAGAACTATAATATCCAAATTACTAAAATTCAAAAATAATGTAAACTAAATCCGTGCGTAGCACGGGATGACTTCTAGTATATATATATATATATCTATATAAAGTCATCATCTTACAGATTTTAGAAATTACCTTTCCCTTTGCTTCTGCAAACTTTTCTTGAGCTTCTTTTTTCTGTTTTTCACACTCTTCAATTTCGCTTTTTATGTAATCTCTCATTACCCTGAGAAAATTACACACATGAGGTATCTCAAAACAAAGCATAAATTACAAGAAAAAATGATATTGGCGTACATATAAAGATTCACATACTTTGTGCTAAGTGATTCATCACATAAGAAATTTAGAAGCTTGAGCCTTCTCGATGCATCCATCTTCTCGTATTCAGTAACACCCGCTACAAAAGTTTCAGGAGGGAACTCATCACTCAAAACTTCTGACTGCGATAGGATCTCTCCGATAGCAGTGAACCAACTGCTGTCGGTTGCACTTAGAGTCAAGGACCTGTAATATAAAATGCAAATGCATCACAAACATGAGCAAGAAAACAAACATGTGTATACATTTATATAGACTCATACATCTCTCTATGATGTGATATTAAATCCAACAACTGGATCATCATCTGGATAATAGGGCAGTATTGGTTTCTCCTTGTGTTACGCCCACATACAAACAGCTCACGAACAACAGTTTCAGCTTGTCCTTCCTTCAAAGAAAGAGCCTATCACGAAAAAGTTATAAATGAATCAGATTAAGAGTAAAATCATTACAGACCATAGGTTGTGAATAAGCTAAAGAGAGCATTTTATCATACGTTTACAAAGGCTGAGCAAAACTCGAAAAACTGGAATACATTTCCAGCTTCTTCAGTGGGTATATCAATGCCTGATACTCAAGTCAAGCTTGTACCCTGAGGAACTACTGGAGCCTCAAACTGAATCTCCTCTTTAAGTTGGTCACTGGATTTGGCTCTCCTCCTCTTGCCCACCACTTTCTTCTCCTCCTTGAGAACATCTGTTTCATAAACGTTAAATCATTAATTAGCCTCTTCTTTATATTAAAAAACTTACAAAACACAATTCTAAAATTATAAACTCACCTAATATTTCCACTTTTGTCCCTGGAACAGTTTCACTATTGCTACTACTACCTTCAATGGAAGCAGCAATCTACATAATTAAACCATGTTAATCAAGTAAGTATAATTAAAGACAAAAGCTAACGATCATTAAAAACATGATTTGTATTTTAGTTACCAGTTTTGGCTTCCTCTGATAAGAAAACTTATCAGGCCCTTCAACTTCAAGAAGCTCAACGACTGAAGCCAACCCACAAGCTCTAGCTTTATGTACCAAAATCCCAGTGGGGTTTAGCCCTCGGCTTGTCCTGTAAAATCCACACAAACCATTTTATTTCATTGATAAAGCTCTAATATATTAATTTCAAAGACATGTATAAATACATGCACACGCTGCAGATGCATATGCCTCTACATTGAGGACATACCCAGTCGTCCAACTTTGCTACTTCTTCTGCATGCTCACCATACCTATGGTTCAAATCATGAATAACACACATTATAAGAAACCATTATTGTCTCTGGAAAAAAAATCAATGAAATAATAAAAAAACGAACCTGTTTGATAAGCATTTGTAACAAAACTTATTGGGGCATAGCTTGTTATTCATCTTCCTGACCTTGCACGGTGCGACGAAGTCCATAGTCTTCTGTCGACACTACAAACAAACAAATGAACCAACATTTTAAATCAAGACAGAAAAAAAAAATTAGTATCTAACCAAACAAAACTAAGTCTCACCTGGTGACAGGATTTGCCATTTTTGGAATCATAAACTCTTCTTCCAACGACTCTTACGCCAGGATTGCGATTACGTTTGTTCTCCATAACAACAGTAAACTACGGTGAAAAAGAATCGAATTTTGGGGAATAATAGAACTAAACCGATGAATAATGGGTTAATTAGAGAGTAAATAAATCAATGGAGAATGAAACTAGAGAAGATGTTAATGCAAAAGTATTGAGTGAGTGTGGAATATATAAGGTCGTTCCTTTTTCAATATATATAACTAGAAGTCATCCCATGCTACGCACGTGTTTAGCTTACATTGCTGTTCAATTTTAGTAATTTGAAGATTATTAATTTTTATTTGTTTATTCTTATTTTTGTGATTTTAAAAATGTACTGATCATATTAATTTTTTCCGGTGTATTTGTTTGATGTTACTTGAGTTTTCATTTTATATATAGTATTAGAGTATTTCAACACATGAAAATTTTTTGATTACGTAGTAAAATGTTTATGGTTTTTTCCCTTTAGATTTTCCATACATATTAGAGTATGTGCATTGGTGTGAAACCCATTGAGTTTCTCATCATATAATATTATTTTTTAATGTAAATTTTGGAACCTCTTTCTAATATGAGAATTTGTTAGAAATATCTTTTTTTTTAGAGACCCCTTTTCAAAAATACCCCATTATTTGAACATTTTCATTTTTGCCCTCTTTTACACAAATTACAATATGTTAAAAACAATTTTGATAATTTTTTAATGTCAAAGTTTTCTATTTTACATTTAGGATATAGTTTTGATGGGGTAGGGTTTAGTATTTGGAGTTTAGAATTTAGAATTTAGTCATTTTATACATAGAAAATGAGTACTTTTGAAAATGAACAACATGAAAGAGTATTATTGAAAAGTGACATAAAAAAATGAGTATTTTTGGAAATGCGCTATTTGATACTAAGATTCCTAAAAAAAATATGATACCAAAATACAATTAGCATATAATACTCACTATAGAAGTCAAATTAATCTGATGTAGTATAGAAATTTGTAACTCATATCGTACCGTGAGATAAAAAGATATTACAAGTTTAACAACATGATTTTTTAAAGCATATGATGGTAACATACAATTTTTATTTTTTTTATAATAGTTTAAAATACATTTTTTTCTTAAAGATGAAGACTAATAAGAAACTAAATTTACAATAGAAAGACTCATATGTATCGTCCAATAAGAAGAAGTTTTAGCCTACTTTACCACATGAATGCCCAAAAAAAAAAAAAAATAGAGCTAAAATATAAGAAATGAACAAAACCTAACATGTTCAACTTATTAAATCATGATAGTTTATTTTCTTTATGATGTAGTAATATTAACACAACCCACGAAAACGACAACCTGAAGTAAAAATGAAACTTGGTTCAAGGCCCGACCCATAGGCCAAGCAAGTGAAGCCAAGGATTAAGGCATCAATTTTTCTGGGTCATATTATAGACCAAAAGTTTTAGGTCTTTTATATAGGGAAAAAACTATAAGTTCATTATTAGATTTTTTTTATAAGTCCAAAGAAAATTAGAAGTTCAAGTTTTATATAAGAAAACAGTATATTATTCATGTAGATATATCCAACTTATGGATGAAATTTTATTAGGTTTATGTAAAAACCTATTTCATCTTTTGAATTGTTGGTGAATGAGTATTAGATTCATGTTATACTGAGAACTTAAGTAAAATTCAATTTAGGAAAACAAATATGAAACTCTAATAAAAAATTTTCCATATGAGTTATTAGGCAATATGATATTTATTTTCGTATAAATGTTTAAATGAACATGAAAACATTGAAAATACAAAGAAAAATGTGAGCAAGCAAAATGAACTACAATATGGAAATAATTTTTATATTACTTTTTTATAATTTTATTTATAATACTAAAAATGGTTTCTTAAAAAAACATTGTCGTATGACATCCAAAATTGTCGGACCGGCCCATGGAGAGTAAGAAAGACATTCATAAACACTGTAATGAATAAATAAATTTATCAACATTTTCACATAATTTTTTTCTTCGTAGAATTAATGCGAACAACAAACATGATAACATGCAAAAAAAATTAAAAATTATTCAAGAATACCTATTAAAATTTGGAAAGATATGTAAAAATAATATAATTTTTCATTGGAACCTAACGACTGAAATTAAATATTAATAACTGAAAATTTGTGTTAAAAGGAGAGTAATTAGGGATATTGAATTCTAATTTTATGGAAAACGGAATGAATTCTACTTTTATGGAAAAAGAATTGGTAAGATCTAATGAGGAATAAATGAGTAAGCAATTATCAAATTACTTACGGAAAACATCCCAGCATTAAATTATATAAGACTAAATGCCATAAACTAAGCAGGAATGAAAACCCAAAATTTAAAATTTGAGCCAAAAATTTATGAATTGATAAGAGAATTTTTCAGAACATATAAACATCCGACAATCTAACATAATCTAGAATTCTTTCTTGCCCATGAATCATTTATAAGATTGAAACACATAAATCAATTTTTTACATAATTTAGAATCTGTTATTGCCCCCGAATCATATATAAGATTGAAACTCATATATTTTTTTTTTTTTCAACCATTGGGCCACAGCAGGCCGGCCCATTAGCCTAATCCCTACATTCGTAGGGAGCGGGACTCGATCCTGGGTGTGATGGTGCCTTGTGCATTAAGTACTTACCTTTGGCCACTGCACTAAGATCACTTCACAAACTCATATTTATCATTACAAAATAAACTATCATCAATTTTTCTTAGGATGGAATCACAAACTGATAAATGGTGGTTTTAGTTCAGGAAAAGTCTACAAATAGTTTTTATTGAAGAAGGAAAAAAGAAAATGTTGAGAGTTTTTTTGTTTTTGTTTTATAGGCCAGTAGTTACTTTGGTTCAAGGTACAAATCAATTTAGTTAATTAAATAAAAACAACAAAATAAAACAGGTGTTAGATAGATAACATGCCAAGTGTCATTTTCTTAGCAAAAGTTGAGAAAAACATTCTCATATTATATAAGATAGATTCAAACTTCAAAAAAAGAAGAAAATCATAAAAATATATTCAAAAGTTTTTTTTTTTTCATTAATAGGTGTTTTGAGATATTCATCCTTTTATTTAACTATATTCTATTTTGTGATAAAGCTCTCATTTGTTTAAATTTTGAAGTTATAGAAACAAAATATTTTATTTCTCTTTTTGTGACTCAGACTAGAAATTTATATCATAAAACAGTAAAATGGAGAAACAGTAATTTTTTTTATTTGACTTCGATAATAAGATGATAGAATAAAAAAATTAAGAAATAATCTTTAGAGATTATGCAAACATTCATGTAACCCACTTTTCTTTGGTCAAATCATGTATCTACAAATCCCAAATTCTAGACCAAATTATAAAAGATATTCAAATAAAGGGAAAAAAAATCTGAAAACACCTACTAATGACAAACACACTTTTGAATATGTTTTTTTTTTTCCTTTTGGAATTTTGATTTTATTAGATAAGAAGAGGGAAAATACCTCTCAAATTCCATACCCACTTCAATTTTTGCATTCTCGTCTTCCCTAAATCGATTCTCAATACATTCCTCCTACATTGTGTTGTTTACTTTAAATCCTTGTTCTCTATTATTCCCGGCCCCAAAGTTTGATATTTTCACTGTAGTTTACTTTTGTTATAAGTTATATGAAAATTTTCATTAATTTTTAATATATTTTTATAAACATTTTAAAACATAAAAAATAATCAAGGCTATACTTAAAATAACACATAATTTTCTTCTCCTTTCAAATGTACCACATAATTATATATATATACTTTTTGAACCAAGCTTGTTTTCATGCCATTAAGATAGAATCCAAGTATAGAGAGAGAAGGAATCAGTGATCCAAAAGTTTAAGACACAACAAGAAGGGGTACAATGAGTATAAAAGAGATAATAGGATATATAAGTTGAATCGATAAGAACTTCTTGAGAGCTATGAGCCATAAGCTATGTGATGTCACAGTATTTTAACATATTTTAGGTCTTGTTTAGTCATGTTTTGCATCATATAGAAGTAATTCCTTAGGTCTTATAACCATTTCTATCCAAATATGCACTTAGGATGTTTAGAAGCATGCATTGCATACATTTGTACATTGGGAGTATTATTAGGTGTTATGGAGATCTAAAGTCTAAGGAAGGACTTGGTGTTATTTCTGGAGCTAACCAAGAGGACTAGAAGCATCAAGAACGTATAAGAAAGCACTCGACCACACCACTCGACCATGAACATGGTCGAGCACTCGGTCGGATTCATAACGAGCTCATCGATCCGAATGAAGATTTTCTGTTGCGATTCAGTTTCAGCATACTTCGTATAAGTTGTAGGAAATCAGGTTACTTTTCCAATGCCGGTGTTTTCAGGTCAATCAGAGGTGTCCTTCAAGAGTTATCCCTGTTTTACTGAACAGATAACATCCCAGATCGAAGACTGGAGCTACCTAACGGACCAACCACTCGACCATGCACTCGACCGAGCACATGGTCGAGCACTTGCAGCCGACTTTCTGTTTTGTCCTCTAGCTAAATATGGTTTCTCCCTCTTTACTATATATATATGTACTGCCACTTGTGGCCGCAGACAGACACCTCATAACCTAGTTTTTGTTATTTTTAGCCTACTTTTACTTTATTACATCCTCTTATTTTTCTAGGGTTTTTAGCCACCAAAGTTTGTAATCTTGATAACTTTGGATCTGTTGAGAATTTTCTTTCACTTCTTTGTATTAAATTGCTCATCTCTCTCTTATCTATCTGATCATGCTTGTTTTATCATTTTCTGGGTTTGTGTTTTTCATCATGATTTGTAGATCTGAATAGTAACTAGATCCTTGGAGATGGGTTAGGTTGATTGAGAGTTTGGTTGTTCTAGCACTTTTTAAGCCTTGATTGTTATAGATCCCTTCTAGATTAGGTGTTCTCTAAGCTATTCTTGTTCTGAGAAGTTAAGAATATATCTGAGGTCTTTTATTATGCAAAAGATGTTTAAGATGCTGGATAAGACTAATACTGGAGATTATTGTGTCTAGCTTAAGAGATTAGTTGTCTAGGGTGGTTTTTGACAAAAATTAATCTGGGATTTAATTCCTGTTTATCCATGTCTTAGCTAGTGAGAACTAGGTCTAGGAGTGTTTAAACTTGATTGTTATTGCCATGAGAGTGGGTTAACAAGTTTATGAGATCATTGTCTATGGATAGCTTCTATGAGTTTTGCTAGACAGTCTAGATAAGCCAAGCTTGATATCAACCCATTATTCCCATCTCTAGGATATATTTGCTTATTATTTGTTACTGCTTTCATATTTGATCATTTGTCATCGTTTATTTTGCATCTTTGTTCTTTGTTTTGCTTTTGTTCTTCTGTTATGCATCACACCTGCTCGACCATGCACTCGACCGAGTGCATACTCGAGCACCAATTTATTTCCTTGTTTATGTTATGTTTCATTCCAGTTTGCTCTTAATTGCATCTGTTAGTAGTTTTCTCTAGCTTAGCATAGTTTATTGCACTAGTTCTATAGTTTAATTCTGCATTAGTACTGTCTTAAGTTGCCTTTGTTCATTGCATTTCATTTCTGTCAATAGGTTGTTAGAAACAAACCAACTTGATATTTGGCTTAACTTAAATGCATTGATCATGTCTTGACTACTTACATTTCATACTCTTTATAGATTGACATCCTTTATGCTACAGCAACATAAGGGTATTGAAACACCTTGCATCCCATTTGATCATCTTAGCCTAAGTCTGTTTGTTTACTGTCATCCATTCATTCATAGGTTAAGATCAGAAAAGACCATGTTTCACTATGAAGCTTTTTGGTAAATGTGAGATCAAAAATTATCGACAATCTTCCAAAAGCGAATCAATGGAGGACAAAATAGACAATGTCAAGAGACGAAGTGGCGTTGATGAGTGGGCCAAAGTCATGATTCTTGGCGACACGAGAAGAACATAGCTTGTGGGAGTGGTGTGAAGGCTGTGATGCTTGAAATTAAATCATCGGAATAGCAAGGAGAGTGGTCATTGGACAAGTTCAAGAGCCAGGATGTTGAAGTTCTCACCAAAGGCCTTGAATTAGGTAGGGTTTTACTGGGTTTTAAAAGGGGAAATAAAAAGATTAACAAAATAGAAAAAATAGGAGATTGAAGAGTTTGATGAGGAGAGAAATGTTGAACAGGGTGAGGCCTCGATACTAGTGTGTGGGAGCTTTTGGGGGGGGGGGGGGTTTAATTCAAAAAATGTACCACATAATATTTATATTTATATTTAGGATATATTTATATCGTTTTAATTAAATTTGGTAGTAGATCCAAGTCAGATCTGAATATCTTATTTTTCAAAAATCAACATATTTGGAATATGATTGGAAAGTTCCCTATGTCATATCATATTTTTTTTTTTTGTCAACCGAACACTAATTAGAAAAGAACTTCAAGGTTGATAGCACAAACTGGAGGAACATAGTTTACAAACTAGAGGAACATAATTTATAAAGGAAAATGCTGAAAATTAAAGATCTAGAAGACCGAGCTAGACAATCCACCTACAAATTTTGCGTGCAAAAAATCTTGGACAAGGAGAAGTGTGTGAAGGCGGCTCGAAGCAAGTGAAAATCGTCAAGAAGATTAGAGAAGCCAGGCCAGTCTTGAGGGGCTTGAATCATTGCTACTAGTTATGCATAATCCGTCTCGAAACTCTAACAAGCAACTCCATTTGCAAGGATACACTCCATGGCCCAAAGCAGAGATTCTAACTCTGCATGGAGCGAGGAAGGATTTCGTCGAAGACATCGAGCACCCAATAAAAAAGTCTGAGCATCGCCATTACAACACCACCAACCAAAACCTGAATTGGATCAGATGCTTTCCATAAACCGTTGATTTGACAAAAGGGACCCTGACCCGGTCTCACCGAGGGAACCAAGAATCCGCGGGATCTGAAATACAGGAGGCAACCTGATGTGAGCACAGGACCGGAACCTGACTGAGACGACCAAGACGCACCAGACGCGACCGAGACGCCTGACCGAGACGCGCCGAACGCGACCGAGACTCCAGCATCGAGCACGGCCAAGGTTCTAGCGATCCTCCCAGGAGCCACGACAAGGTCAAGGAGCTCCGCCAAGGCCACCAAGCAGAGGATCAACCTCTTTGTTCGAGCGTTCGTCCAACACCGCGACCAGACCAAAGACCATGAAGAAACAGTTCGCATGGCCTTCACTCTTACCCAAGGGTGAAGGCAACCAAGTCATTGTAAGTGAGGAATCATACTCTTTTTCCTCACTCCGGGTTTTTCCCAAGTGGTTTACCGGAGGAGGTTTTAATGAGGCGAGGAGCTTCAATGCACAACGTCCGAAGCCAAGTCGTTTCCCGCGCCAAGGCCAAAGATGATTTTCTATTTTTACTTATGATGTGCATTTTAATTTGAACTCTAGAATCTTCTTTTGAACGTTGAGACTGTTTGTGGTTAAGTTTGATTGTCAAAGAGAGACACGTGTTCTATTTCAAAGAGAACACGTCAAAGGACAAGTGTGCGGACCATTGCGAGTCCGTGTGTCCTTAAGCCTTCTCTTAACCTAGCTATTTAAACCCTCTCTTAAACATTTGTAGCCTTCAGACTTGAATGAAATAAAAACATTTCTCAAAGACAGATTCTTTGACATTGTCTAACTCCTTTCAGTAGAACAATCCGGGATTGCTCTAGCGAGAGAACCCTAACGACTCGAACCGGGTTCATTGTCGTAAGCTTGGCCGTATCGAAAAAGTGCGAAGAGCAATTGTACGCCAACTTGAAAAAGTGCGTCTTTGCTGCTGATAAGTTAGTGTTTCGAGGTTTTGTTGTAAGTTCGCAGGGCCTCAAGGTAGATGGAGAGAAGATTCGCGCCATAGAGGAGTGGCCCACGCCTACAAGCATCTCGCACGTCCGATCGCTCCACGGCATCGCTAGCTTCTATTGGAGGTTCGTGAAGGACTTCAGCACGGTCGCAGGATCCTTGACCGCAGTAATCAAGAAGAACCAGGAGTTCAAGTGGGGATGAGGAGCAAGAGCGAGCGTTCAAAAAACTCAAGAGACGTCTCACTCAAGTCCCTCTACTGACCTTGCCCGACTTCAACAAGACGTTCGAGGTCAAGTGCGATGCGTCTGGTGTAGGCATCGGGGCGGTTCTCACTCAAGGAGGCAAACCGGTGGCTTACTTCATCGAAAAGCTTAACGGCGCCTCCCTCAACTACCCCACATACGACAAGGAGCTCTACGCCTTGGTGCGCGCTAGGGAGACATGGCAACATTTCCTCCTGGCCCGAGAGTTCGTGATTCACACCGATCATGAAACTTTGAAGCATTTACGCGGCCAGACAAACCTCAAGAGACGTCACGCCAAGTGGCTCGAATTCATCAAGTCTTTTCCATACGTGATCAAATATAAGAAGGGGAAAGAGAATGTCGTCACCGACGCCTTGTCACGGAGACACGCCTTGATCACCACAATGGACGCTCGAGTGTTGGGGTTCGAAAGCATTAAGGGTGCGTACGCCGAAGATGTCGAGTTTGGTGATTGTTTCAAGAATCATGGCAAATGCATCTACACCGAGTTCTACTTGCACGAAGGGTTCTTGTTCTGAGGCCGGCGTCTTTGCATTCCTACCGGATCCATACGCGAGTTGTTAGTCCGAGAAGCACACAGTAGAGGCTAGTCCCGTAACTTTGGTATCACCAAGACGCTGGCCGTGCTTCAAGAGCATTTCTATTGGTCGAAGATGCGCAGCATGGTCGAGAAACACTGCAGACGCTGCGTAGTGTGTCGAGCTTTAAAGTCGACAACTCATCCTCACGGCCTCTACATGCCTCTACCTGTGTCAACAGCGCCTTGGATTGACTTATCAATGGACTTCGTTCTCGGCCTACCTCTCTTACCACATAAGGACATAATAATGGTTGTGGTGGGCAGGTTTTCAAAGATGGCGCTCTTCATACCTTGCAACAAAAGAAATGACGCTGTACGACTGGCGAACCTCTTCTTCAGTCAAGTGATCAGACTTCACGGCTTACCGCGCACTATCATCTCCGACCGAGACCCAAAGTTCCTTGGTCACTTCTGGCGTACACTATGGAAGAATCTCGGCACCAAGCTTCTATATTCCACCGCTGCTCAAACGCAAACTGACGGCCAGACCAAAGTCGTGAACCGGTCAATAGGAGCCTTACTTCGGACGGCGATCGCAAGCAACAAGGGTTCATGGCTCGAGTGCATTCCCCTCATTGAATTCGCTTACAACCAAGCCATCCATTCTTCAACAAAGAAGTTTCCGTTCGAAGTTGCCTATGGGTTCAAGCCGCTTACACCTATGGATCTCCTACCTCTACCACCGGACGAGACCGAGAATCAAGATGGAGCCACGAGAGCAGAGTTAGTCAAGAAGCTGCACAAGGAGGTTCGAGCAAACATCAAGAGAAGGACCGAACAGTATGCACGCTTCTTGAACCGCGGACGCAAGCCGATGTTGTTCAAGCCAGGCAATTGGGTTTTGTTGCACTTGAGGCCGGAGCGGTTCCAGCAGAAGAGAAAGGACAAGCTTAGCTCACGCGGAGACGGACTATTTAGAGTCATCGAGAAGATCAATGATAATGCCTACCGACTCGAACTACCAGGTGAGTATACTACATCTATTTCCTTTAACGTTACTGATCTCGTTCCATTTGATGTAGGTGACGATGAAGAAGTTTTGGGGACAAAACATTTTCAAGGGGGAGGGAATGATGTGAGCACAGGACCGGAACCCGACCAAGAAGACCGAGACGCACCGGATGCGACCGAGACGCCTGACCGAGACATGCCAAACGCGACCGAGACTCCAGCATCGAGCACGACCAAGGTTCCAGCGATCCTCCCGGGAGCCACGACAAGGTCAAGGAGCTCCGCCAAGGCCACCAAGCAGAGGATCAACCTCTATGTCCGAGCGTTCGTCCAACAATGCGACCAGACCAAAGACCATGAAGAAACAGTTCGCATGGCCTTATTTCTTACCCAAGGGTGAAGGCAACCAAGTCATTGTAAGTGAGGAATCGTACTCTTTTTCCTCACTCCGGGTTTTCCCAAGTGGTTTACCGGAGGAGGTTTTAACGAGGCGAGGAGCTTCAATGCACAACGTCCGAAGCCAAGTCGTTTCCCGCGCCAAGGCCAAAGATGGTTTTATATTTTTACTTATGCTGTGTGTTTTAATTTGAACTCTAGAATCTTCTTTTGAACGTTGAGAGTGTTTGTGGTTAAGTTTGATTGTCAAAGAGCGCGACGTGTTCTGTTTCGAAGAGAACACGTCAAAGGACAAGTGTGCGAAATTGTCAAAGAGAGCGACGTGTTCTATTTCAATGAGAACACGTCAAAGGACAAGTGTGCGGACCATTGCGAGTCCGCGTGTCCTTAAGCCTTCTCTTAACCTAGCTATTTAAACCCTCTCTTAAACATTTGTAGCCTTCAGACTAGAATGAAATAAAAACATTTCTCAAAGAGAGATTCTTTGACCTTGTCTAACTCCTTTCAATAGAACAATCCGGGATTGCTCTAGTGAGAGAACCCTAACGACTCGAACCGGGTTCGTCGTCGTTAGCTTGGCTGTATCGAGAGGAGAGCCATTACTCTCGTGTCGTCACTCGTTCCACCGTCGCCTCCATCAA
Organism: Camelina sativa; assembly: GCF_030686135.1. Taxonomy (NCBI): domain Eukaryota; kingdom Viridiplantae; phylum Streptophyta; class Magnoliopsida; order Brassicales; family Brassicaceae; genus Camelina; species Camelina sativa. The sequence goes on along the minus strand of NC_141884.1, from coordinate 38,937,758 downwards.
CTCGTTTCCACTCGCGTCCACCATCGCTTCGCATCGAAGCCACTCACTAGCCGTTCCGCATCCGATCCGTCCGTATCGCATCCGTTCGACCTGATCACGGCCAAAAGCTTGATCTCTCAATCCACTCGTTTGTCTTCCTTCATCTTCGGTGTCCCTCGTTTGTTTCGTCCCTAGGTTCGAATCACCAAGCCTTGTCCAAGGAAAACCTCTCACAGTCCGAACGGCCTGAGAGCGACCTCTCTGTCCGTACCGCAACCGCGACCTCGGTTCACATCACTACCACTGCTTGAAATTGTGCATTCTCCCATAACATTTTGTCGCTTACAACTTGATTAATTACCTCATATGCGCGAGCTGCATATTTTGAAAACCTTTTTTATTCATATCCTTCCAAATTGACCATAATATCCAAGGTAACTGAAGAAAGGAATCAAGATCGCCTGAGTGAGATGATCCTCTCCAATAGAGAAAATCAAGATTTGAGTACACAGACTCATACAGAACACTCCCTGAAGAAATCTGAATCAGAGATAAACCCCAAATTTGTCATGAGTGAGAACACTCAAAAAGAGCATGGTTAATTGTCTTATATGCCGAGTCACATTTTTTACACTTGATATCACACTGGACACCACAATTAGCTAATCCAAGAGTGCCGATGCAATTTGCCAAAAGAAATTATTATTTTTTGGTGAAACATGGAGCTTCCATGCTTGGGCTCTTAAAACCGTACATGTTGGGCCATATTCTACCTCTACCGCCATCACCCTAGCCAATACATAACCCGATGTCACCGAATATTTTCCAGACTTTGAATAATGATAAATCAAACGATTTGGCTTGAAATATTTGTTGATAGCCATATTCCGAATAATCTGAATATCATGCAAATTTATAAACTCTTGGAGAATAGTTAAATGTCACTCCCTGGTAACCGGATTGACTAAATGATTAACCATTAAATTTGGATGCAAATGTCGACCCCTGCATGGCCATATAACTTTCCTGTTTGAGCGAAGCTAGAATCAGGCTTCTACAGTCTTCAAGTTCGACGAAATTTAGTTTATCGAGTTTCATGTTTGTAAATCATATTAGATATGAACATCTTACACTCTGTTTCCCATGATCTTCGGCTATTATTTGTTTTTAATATCATCCTCATCAATTCACTAAAACTTTCTCACTAATATACACAAAAACATCAACAATCTCCTTAACTTGTCAATGAACCTGCTCGTTCTTTTTTTTTTTCCTTTAGCAGATGTATTGGGTTTAAGAAAACAAATCTGCTAAATCGGAACAGAACCCTCTTGGAATGATGAGTTTGCCAGTTAGCTGTCAAAGGGAGAAGAGTACGTCTATGCCAATGAATACTCCAGAATGTATATGTGAAAATCCACTTTCACGTAGAACTCTAACCATGCACTACTATAACAATATTAGGAAACTCCAAATAGAAACCGCAAATTAAGAATAGGGAATACTAAAATAAATAAAAGATAAGGAAAATAGAATGAAAAACCAGACGAGTAGGATGAGATCCAAGCACTTCTTAATATCCTTTGAAGAAGCACCATTGTGAACTAATAGATGATAAAAATAATCCAAATTAAGTCTGAAACATGTACTGAAAAATAAGAAACGTTAAACAAGATGTCAAATAATGTGACACTAATTGAAATCCATTTTAAGAACTAGAAATTATTTCATAAAGGAGAGACTAAACTTGGAAATAAAGGAACAAGGAGACTGTCACGAAGAGGAGAACAAGACAAGATGTGATATGTAGAGTTTAGGGGTTGAAATAGGAGGGGCTCCTGGAATTGTTTAAAGAGCATCACCTTGTTACCATTCTTGGAAATTGCCGCAGGATGGAAGAGTGAAGTAACATCATGAGGCTTATAGCAAGTGGGGTTAATCTTGTTCAAGTCAATGGAGAACAACTTGTCCATTTTCAATAATGCCCCATCAGTGTTGTGGTTAGTGAGCCTCCAAACGTGTTGCATGCCATCTCCATTTGTCTCTAAAGTCCACACAAGACGACGGTCGTCGTCTATGCTACCGAAGCTCATATCAACAACGGATGATGATAATGTCTCAATAATAGGATTTGGAATCACTTGAAACATGTCCGTGTGAAGATCAAAAGCAATCAATTTGGTCAAGTCTAGGTGGAACCAATAAAGCCATCCGTTTGCAAAAGTTGGTAAGTTGGTGTTGTTTAAGCGATGTTCAGGAAGAGGTGGAGGCACCTGCCTCCATTGCTTGACTTCAAAATCGAATATATCGCATGATAAGGTGGTATTGTACTTGTTAATATTATGTAACCACACTATTTTGTGTGTTCCAGTAACGTAGTCTTTTCCAAATCCTGGACCTCTGAGTCATTGTTGTCTATTTGAAAGTTGGCAAGAGGAAGCTTGTAGGACCATCTCGTGTCTGGGTTTATCACTGTAATTTCTCTTGTGGAGGCATACAAGCAGACAAGACCATCGATACTATCAGAAGGAGTCCCATATTCGTCGCTAGTAGGTACCCCTTTATCTGTAAGACTTTGAACTCTCAAAGTGTTTAGGATCGGACAACAAGAGATGTTACTCTGTTTTTTTGTCTCTCTCTCTGTTTTGTTCTACATTCAATGTGTTTCTCTTGTTAATCGTACTCTGTTTTTGTATAATGAAAACCGTATGTTTTATTAGATTGTGAAACACATATTTATAGGTTTACAAGACACTCTTTGGACTAGGAGTTGCATCTCTAATAGATGCCCCAATGTAAAGACACAAACATTCAAACAATAACTACTTGGTGGTTACTTATATCATTTGTATCAAAGTGATACGAATGATTTAAATACAGCCGACTCTTATACACTATATAAATAAAACAAATATGAAGACTTGATCACTTCCAACACTCCTCCTTGATCATGGCTTCATCTTCACTCCTAGCTCTTCTTGTAGAGACTCAAACCTTAACGTGTTTAAAGGTTTGGTTAAGATATCGGGGACTTGAAATTCTCCTGGACAATGTTCAAGCTTGATCTTTCCTTCTTGTTCAGCCTCTCTTACGAAATGATACTTGATCTCAATGTGTTTTGTTCGACGATGTTGAACCGGATTCTTTCCTATAGCAATCGCAGATTTGTTATCACATAGGATCCTTATACCTTTTTCAGCCTTGAATCCGATTTCATTCACCAGTCTTTGTAGCCATATTGCTTGATTTGCTGAGGAGCAAATCGCAATGTATTCTGCTTCAGCGGTTGATTGAGCAACCGTCTTTTGCTTGCTTGAATTCCAACAGCATGCACCCGATCCAATTGAGAAAACATAGCCGCTACTACTCTTCTTGTCTTCAACTGAACCACCCCAATCACTATCAGAAAATCCCACCAACTCTGGTTCTGCTACTTGTTTGAATTGAATCCCATATGTCAAAGTCCCTTTAACATATCTAAGTACTCGTTTGGCTTCTTGAAGATGTTGCACTGTTGGAGATGCCATGTAACGAGACAAGTAAGAACTTGCATACATGATATCTGGTCTTGAAGCACAAAGATACAAGAGTCCTCCAATCATGCTTCTATACTTTGTAACGTCTTCAAGTTTCTCATCTATGGCTTCCTTCTTCTTGCCGTGAGGAGTTACTGGTGTTGACAAACTTTTGCAGTCTTGCATTCCAAATTTCTTCAAAAGCTTCTTTGCATAGTTTTCTTGTGATAAAAAAATGCCTTCTTCGTTTTGGTTCACTTCCATGCCAAGAAAGTAACTTAGTTCTCCCAAGTCTATCATTTCAAATTCATTCTTCATCTCCTCCTTGAAACTTTCAATCTCTTCCATGTTGCTTCTCGTGACTATGATGTCATCAACATATAAACTAACCACCAATATCTCCTTTGAGATCTTCTTCACATAAAGCGCTGCATCATTGATGTTTCTCTCAAAGCCATTCTTGATAAAATAACCGTCAATGCGCCCATACCATGCTCTAGGTGCTTGCTTTAAGCCATAGAGGGCCTTGTAGAGTTGAAGAACCTTTCCTCTTCTCCTTCTTTTACGAAACCTGGTGGTTGTTCTACATAAATCTCCTCTTCTAAGTCTCCATTTAGGAACACTGACTTTAAGTCCATTTGGAAGAGTTTCCATTTGTGTTGAGCCGCAATCGCCATTAACGTTCTGATCGTATCGTATCTTGAAACCGGTGCAAACGTTTCAAGATAATCCACACCATATTCTTGTGTGAATCCTCTAGCCACCAATCTCGCCTTGTGCTTGATTGCTTCTCCACTTGCATTAGTCTTCAAACGAAAGATCCATTTGACACTAATCACATTTTTATTGCTTGGTCTTTCCACAACTTGCCACGTCTTGTTCTTTTCTATCATCCTCAACTCTTCTCTCATGGCTTCTATCGACTTTTTGCTTCCTCAAAAGCTTGTGGTTCTTCAGCCATCATGAGACACATCTCAAGTATAAGCGCCTCTCCTTCAACTTCAGTTGTTTGGTTCATAAGATCATTGATTGATCGGTGACCTCTTGGACCAACATATTCTTCTCCTTCTTCTGTATTTGAAATTTGAAGTTGATTGAAAGCGTTACTTACTTGATCTATTTGAGCATTTAGATCATTTCCTCCTCCTTGTTCTTGTGAATTGATCTTGACAAAGCTGGACTAGACGAGTTAAAATGATGAAAGGAAAACTAAAGGTAGCTCGTCGATTTTAGGCTTTGGACGAAAAAGCAGTCGATCGCTTGTCGTCTTTGTAACCGTTTTCTTTCTTTTTTCATAGATTCCCTTTCCTGAACACCGTACATCCGTATTTATAGGTAATCGTGTCGGTTCGTCCTCTGAAAAGACCAAAATACATCTTTCTTGCCTTGAGATTATTTGGATCTTTTCTGGGCGGGCCTTATGTGGGGGTGAGGATCTACCTCTAACAGGCTAACAAACACGAAAATGCAATACAAAACAACTAAAGCGGCTCTTGAAAACAAAGACATGATGATGATGATGATGATGATGATGATTATGGTTGTGGTTTTTTTTATCGGAGAACACGGATTTGGTTAAGATTTTGGAAGAAGAGATTATGATGATAAACAAGCTTTGAGTATTTCCGCACTATTTATATATAGTGTGAGTTGCATTCACGTCCTAGTGTCGTTATGACTTAGGACTACGTTTCCATATTTCGATATTGTTTCCTTTTTGTTTTACCTTAAGTTTCCATATCCCATAAGGGATCTTTCATTAATCTAAAAAAAAAAATATTTTCACCTCTTTGCTTTAGCCAACACGATCTTCATTAATCCAGAAGAATTTTTTTTTCTATTCTTTTTTCTAAAACATTAGATTAATATTATTTAAAAACAAATTGATTTTTTTTAAAATTATTAAAAAGTTCTACAAGATAAAATGATTGAGCAACCCTTTTTACAAAAAAAAAAAAAAAAAAGTTCTACAACATAATCTTATAGGTTTTAAAGTAAATAAAAACTATAATCTCTTTAAATAAAGTTTACCCCTTCAATTAATAAATTCAAATATTTGTAGTTTTCAAAATTCAAGTTTATTTCAAGTGTATAGGACATGTTAAGTTGTTAACACATATACAGAGATTTACTGTATTTTGGTCCGAACTACAACTAACCGATTGCTAATCAAATCATTTTGTTTTGTTTGTGTTTACTTGGAATAGTACTTTCGCAATGGAAAAGTATTTTAACCTTTTTCCCCGGTCAACTTCTAAAATTATTGATCGATCACTAATCCTCCGGCAGAAAAGTTCAACTTCGTGGTGCCACAGACAAAACTCACAAGCAGAAGAAGTCTTCATGTCGTTATTGTCCTCATTCTATGGATGCCAACCACAGTTCCTTGCTAAGAACATCATGGTTTTACCATTGCACTTCTCTCGAACGTAGACTATTTTGAGTTGTTCCATCACCGGGTTGGCACGATCCCATTCGCTGTCTCTAATCTTTTCAATCTTGTATCGAAGTTCCACCAGCTCATCCATCGTAGTTGACAACAACGGCTTTGTAACAGAAGACAAGATCTTGAAACCATTTTGTTTTGTTTGGCCTCCAAGACAGATAAGAATCAGCCCATAGACATATTTAGCCTCTTTGTGTCCTTTTTCTGCAGCTTTAGCTAAATACAGTGCCGTACCTCATGTATATCGAAAAGGGCATTTGCCCAAGGCCACACAATATAAAAAAATTGTAAGACCACATATTTTTTTAGTTAGCTTATGTATTTAGTTTGAAAATGTGTTTACGCTTTTCATTTTAAAAATCTAAGATATTTTGTTTGTTATTAATTCTTCTTATTTCATATTTCTTTATCTTTTATTTGCATTAATAGAGTATTATATAATTTATTAAATGTTTGAAACTAAATATGAAAAACCACATAAAAGTTGAGAACTTGTGTTAAAAATTTAAACGAAAATATATTTTTAATTAATTAACACAATGCTAATGTGTAATAACACATAAAATAGACTCTCAAATATCATATCATCTATTTTTTATTGTCATATTAGCATTTTGTTAGTGTGGTTGCAAATTTTCAACTTTCATGTGGTTTTTCAATTTTACTTTCAAACATCTAATACATTATGAAACACATACGTAAAAATATTTTACTTATGTTTTGTTTATATTTTGCATATGTTTTGCTTATTTTTTGTTAATATCTATTCAATATTACAAAGAACAAAAAAATGACTAATTTACTGCCGTAGATAAACAATCACACCTACAATTTATATTTATATAGAATTTAATGTAAACTATACTCAATGGATCAAGCAATCAAATAATTTCTATATATGTAGATGATTTTATCATAGTCACAAAATAATAAATATATAAATAATTAAAAATACATATCATCTACGTTTCTGATGGGTAACCATCTAATCTATATATGTTATTTTTAACTTTTTTTAAAAACAAAACCATTTTTTTTGCCCTAAGCCTATATGAACTTAAGCACGGCTAAATATTTGAGTCCTTTGTGCTCAAGGTACTGTAGAAAGTAGTAGATGAATCCTTTGCGATACAAAGCTTCGGGGTTTCCATTCTTGCGACATCTTTTGAAAAAATTGGAGAACGTTTCATGGTCGCGATGCCATGGGAACAGAGGGGTTTCTTGGAGCGAAAGTCTGCGGAGAACATATCCATCATCGCAAATACGTCGAAACGGTTTCGAAACTAATCTGAGATTACGAACCTCTGACAAGGAAGAAGCTGCGATACATGACAAAATCTCCACAAGAAGATCTTCCGGTAAAGGATCTGTAAATGTATAGAGGAATAACACCACAATCTTCGGCTTGGAAAATGTCAAGCGAACCTTTTACTATTTATTCTTTTTAAACTCTTAACCGGTTACAAGAATAAATCTAAGCACACTTTTCTTCTCTATCTAAACTCTCACCAATATAGATCTAAGAGAATAACCAAACACTCACATTCTTAGCTTTCTTTGATCAGCCTTGAAGTTACAATCTCACGCAAAAGGTTTTTCAAGTGTTCAAGAAAACCTCCCACACATCACCCTAGATCTTTTATATTCGATCACACTAAAACCGTAAAAAGATCTTCAAATCTTCAAGTAAGGCAATTTCTTGTTTGCCACAATCTCAGTTTCCTTAACCATCGCGAACGATGTTCTCCAGATATCTTCTCTCCCTGATGTGAGCACCAGTCGGCTCGCGGTACAGACAGAGAGTTGGTTCTTCGGAACGGTCAGGTTAGAGCCAACTTTTCTCGGGCAAAACAATGGTGAATGATTGAAGAGGGAAAACGAACGATGGATACGAGTTTTGGCGAGTGGAACGCTAGATAGAACGATGGTCACGACTTTGGGCGTACGGACTGTAATGCCCCCGAACCGTACTATGACCACCCAGGCCATCAGACGGCGCCGAGACGCTACTAAGGGAACGTTCATCAAAGGTCCGGCCGGGTGCGAGAACAAATCAGGCCCTTCGGCCAGTCCCTCGGCGAGGTTCCCGACCACACGACATATCCTTCAGGCTTTGCAACCCTACGGACACGCCGTGCGTTGGGCCGACTCGGACTAAGTCTATATCAGTATGACCCGTTTGATTTAAAAGAAAATACGAACACATTAAAACTTAAACAAGTTTTCACAACCGATTACACAAAATAGTTCACAAGGCGTAACGCCAAAGTTTTGGTTTGCAAATAAACATACTTTGAATTTTACAATAGACACCAAAAAGAAAACTACTCCGGAGCCCTATCATTCACCACGCCCTCTAGTTCCCTCTAGGGTCACCTGCATAACAACAATATTATCATAAGTAATCTAAGATTACTTAGTGAGCTCAGGGTTCCTGCAGAGAAATAAATCCCAAACCCCAATTCCCCATTAACAATCAACATGCACGCAATCACAACAACATGCGAACATAAATAAGCAACATGCAAGCATAGATAAACAACATGCAGGCATCAGCAATTAACAAGCAGCGATTAACATGCAAGCAAGCAAAACAACTTAACAACCATAAGAGATGACATGCGGAAGCTAACAAGCCAACAAAAACACTCTACCAATAATCGCAACTACATGCAACAATATACAACAACATGCAATGACATGCAACAACAAAACTTGAAATAAAACAGCAGTTTTTAACAAGTTTAATTTATCTGGGCCCGGCATGCATTCCTCTTCCTCAACCCCTCATGAATTCTCCAAAACGCAACCACAAAGGCAGGCGTTTCGATATCAACCAAAATTACACCATCGTGTAAAGTAGCCTCGGCCAGGGTAGCGAGCCCAGTAACCTCCGAGCTCTTCGTGACCAACCCTGCACACACACGAACATGGGTTGCATGTCGCGGCTGCATGTGGCACGGAATGGGAAGGATAGCCATACCAAATCTTAAAACACTTAGCCGGAATTTCTCGCGGACTAAAGCGCCTTAAGATCTCACCGAAGTTTATACTTGAGTTTATATGGTTTTAAACCCATAATCTTACCAATAACTCAACCATTTCTCGCCTTCTATTACTAGATCATTTCGATCTAGCAACTGGCGCAACCTTTCTATGCATGCATTTAAACAAGAAAACATGAAAGAACTTCAAGTAAATGCATCTACATGCAACATGCAAAATCGCGCACTAGATGGATGTTTTTAACTCTCCATCTAAGCCGATGCAAATATGTGCCTGAACTCACAGTAAACCGTCGACGAATGATCTCCTTTGATGAAGCTCTTCTCGCGGCAACTCGGATCTCCTCTTCGGTTAGAATCGATTTCCTTATCGATCTAACGTTGATGGTCTTGGTCGATAGTCTTCTCTTGCACTTCTTCTTCTTCTCGCAACACCTTCTTCTTTCTCTTGCAAACGCTCACTCTTCCTCTCTTAATACTCGCTCTTTCTCTTCTTTCTCTCTCAATTTCTCTCAACTTACCCCTTCTTTCTTTGTGAGGAAATGAGAGGAATGAGAGCTTATTTATAGAGTGAATGGGCGGTGGAGACAGCCAATGAGAGTCGCATGCACACTCTCTATTAGAGGGACTTCAACACTTGGAAGCTCCTTGATTAGCCACCTTGAATCCCACTTAAGCTTTTGAATTTTTTAATCCTTCCACTAATGCTCCACTAAGTCTTCTTGAATAAAATATTCATCCCACAATTTCCACTAAGCTTTCTTGATTAAAATATTAATCCACTTAGCTTCCTTGACTTATAATTTTTGGTGGGGAAGACTTTTAACAACTTTGGTCGACAGTCGTCGATCCTCGGCAGCTCTCTCGGCAACTATTGGCATCTATCGGCAACTCCCTCGAGTACTCGACACTTTCTCGGGTACTCGGCAACTCTCCCTCGGGTACTTGACAACTTCTTCGAGTACTCGGTAAATTCCTCGAGTACTCGGTATTCTCGGCATTTCTCGGTAATTGCCGGACGATACGTCTCGGACGGTACGGGCGGTACGTCTCGGACGACCCAGACAACTCTTGGTCCGATAAACTTTTCTCGGACTTCCCTTCATCAAACTTCCAGCTCTTCTTTCTGCCTTCCTCTTCCCGGTCTTTTGGACTTGAATGGACGTCAAAACTTTATCCCTTGGTGAGGGTCACTACATTCTCCCTCCCTTAATAGAATTCGTCCCGAATTCCATAGGGTTCTGATGGTCCTGCCTCATCTTCTTCGGCGAACAACTGAGGATACTTGGCACGCATCCTATCCTCATCTTCCCACGTGGTGACTTTACGATTCTGCTTTCCCTAGAACACTTGGATTTGAGGAATGCTCCGGTTCTTCAACTTCCTGGTTCTCCTCTGTCCTATTCCAAACGGTCCTTCGGGGTATGTGAGATTTGGCTCCAACTCCTCGATAGGCTCGGTTACAATCATTCTTGGATCTGGCACATGCTTCCGTAGTTGTGAAACATGGAAGACTTTATGCAATCGCATCACCTCGGGCATTGATAACCGATAGGCTACCTCGCCAACTCTTTTCTCAATCCGGTATGGTCCAATAAACCTTACCGCAAGCTTTCCCACTTTGCCAAATCGATCCTTCCCTTTTTGCGGGGCAACCTTCAAATACACCATGTCTCCAACTTCAAACTCTACTTCTCGCCTTTTGCGGTCTGCGTACTTCTTTTGGCGATCTTGTGCTTTCTTCATGCTCTCACGAATAAACTTAATCTTTTCCGTTGTCTCATCAATCAACTTGTGATTGAAACTTGTCCTCTCTCCAACTTCCGTCCAACACAAAGGTGTTCTACACGGCCTTCCGTACATGGCTTCAAACGGTGACATGCCGATACTTGAGTGATAACTATTGTTATACGCGAACTCCACCAATGGCAAATTCTTCTCCCAATCTGATGACCACTCTAGCGCACATAATCGAATCATGTCCTCGATGGTTCGAATAGTTTTCTCCGTCTGCCCGTCAGTTTCTGGGTGAAAAGAGGTGCTCATATGAACATCCGTTCCCAACGCCCTATGTAGATCCTGCCAGAATATTGACGCGAACTTCGGGTCGCGGTCAGAGACGATGTTTGCTGGTACTCCATGCAACTTCAGAATCTCGTCTATATACTTCTCTGCCAAGACTGGCGCTTGATCTATGCTTCTTACTGGAACCAAATGGGCTACTTTGGTTAAACGGTCAACCACTACCCATACTGCGTCGTTGATTCTCCCTTTTCTTATCGGTAGACCGGTAATGAAATCCATAGAGATAGAGTCCCATTTCCAAGTCGGTATGGGCAAGTTGCGAAGCAATCCTGCTGGCACTTGATGCTCTACCTTGATTCTTTGACATGAGTCACATTAGCTTACCCATTTTGCTACTGCTCTCTTCAGTCCAGGCCAATGATAGTATCTACGCACATCTTTATACATCTTGGTGCTCCCCGGGTGTATACTCAAAGCTGAGCTATGGGCGGCTCCTAATATCTCCTCGCGTAATCCGTTCCGGTTAGGTACGGTTACTCTCCCATTGAGTAGTAAAGTGTCATCATCAGCTAGATGATAACCACTAGCATTCGGTCCTTCTGAACTTTTCAACTCCTCGATGATCTTCTTCAGGTTCTCGTCCTTGGGTTACTCTTCACGAATTCGATGTAAGAGGCTCGCTTGTGTTACAGCTTGTAAACATAACGGTACACTAGATTCTCCTTCTAAGGCTAAAAGCCTTACCTTCTTCAATTCCTCGGCTAAAGACTCCACGTCCTTCTCGACATCAACTTGAGCTCTTCTTCGGCTTAGCGCATCCGCTACTACGTTCGCTTTGCCTGGGTGATACTGAATCTTTAAATCGTAGTCGGCTACGAACTCCATCCATCTCCTCTGGCGCAAATTAAGGTCTGGTTGCGTGAACAAGTACTTAAGACTTTGGTGGTCTGTAAATACCTGAACAGCTTCTCCATACAAATATGATCTCCATATTCTTAATGCAAACACCACGGCTGCCATCTCCAGGTCATGTGTGGGGTAGTTCTCCTCATACTTCCTTAGCTGTCTAGATGCATAAGCAATCACCCTATCACCTTGCATCAATACACATCCAACTCCAACTCTTGATGCGTCTGTAAACACAGAGTACGGTTGGTTTGGCTCAGGTAGGGCTAACACCGGCGCTGATGTCAACGCTCCATTTGACTTCCTGAAAGCTTCTTCTACCTCCTCGCTCCATATAAAAGGTACTCCTTTTCCGGTAAGTCGTGTTAAAGGATTTGCAATGGACGAAAACCCCTTTACGAACTTCCGATAATAGCCTGCAAGGCCTAAGAAACTCCTAACTTCCGACGCGGTCGTTGGCTTCGGCCACTCCTGAATTGCGGCGATCTTTTCAGGGTCTGCGGACACACCTTGCTCCGAAACTCGGTGTCCTAAAAATCCAATCTCCCTCTGCCAAAACTTGCACTTGCTAAACTTCGCGAATAGCTTCATCTCTCTTAACCTCTCCAAAACCTTCTTCAAATGCTCCGCGTGCTCCTCCGCACTACGTGAATATATCAGGATGTCATCGATGAATATTATCACGAATCGATCCAGGTAATCATGAAAAACTTCAATCATCAATCGCATGAATGCCGCCGGTGCATTGGTAAGTCCAAACGGCATCACTACGAACTCGTACTGGCCATATCTTGTTTGAAACGCCGTCTTCATCACATCTTGTTCCGCAATTGAGATTTGATGATAGCCAGAGGCTAAATCAATCTTCGAAAACCAACTTGCTCCTCTCAGGTGGTCCAACAGCTCATCGATCCTTGGCAAAGGATACTTGTCCTTTATAGTTATGTTATTGATACCTCGGTAATCAATACATAACCGCATGCTCCCATCCTTCTTCTTGACGAACAACACTGGGGCTCCCCATGGCGACGAACTTGGTCGTATAAAACCCTTCTCCAACAAGTCCTCTAACTGAGTCTTGAGTTCAGCCAACTCGGCTAGTGCCATGCAATACGGTGCCTTAGCAATTGGGGTAGCTCCGGGCTCCAAATTTATGGTAAAAGGATGGCTCCTTGGTGGAGACAATCCTTCCAATGGCCTAAACACGTCCTCAAAGTCCTTGACTATGGCAATGTCCTCAACTTCCATGCCTTCCTTGTCATCTCCTCCCATGGCGGTCAGAGTGACTAAATAAACTTCATCCTCTTCAATCGATCTTCCAATCCTAGCTGCCGATGCGAAGTATGCCGTTTTACTTGGGCTGATCCCATTGAAAACTAGAGGGGTCCTTCCTCCATTTTCAAATATAACTCTGCTTCTGCTGCAGTCGATATGGGCTTGGTGTTCCGATAACCAATCCATTCCCAAAATAGCATCGAACCTATCCAATGGCATCACCAAAGGATTTACCGGGAGGTTCGTTTCTTGCAAGACTATCGACACTTCCTTGACCAATCTTCTTGTCTTCAGCGGTGGTTGATTACCAGCAGTGTAGACGTTGATGTTCACCTCTTTCTCCTCACACAAGTCTCCAAACTTGTCAGCCACTTCGGGAGTCACAAAACTATTGGACGCTCCCGAATCGAACAGTACATGTGTGGGGTTACCACCAACAAGTAATGTTCCTAAACGCAAAGCAAGTATAACAAAATGCAATGCTAAAACTAACCACGCAAACACACAAACAATCACTAACAAACACAAGAGAGTTAGAACCCAATCAAACCTGTTATAGAGCCTTTCGCGGCCTGTTAAGGTTTGGGTGGCTCTACTCCTAAAGCAAAAACATTTGCTGGGGTTGCTTGCTTCTTCGCTGGGGGTTCCTTCACTTTGTTCGCTATCTGGGCACGGTTCACAGTTTGGGCGTTCGGTTTGGCCGGCTTCGACGGACATGAGTTCGCATAATGTCCTAACTCGCCACAGTAGAAACATGTGATGGTTGATAGATTGTTGCTTTTTGTTTCTTCAACAGTCGGACAAGCGCGAGTGAAATGCCCAACTTGCCCGCACACATAGCATCCCCTCGGATCCATGTTGCTCACCTTACTACCACCTTGGCTAACGTTCATCTTAAGCTTCCCGCGGCCTGCGCCCCAATTCCGTCCCGCTATTTGATTCACCTTCCGGGTGTTCACAATCTTAGTCTGCTGGACGGGTTCCTTCTTTTTATCCCTAGCTGCAATCACCTTTTCTTTCTCGATCGCTTCCTCAACACTTACCGCTCTCTCTTCTACTTCCTCGACACTGCGGTACGTCACAGCGTGCAACCTTCCTCTAATGTCTAGCCTGAGTCCATTGAAGAATCTCCGGGCCATCGCTGACTCGTCGTCATTTCCTTGATACAGATACCTCCGAAGTCTCGTAAAAATTCTCCCATATGCCCGAACGGTCATTTCACCTTGTTCCAATTGCAAAAACTGACTCTCCAACTGGTCGCGTGACTCTGGTGGAAAGTACTTCAGCTCGAACTCTCTCTTAAAGATTCCCCATGTTATTGTCTGAAATCGATATCGCGAAACTACGGTATCCCACCATGCACGAGCATCTTCTTCCAAGAAATTAACTGCTACTGGCCTCCTAAACTCCTCTGGGCACCTTTTCATCTCAAAGTTACTCTCCAGGTCTTTTATCCAAGCGTCTGCTAAAACGATGTTCGCTTCTCCTTTGAATTTACGGAATCCTAGGTTTCGCAACAACATCACCCGCTTAAGAAACTGGTCGGACGGATCTTCCGCTGTACGATTTGCTTGATCCTGCTGCTGCTGCTGGATCATATTGTTCAAGAGATCTTGGACCATCTTAAGTGTCTGCTGGGTCTCCGGCACATTCGGCACATTCGGCTCACTCGGTCCTTCTCCATGCGCTCGATCTACATTCGGCATGTTCTGAGTTGGATAAGCGGCGTACGGTCCAAACGGTGAAAACCCTGGCGGGTACATACTCTCCGGCGTACTGAAACGATTTGAATCTGGCATAAACATGTTCGGCCCATACATGTCTGGGAATGACTATTCCCTTTGTGCATCTTCAAACTGCGAATCCCAATCCCATTCCTCCGGACCAAACTGTTGACTTGAACCCCTCCCTGTGCCCGGCGATCGGTACGTCGACCTTGATCTTTCAGATCCTTGACGAGACATCTGCATCCACGATCAACAAAGGGTTTACTTAATCCCATCTAACCCTAAGTGATGAACGATCCGGATTACCCTAAGTGTCTATTGCGACCATTTGACTCGATAAATCATTTGAAAACACGAGTCCTATACAGCATCATAACCATGCTCTGATACCACCGTTGTAACGCCCCCGAACCGTACTATGACCACCCTGGCCATCAGACGGCGCCGAGACGCTACTAAGGGAACGTTCATCAAAGGTCCGGCCGGGTGCGAGAATAAATCAGGCCCTTCGGCCAGTCCCTCGGCGAGGTTCCCGACAACACGACATATCCTTCAGGCTTTGCAACCCTACGGACACGCCGTGCGTTGGGCCGACTCGGACTAAGTCTATATCAGTACGACCCGTTTGATTTAAAAGAAAATACGAACACATGAAAACTTAAACAAGTTTTCACAACCTATTACACAAAATAGTTCACAAGGCGTAACGCCAAAGTTTTGGTTCGCAAATAAACATACTTTGAATTTTACAATAGACACCAAAAAGAAAACTACTCTGGAGCCCTATCGTTCACCACGCCCTCTAGTTCCCTCTAGGGTCACTTGCAGAACAACAATATTATCATAAGTAATCTAAGATTACTTAGTGAGCTCAGGATTCCTGCAGAGAAATAAATCCCAAACCCCAATTCCCCATTAACAATCAACATGCACGCAAACACAACAACATGCGAACATAAATAAGCAACATGCAAGCATAGATAAACAACATACAGGCATAAGCAATTAACAAGCAGCGATTAACATGCAAGCAAGCAAAACAACTTAACAACCATCAGAGATGACATGCGGAAGCTAACAAGCCAACAAAAACACTCTACCAATAATCGCAACTACATGCAATAATATACAACAACATGCAATGACATGCAACAACAAAACTTGAAATAAAACCGCAGTTTTTAACAAGTTTAATTTATCTGGGCCCGGCATGCATTCCTCTTCCCCAACCCCTCATGAATTCTCCAAAACGCAACCACAACGGCAGGCGTTTGGATATCAACCAAAATTACACCGTCGTGTAAAGTAGCCTCGGCCAGGGTAGCGAGCCCAGTAACCTCCGAGCTCTTCGTGACCAACCCTGCACACACACGAACATGGGTTGCATGTCGCGGCTGCATGTGGCACGGAATGGGAAGGATAGCCATACCAAATCTTAAAACACTTAGCCGGAATTTCTCGCGGACTAAAGCGCCTTAAGATCTCACCGAAGTTTATACTTGAGTTTATATGGTTTTAAACCCATAATCTTACCAATAACTCAACCATTTCTCGCCTTCTATTACTAGATCATTTTGATCTAGCAACTGGCGCAACCTCTCTATGCATGCATTTAAACAAGAAAATATGAAAGAACTTCAAGTAAATGCATCTACATGCAACATGCAAAATCGCGCACTAGATGGATGTTTTTAACTCTCCATCTAAGCCGATGCAAATATGTGCCTGAACTCACAGTAAACCGTCGACGAATGATCTCCTTTGATGAAGCTCTTCTCGCGGCAACTCGGATCTCCTCTTCGGTTAGAATTGATTTCCTTATCGATCTAACGTTGATGGTCTTGGTCGATAGTCTTCTCTTGCACTTCTTCTTCTTCTCGCAACACCTTCTTCTTTCTCTTGCAAACGCTCACTCTTCCTCTCTTAATACTCGCTCTTTCTCTTCTTTCTCTCTCAATTTCTCTCAACTTACCCCTTCTTTCTTTGTGAGGAAATGAGAGGAATGAGAGCTTATTTATAGAGTGAATGGGCGGTGGAGACAGCATATGAGAGTCGTATGCACACTCTCTATTAGAGGGACTTCAACACTTGGAAGCTCCTTGATTAGCCACCTTGAATCCCACTTAAGCTTTTGAATTCTTTAATCCTTCCACTAATGCTCCACTAAGTCTTCTTGAATAAAATATTCATCCCACAATTTCCACTAAGCTTTCTTGATTAAAATATTAATCCACTTAGCTTCCTTGACTTATGATTTTTGGTGGGGAAGACTTTTAACAACTTTGGTCGACGGTCGTCGATCCTCGGCAGCTCTCTCGGCAACTATCGGCATCTATCGGCAACTCCCTCGAGTACTCGACACTTTCTCGGGTACTCGGCAACTCTCCCTCGGGTACTTGACAACTTCTTCGAGTACTCGGTAAATTCCTCGAGTACTCGGTATTCTCGACATTTCTCGGTAATTGCCGGACGATACGTATCGGACGGTACGGGCGGTACGTCTCGGACGACCCGGACAACTCTTGGTCCGATAAACTTTTCTCGGACTTCCCTTCATCAAACTTCCAGCTCTTCTTTCTGCCTTCCTCTTCCCGGTCTTTTGGACTTGAATGGACGTCAAAACTTTAACCCTTGGTGAGGGTCACTACACGGACGGTCCGATGCGGTAGCGGTTTGGATCGGCCGTCGAGAATGGGAAGCAGCTAGCGAACCAAGTGATGGTTTTGCTAGGAGAAATGGAAGCGAGGGTGGATCGAGTGACGACACACGAGTGTTGGCTCTACTCGTGATACGGCCGGACTAGAAGATTACGAACCCGGTTCGTGGATCTACTAGGGTTTCTCAATAGTTAGTCCCGGACTATGGCTAAAGAGAGAAGTGAGACAAGAAACAAAGATTCACTCTTTGGGAAAATAATTTCATTCAAGTCTAAAGAGTTTGCTAAGGAAAGGAGGGTTTAAATAGTGTGAGGGTTTAGAGGAAACCAGGGACACACGGACTTGCTATGGTCCGCACACGTTTGCCCTTGACGTGTTTTCTTTGATGGAGAACACGTCGCCCTCTAAGTGGTTTAAACAGGACCGCACACGTCACATTATTCTAACGTTACAAAAGAAAATTCTAAACAAAGTTCAAAACGCAACGCTTAAATAAAAAGATAACACGTCCTTAGGCTTTAACGCGGGAACCACGTCATCGGCTTTAAAACACGGAGATTTGCATTAGGACTCGTCGCCTCATTAAAACCTTCTCCGGTAAACCTCGTGGGACAAACCCGGAGTATGCAAAAAGAGTACGGGTCATGATCCTAACGACTTGGTCGCCTTCATCCTTGGGTAAGGATGAAGGCCGTGTGAACGGTCTCCACTTGGATCACCTTGGCCGGGTTCTTTTTTATCTTCTCGAACAAAGGCTTGCACAAACCGGTTGATATTCTGTCTTGCGTCCTTAGACGAGCTCTTTGATCGCATAGTAGCTCCCGGAGTGATCCTTGGTGCATTGGCTTGATGTTGTCCCGCGGGTAATGCAAGTGTCTCGGCAGCATCCTAGGCGTCCTTGTCCGGTACGAGCATTCCTGGCCGCATGTCCGGTCCTGTGCTCACATCATTCCCTCCCCCTTGAGAAGGTTTTGTCCCAAAACTTCTTCATCGTCACCTGCATCAAACAGAGCAAGATCAGTAACGTTGAATGGTGTAGAAGTGTTATACTCACCTGGCAGTTCAAGGCGGTAGGCGTTATCGTTGATCTTCTCTATGACTCGGAAAGGTGCGTCACCACGTGGGCTAAGCTTGTCCTTCCTCTTCCGTGCGAACCGCTCCGGCCTTAGGTGCAGCCAAACCCAATCTCCCAGTTTGAAAAGCATAGGTTTGCGTCCGTGTTTGAGGAAACGTGCATACTGTTCGGTCCTTCTCTCGATATTTGCTCAAATTTCCTCATGAATCCTCTTGACCAATTTGGCTCTTTCGGCTCCATCTTGACTCTCGACCCCGTCTGGTGGTAACGGTAGTAGATCCATCGGAGTAAGAAGTTTAAACCCGTAAGCGACCTCGAATGGTGACTTCTTGGTGGCCGAGTGAATGGCTTGATTGTAAGGAAACTCGATGAGTGGGACGCATTCTATCCATGTCCCTTTGTTGCTTGCGATCGCCATTTGAAGTAAGGCTCCAATGGATCGGTTAACGACCTCGGTCTGGCCGTCGGTTTGCGGGTGTGCGGCGGTGGAGTACAGTTGATTGGTTTCAAGTTTCTTCCATAGGGTCCGCCAGAAATGTCCAACGAACTTCAGATCACGATCAGAAATAATGGTCCGCGGCATACCATGGAGTCAGACCACTTGACTAAAGAATAGGTCGGCCAATTGCACCGCGTCGTGGCTCTTATGACATGGAATGAAATGCGCCATCTTTGAGAACCGATCGACCACAACCATCAAACTGTCATTCCGGTTTATAGGGAGCAGCCCGAGGACAAAATCCATAGACAGGTCGATCCAAGGTCCTGTCAAAACTGGTAGTAGCGTGTATAGGCTGTGCGGGTGGGTAGTTAACTTGGACGCTCGACACACCACGCATTGTCCACAATGCTTCTCGACCATACTTCACATCTTTGGCCAAAAAAGAAGTGTTCTTGGAGCACATCCAAAGTCTTTGTTATACCAAAATGTCTGGTCAGTCCCCCGCTATGTGCTTCTCGAACCAATAAATCTCGGATCGAACCGGTTGGGATGCATATTCGTCGGCCCCGGAACAGATATCCGTCGTACACGTAGAACTCGGTGAGCGTGCCTTTGCCGTGGTTCTTGAAACTATCTCCAAACTCAGCATCGTTGGCGTACGCTTCCTTGATGCTTTCGAACCCCAACACTTTGGCGTCCATGGTGGTGATCAGGGTGTGTCTTCGTGACAAAGCTCCTTATCATAAGTATGATAGTTGAGAGTGGCGCTGCTGAGTTTCTCATTGAAATAGACCTCCGGTTTGCCGCCTTGTGTGAGAACTGCTCTAATGCCTACACCGGACGCGTCACACTCCACCTCGAAGGTTTTGTTGAAGTCGGGTAGGACGAGTAGAGGCGTGAGTGAGGCGTATTTTAAGCTCTTTGAAAGCTCGTTCTTGATCCTCCTCCCATTTGAACTCCTGGTTCTTCTTGATCACCACGGTAAGAGGCGCCGCGATCGTACTGAAATCTTTCACGAATCGGCGGTAGAAACTGGTGAGTCCATGAAAGGATCGGACGTGTGAAACACTAGTTGGTGTGGGCCATTCCTCGATGGCTCAAATCTTCTCGCCGTCCACCATGAGTCCCTGTTCACTAATAACAAAACCTAGGAAGACTAGTTCATTAGCAGCAAAGAAACACTTTTTCAAGTTAGCGTACAATTGCTCTTTGCGGAGAGTGTTTAAAACATGTTCTAGGTGCTGACATGATCATACAGGCAAGAACTATAAACATGGATATCATCAATGTAAAAAACAACAAACTTGTTGATATAAGCTCTCAAGACATGGTTCATCAATCGCATGAAAGTAGAAGGTGCGTTAGATAAACCGACTGGCATTACCCATCGTTCGTACAAACCTTGCTTGGTTTTGAATGCGGTTTTCCATTCGTCCCCTTCCTTCATTCTAACTTGGTGGTACCCGCTTTTGAGGTCGATCTTAGAGAAAATGCTCGAACCACTCAACTCATCCAGCATGTCGTCTAGTCTCGGTATCGGGTGTCTGTACTTGATCGTGATGTTGTTCACGGCCCGACAATTGATGCACATACGTCAGGTTCCGTTTTTCTTCGGTATGAGTAGGACAGGGATGGCACACGGACTGTGACTTTCTCGGACATAGCCTTGGGACATGAGTTCGGCCACTTGTCGTTGTAACTCCTTGGCTTCCTCCGGGTTGACTCGGTATGCAAGACGGTTCGGTAATTGAGCTCCAGAAACTAGATCGATCTGATGTTCAATTCCTCGGATCGTTTGTAGTCCTTCATGAAGTTCGTCCGTGAACACGTCCGCAAAATATCGAAGAACGTCTCGGATAACATCCAGTAGTGCGTCCACCAAACTTTCAATCCCTTCAACCAACAAATCTCTAAAGACCATCAATAAAACTTGGTTGGAGTCCTTAAGGGAGTTTCTAACATCATTAGACTGAATAAGAAAGTTCATTTTAGGGTCCGAGTCCTTAGACAGTTTAGATTGCATTTCACGAACTTGTGTTGGCGTCAAAGGTTGTAATTTGATACGTTTTTTATCGTGTACAAACGTATACTGGTTTGTGCGACCGCAATGCGAGGTTCCCTTATTAAACTGCCATGGCCTTCCTCATAAAAGGTTGCTAGCTTGCATCGGTACTACATCGCATAGTACTTGGTCCTTGTACGGTCCGACAATGAATGGGACAAGGACTTGGTCCTTTACTTTGATCACAGTCTTATCGTCAAACCACTTGAGTTTATAGGGTCTCATGTGGCATGTGGTGGGCAAAGAAAGTTTCTTGACCATGCAAGAGCTTGCAACATTCGTGCAGGAGCCCCCATCAATGATCAAGCCACACACCTTCCCGCTTACCGTGCATCGCGTGTGAAAAATGTTGTCATGCTGGTTCAAGTCGTCCGTCTCCAGGCTGGCGCTTAGAATACGTCGAATCATCAAGAGTTCTCCGACCTCTGGTTCTACTACGTCCTCCTCCAGGTCTGCTTTGGCCTGATCATTCTCTTCGGCCATCTCCCCTTCGGACTCGAGCTCTCCGGACTCGATAATGATCATGTTCCTGGCGTTCGGGCACTCTCGGGCATAATTTTCTCGGCCTTGGCCCTTTAAACAAATAATATCCGGGCTTCGAACGTCATTGGTCGTCCTTTGTGGATCTTGGCGATTGTTACTGGCCGGTTCCTTGGGTTTGAACCTAGAGTGAACGTTGGCTGCTTTCGGCTTATCTTGTGGCCTGTTGGAGGGTGAGGCGTTAGGTGACAAGTTAGGCACTCCTTGAGCTGTGGTTCGACTTGTCGTGGCGACCTTCTTCTTGATTTGGGATTCAATTTGCACCGTTAGGTGCAATAATTCTTCGAACCATTGGTAGGGTTGTCACTCGACCTTTCGTGCGATCCGGTCTTGTAAACCGTCGAGGAACTGCTCCATAAGGGACTACTCGGTGTCTTATACTTGGAGTCGGTTGCTTAGGTGCTCTAACTCCTCGTAGTACTCTTCAACGGACCGCAAACCTTGAGTGAGTCTCCTAAATTTCTTTTGGAGCTCTCGATGATAGAACGGTGGAACGTATCGTCGCCTCATGACGGTTTTCATGACTTCCCAAGTAGCAATCGGTCGATCATGGTTGCGGTGTTGTTCGGCTACTAAGCGATCCCACCATGTAAGTGCCTAGTCGGTAAACTGGCCCATGGCGTAAGAGATCTTATGAATCTCCGGATAAATGTAGCATGAGTAAAAGTGGTCCATCCGGCTTTCCCAGTCGAGGTAGGCCTCGGGGTCAGATTTGCCGGAAAAAGTTGGGGCTGCCATTTTGTGTCCTGGTTAGTTCGGCCGTGGTTTGTTCTCATACTGGTCATCGCGTCAGTGTCGTTGCCTCGGACGCGGTTCATAATCTTCGTCGGATTGGTCGCTTGGTTCCGAGTCTTGTCGTTGACGTTGCATGGGTAGTGGATCTTCCCTTGGAGGGTTAGCAAGTTCGAGACGCGTCATTCGTAAGGCCAGACGTTTTGTGCTGTTGCGAAGGGCCGTCAAGGTGGCGTCAATCTCTGGTGGAGGTAAAGGGATCTCTGGTGGATGTTGTTCGGCCATGGTGCTTGTACGGATGGTCAATGGTGACGTAGTTTGGTCCGTACATGTTGCGCTGTCCGATTGATTCCAAACCTCGTTGAAACAAAACGAATATCCGTGAGTATATTATGTTCAAAGGGCAAGGGATAAGATATTTCTTTGGCCAGTCAATGATTGAAGACAGCAAAGCAAGATGACAACCTATGACTAAACAAAAAGCAACTACACGCGCCTAAAAGCAAACACATGCACAATAAGACAAATTTTTGGGACCACAACACAAACGAAAAACAAATTTACAATACTTTATGGATATTTCGGTTTCTAAGCAAGAACAAGGATGAACAAAAGATAACTTAATCGATCTAACGACAATACTACGCATAAAACAAACCGAACGCCCTAACGAAACAAGATGAGAAAAACGAAGACTACTAGAAACACTTAAGATTAAAGCTTTAAACAAATAAAAGAAAGTTCTGGGTTTCAGAAAGATACAACATTTGGGTAGAACCTTTTAGCTCTGATACTAGCTGATGTGAGCACCAGTCGGTTCTTCGGAACGGTCAGGTTAGAGCCAACTTTCCTTGGGCCAAACAATGGTGAATGATTGAGGAGGGAAAACGAACGATGTATACGAGTTTTGGCAAAGATCAAACGAGTGGAACGCGCGATAGAATGATGGTAATGACTTCGGGCGTATGGACGGTCCGATGCGGTAGCGGTTCGGATCGGCCATCGGGAATGGGAAGCGACTAGCGAACCAAGTGATGGTTTTGCTAGGAGAAATTGAAGCGAGGGTGGATCGAGTGACAACACACGAGTGTTGGCTCTACTCGTGATACGGCCAGACTAGAAGATTATGAACCCGGTTCGTGAATATAGTAGGGTTTCTCAATAGTTAGTCCCGGACTATGGCTAAAGAGAGAAGTGAGACAAGAAACAAAAATTCACTCTTTGGGAAAATAATTTCATTCATGTCTAAAGAGTTTGCTAAGGAAAGGATGGTTTAAATATGTGAGGGTTTAGAGGGAACCAGGGACACGCGGACTCGCTATGGTCCACAGACGTTTGCCCTTGACGTGTTTCCTTTGATGGAGAACACGTCGCCCTCTAAGTGGTTTAAACAGGACCACACACGTCACACTATTCTAACGTTACAAAAGAAAGTTCTAGACAAAGTTCAAAACGCAACGCTTAAACAAAAAGATAACACGTCCTTAGGCTTTGACGCGGGAACCAAGTTATCGGCTTCAAAACGCGGAGGTTTGCGTTAGGACTCGTCGCCTCATTAAAACCTTCTCCGGTAAACCTCGTGGGACAAATCCGCAGTAAGGAAAAAGTGTATGGGTCATGATCCTAACGACTTGGTCGCCTTCATCATTGGGTAAGGATGAAGGCTGTGCGAATGGTCTCCACTTGGATCGCCTTGGCCGGGTTATTTTCTTGATCTTCTCAAACAAAGGCTTGCACGAACCTACTGATCTTCTGTCTTGCGGCCTTAGACGAGCTCTTTGATCGCGTAGTAGCTCCTGGAGTGATCCTTGGTGCATTGGCTTGCTGTTGTCCTGCGGGTAATGCAAGTGTCTCGGCAGTGTCCTGGGCGTCTTGGTCCGGTACAAACATTCCTGGCCGCGTATCCGGTCCCGTGCTTTATCTTCTTATTCCATCGAAATCGGATTTGCCTCGTCAACTGCAATTTCTCGCTACTCTTCACTCATTTGTCCTCAGATACAAAGCTCTGTGTCCTAGCAGGAACTTGTTAAACAAACATACTGCTGCGGCAACTGCATCTACAGTCTCCCCCTTTTTGACTTTGTTTGACAAAGAAGCACCCGATCCTCCAGAACCTGTCAGAATCAAAAACCACAAAAACACAAGACGCAACCCAAGGTCTAATACGAGACAAACCACCATAAACGACAGCCAGATGCAACGCTCATTTGCTCCCCCACAACAAAACAATCACTCACTTGAATCCAAGTCCACATCTCCCCCAGCTTGTTTGGCAAACATGAGTCAAAAACGGGTAGACAACAAATAAACAAGTCAACCAGATCACTTACCTGTAGCCTTGCATGACAGTGCTGGAATCAACCTTGAGAGCTGGTCACACAGCTGTAAATACCATCGTCCTTGCACAAACCGGCACCAAAAAGTGTCGACTGACCATGCAAACCAAGCCAAAACCACTTGTTACTACATCCACTCGAACAACAATTTCGTGCAACACAGCCCTTTCCAAGTAGGAAAAACGCAATCATGCAAGTTTATTGAAACTTTGTTTATATGGTGGGTGGAATGATGAATGAGATATGATGTGATGATGGTGAACAGGTGGAATGAAAGGAGTTTCCATTACCCTTATGCTGTTGTAGTATAAGAGATGTCAATCCTAAATGAGTGTTATGCAAGCAATCAGGATGTGAATATGTGTCTAAGTCAAGCCAAATATGTAGGATGTTTGTCACTAACAACCTAATGATAAATGTAAAATGCAGAAGGTAAAAGCTAATAAGACTAGATGCTAAATTTAAAGAGAACAGGATGATCTAAGCAGCAATGCAATGAACAGAAAAAGAAATTATAGATATGCAAGACAAGTAAAGAACTAATGCAAGGCAAGTAATGAACAGAATTGAACAGAAAACTAAATGAATGCAACAGGAATTCAACTAAAATGAAACAGGAAATGAGACAGGACAAACACAAAGCATAAACAAGAATTCTAGGGATGAGCTCGAGCAAGCACTCGATCAAGTGTGCGATCGAGTACAGGGTAGAGTTGACAAATGCAAGAAACAGAGCAATGCAAACAAAACAGAGCAAGACAAAAGTAAATCAAACAACAGGCAAACAACATGATTTAGACTAAGAAATAAATAGACAAGGAAGATCTTGAGGAGGGATTCATGGGCTGGACTATGGATTATGGTCATCTAACTTGGTCAACAAATCTCAAACAACTTGAGCTAATCTCAAGACAATGATCTCCTAGAACATGTTAATCCACTCTCATGGCAAAAACATTCAAGCTCATATATTTCTAGACTAGTTCTCACATAGCAAAGAACTTATACAAGCAAGCATTAAGCAACAGATCATTTATGTCAAAAATAAAATAAGACATCTAATCTCTTAGCATGCCTAATGATAATCTCTAGATCTAGCCTTATCTAGCAACCTAGACATTGGTGTGATGCTAAGAAGCTTAAAAATCAAACCCTACCCTCTCGGTTATAGGATCAGCATAGAGTCTATCTAGCCTAGAAGAGATCTATAACAAACAAGCTTGACCTAGCTAAACAAACCACAACCACAATCCAGCCTAACCCATCCTCAAGATCCTAAGCAAACTACTCACAAATGCTAAACATGATGAACAAAGTTATAAACCCAGAAAATAACGAAACTTGTATCATTAGAAAGATAAAGCATAGATCTACAATATTGAAGAAGGAATCAAACTCGAATTCTTAATACTTTGAGAGTTATTGAACAAACAAATATGAAGAAATCTCTTGTTTTCTCCTTCAAAAGTAGAACAAAATCTAAGAAATGTAAAAAGCAAAAAGCATAAATTCCCAAAAGGTTAAAAACTAGGTTTGTAGATTTTCTCAAAGATGGCTCTCTTGGTGGCTGAAGGGTACAAGGCCCTTTTATAGAAAAAGTAGTGGAAGCCCTAAAAATTCTAAAAGACAAAATAGCTAGGCGGCTCGGCCAACTCGACCTGGTGCTCGGTCGAGTGACCGGTCGAGTTGGCTCTTCTTCTACTCCTTCCACTCGATCGAGTTCTTCTCCGCACATGGTCGAGTGGGCGGTCGAGTGGAACTCCGGACCTTGGTTCTTCAGTTCTAACTCCCTTGCTTTCTTCTCTTGATAGCTTCACTCCTCTTCAGCATTGCTTCCATGCTCCTTAGGCTCCATATTCACCTGTTGAAACACATATCTTTCTACGGTGGTGAATGGATGAATGAATGAAGTATGATGATATGATGAACAAATGGAGTGCAGGGTGTTTCAATTCCCCTTATACAGTTGCAGTATAAGAGGTGTCAATCCTAAATGAGTGTTGCAAGCAATCAGGATGTGGATATTGGTCTAAGTCAAGCCAAGTATGTAGGATGTTTGTCACTAACAACCTTTTGCTGAATGTAAAATATAGAATGTAAAAACTACTAGAACTAGATGCTAAATGTAAATGGAACATAATGATTGTGACAATTATGAAGCTAGAACAGAAATGGAAACTATAGTAATGCAAGTAATAAGCTTATGCAAGACAAGTAATGAACAGGAAACTAAGTGAATGCTTCAGAGATGCAACTAAAATGAGACAAGAAATGAGACAGGACAAACTTGAATCATAAACGAAAGTTCTGGGGATGAACTCGAGCAAGCACTCAATCAAGTGTAGATCGAGTGCAGGGTCGAGCTGGACAAAAAACGTAAAACAGAGCAATGCAAACAAAACAGAGCAATACGAAAGCGAATCAAACAACGATCAAACAACAGGATTTAAGCTGAGAAATCAATAAACAAAGAAGACCTTGAGGAGGTATTCATGGGCTGGACTAATGATTGTGATTATCTAACTTGGTCAACGAATCTCAAACAACTTGAGCTAATCTCTAGACAATAATCTCTAAGAACATGTTTAATCCACTCTCATGGCAAAAAACAATCAAGCTCATATATTTCTAGACTTGTTCTCACAATGCAAAGAACCTATACAAGCAAGCATTAAGCAATATGTCAAATATCAAACAAGACTTCTAATCTCTTAGCAAGCCTAATGATAAACTCTAGATCTAGCCTTATCTATGCTCCTTAAACACTGGTGTGATGCTAAAAGGCTTGAGATCAAACCCTACCCTCTCGGTTATAGGATCAGCATTAAGAATATCTAGCCTAGAAAAGATCTATAACAATCAAGCTTGACCAAATCAAACAAACCACCAACACAATCCAGCCTAACCCATCCTCAAGATCCTAAGGAAACTACTCAGAATCACACATGATGAACCCAGAAAATAACGAAACTTGCATCACTAGAAAGATAAAGCAAAGATCTACAATATTGAAGAAGGAATCAAACCCGAATTCTCAATATTTTGAAAGTTATGAATCCAACAAAAATGAAGGATCTAGTGTTTTCTCCTTCAAAAGAAGATACAAGATCTAAGAAAATAAAAGTGCAAAAAGTAATAATTCCCAAAAGGGTAAATACTAGGTTTTGAGAATACCTAAAAAGTTGGACTCTTGGTGGCTGCAGGGTACAAGGTCTTTAAATAGGAAAAGGAGTGGAAGCCCTAAAAATGCTAAAAGACAAAATAGCTAGGCTGCTCGGCCAACTCGACCCGGTGTTCGGTCGAGTGACCGGTCGAGTTGGGTTTTCTTCTTCTCCTTCCACTCGGTCGAGTCCCTCTCCGCACACGGTCGAGTGTCTGGTCGAGTGGGCAGTCGAGTGGAACTCCGGACCTTGGTTCTTCAGCCTTAACTCCCTTGCTTTCTCCTCTTGATTGCTTCACTTCTCCTCAGCATTGCTTCCATGCTCCTTAAGCTCCAAAATCACCTGTTTATGCATGAAAAGATGCAAATGCAATGCAACTAGACTCTAATGCATGAATAGTCCTAAAGCTATGCAATAATGGTCAAAATGGATAGCAAAAGATGCAAAAGATGTGAATATACTAAGGGAAAACAGGGTAAAATATATGAACATCAACACCCCCAAACTTAGTCTTTGCTTGCCCTCAAGAAAATAAACAAGACATAAGAAGGTAGGTGAGGTTTGAAAGTGGGATCTCAGCTCCTAAAGCTTGCAAATAGACCATCTAGAATCAATGTCCAAGTTACTAGTACTATGATGCAAGTTGAATGAGCTGTACTTAAAGATTTTAGACAAGCATATCACAAACTTTACTGATTTGAGCCTTAGATGTCCACATGCATTCAAATCAACCATTTCCTTTAACATTCATTAATCAAGAACATGAATCAATTCTATGCAATGCTTAAACTCATTTGGCTTGGTAATAAAGGCTTAGAGACAATGATGGTCTCTCTTAAGAGTAGGGCTTATCAATATCAAGGTTCTCTCATGAAAAATGGATTGTGCTTTAGAAGAAGGCTAAAGGTAAGAACACTTAGACACATACAAGAATAAAACCTTGTCTACCCAAAGGCACCCAAAGTATTCATCCTATCAATCTAAACCCAAATGATCCTAGTTTCACCCTTTTTACTTCTTCACTTCTCTTTAACCCTTTTCTCTTTTGATTTTAAAGTCTTAGGAGAGGTTTCTTATTGATTCTTTTTAGTGGAATGGAGGTTTCTTTCTTATTGCTATGGTTCTCTTTTCTTCTTAATCTTAAGACATACAAGCATTTTGCTAAACTCTTCTTTTCTTTCTTTTCTTTTCTTTTACTAGAACCAACTTAAACAATCTTATACTTCCCATTCTTTCACTAGACTTTGACTTTACTTAAACACATTTCTCTCCTAAGGACTCCAACCTTTTCTTTCTCTTTTTCCTCTTTTCTTTTCAAAACAGCCAAGTCCCAAACCCAATAAGTAAACCACCTAGGCCTATCTAGTTTGGAAAATACAAACTAGAACTACACAAGGTCTTACTCTTGTCAGTTCAAACCTAACACATTCTACCAAGCTCAATCCCAAAATAGGCCTCACACACCCAAGAATAAATTTGGCTTGAAAGAAGGTTTGGTTAAGGGTAGGGGAAACTGATTTTAATGGTTTAATCAGCTACTTGGATCAACAAGAGTGGTAAAAAGGAGAAAAATGATCCAAATATGTATATGGTATCCATGAGTTTAAAGCAATGCACACATTGATATTTGAAAGTCAATATTAGGTTCTTATAAGTAGGAAATGGTGTCAAATCACAACATGCTTCAATTTAGACCAAATGCAATGCAGGAATTCAAGGCTTGGTTCAATCTTATGCTTCTAACTACTCAACTAGCATCAAAGTGCTATTAACTTGGACATTGATCCTAGTCTAGTGAATTAAGCAAGCTAACAAGGCAAAACTCATCATAGATCCCTAATGCAAATATTATACAATCCTACATGAAACATGCTAAACAAGATCCTAATATGCAATGCAAACTACATGAACACTCTTTTTTATAAAGATTTTTTCAAAAACTTTCAGATTTTTAGGGTTTTTCAATGCCTTAGATGCTATGCACATACTAACATGATGATGCTAAAAATTTGAAATAAGATCACAAAACACAACATCAAATACTATCTCAAACCCTCCCCCAAACTTAAATCACACAGTCCTCTGTGTGAAAGAAATTTGATTGAAGATTCAAGACCAAAAAACAAAACACAACATTAAATGCAATGGTATTTACAAGGAAGGTGATAGTGTTACCTCATGGATTGTGGAAGACGCTGTCCACATCCTCTTGCATGCTGTCAAAAGTGTAGTTGGGGGCTTGTTGTTGATTTGGAGGTGGAGATTGGGGCAGCTCGACGATAGCAATCGATTGGCACTCGGTCGAGTGCCCGGTCGAGTGGGGGGGGGGGTCGAGCTGGAACGCGAGTCTCAAAATGCTGACCTTGCTGCTGGTAGAACTGCTGGAACTGTGCTGGATCCATGTAATACTGTGGTGGGAAGGGAGGGTAACCTGGATATCCTGGATAAGCCGCTGGAGCTGGGAAGCCATAAAGAGTTATGGGTTCGAACTCGGCCGAGTGCATGGGAGGTGCTCGGTCGAGTGGGTGCTCGAGTGAACCTGTCGAGTGCCTCGAAAATGGTTGTTCTCGGCTACTTGAACTTCTCTTCCTCTGAATTGGCTCGTACATTGAAGCTCTAGCTGGTTCCACAGGGTTTTCAACTCTTGAAAGTGCTCTAGTTGAGCTACTCCTCCTCAAAGGGCTAGATGGTGTTGGTGAAGAATTCCCACTCTTCAACTCAGCAATCTCTTTCTTTAGGCCCTTGATGGACTTAGCCATGTTGCCCACCTTCTTCTTCAGCTTCTCAAACCTCTTCCCATGCCACTTGTTCCATTTTTGAAGGAGTGTCAACCTCTTGCTATTCTCCTTCACACCTCTACTATCTCTTGGGTTGGGCTCATAATCTTCAAAGTAAATTTGCTCCTCCCCATCAGCCATTTGTACATCTCTTGCTCCATCAACTCTAACTTGAGCTGTCCCATCAAACAAGTGCTCCTCAGCTGGCCAAAAGTCAATGTTTTCTCCTTCTTGAATGGTGGTGAGCTCTTGATTTGGTAGGACAAGTTGTCTTTTCCCAATTGTTGGAAGCTCAAAGTTGAAAATGTGATTTCCTTGATGCTTCTCCTTGGCTAGTATGAGAGTAGAGGTGAGGTAGCTTGCAACTATCCATCTAGGCATGACCTTCTTCCCTCTAAGAGGCACCTTAGCAGCTTGTAGGATTGCAGTGATGATGCCTCCAGTGGTTAAGGCTTCCATTGAACCTTTGTTATACAACTTCCCTACCCAGCTTCTCAAGTAGATCATGTGATCAATAAGCACCATTGCAAGGTCAGTTCCTTCTTTGCTTTCAAGGATGATGCTTCCATCCCTTGCTTCAAGAATATTAATATTAAGTGCCACATCAATCATCTTGAGCTCTCCTTCATTCAAATTTCCAGTTTCCTTCCTAACAAAGAAGGTTTTTGCTAAGGCCTTGTGGAAGTACCTTAGGACTGGGCTCCTTATCTTGGAGCTCTTGGTCTTGGAGGATGAGTATATGACATTGTCTCCAATGGTTTCCCATATGGCATAGAGCTCTTCTCTTGGTATCTCCATGCTCCTTTCACTACCAACTTCAAAGCCAAAGATGTTGGC
Organism: Camelina sativa; assembly: GCF_030686135.1. Classification (NCBI taxonomy): domain Eukaryota; kingdom Viridiplantae; phylum Streptophyta; class Magnoliopsida; order Brassicales; family Brassicaceae; genus Camelina; species Camelina sativa. Next base: position 38,906,261 of record NC_141884.1, on the reverse strand, counting down.
TATCTTCTTCAATGAAAGTTCATACTTCTTCCCCTTGATAGTGAAGGCAATGTGACCAGGTCCAAACTCCTTGTCCTTCCTTGAATAGCAATGCATCTTGATAGTAGCTAGAAGCTCACAACTCTCCTCTTTATACCCCTCCATGCAAAGCCCCATGAACTTGGTTAGGTTGGAATTCTCAAAGAGCAATTCCACATCTCCATCAATTCCTAGCTTCTCCATGATCTCCTTGTGTGGGTATCTAGTCCCCAAGAACTGCATCCTCAAGAAAGCTTCATAGAGCTGCCTTTGAGTCAAGCCACAAGACTCTTCCTCACCATCATCTTCTCCCTCTTCTTCTTCACTTTCTTCTTCACTTTCACTCTCAACCTCCTCTTGTGGAGTTTCAACTGCTGGCCTCTTGCCTTTGGCTTTGTTTCTCCTCATGATCTCCTCAAGATTTGGCTCCCTTTCTTCTTCACTTTCGGTTCTCTCAGGATCCTCCTCAGCTGACTGACTCCTCTCTCTCGCAACCCGACTCGATCGACTACTCGAACCACCACTCGGTCGGGTGCCTGCTCGAGTGGGTGGTCGAGTGGTTCTTGCGGTTTCTCCTCTCGTTTCAAGACGGGCATCACGACGATCCAGGGAGCTTTCAGCCGCTTGTTGAGACTTCCTAGTTATCCTTGAAGACATTTTCAAATAGAACTGAGAGGAATAGACTCAAATCTTAAAGTTAATAGGTTAGTGACCCAAAAACTAAAAGAGCTAAGCTTGAGCAAAAAGATGAACTTTGAGAGAGATTTTAAACTTGAATTTAACTTGTTTTTAGCAATGAGAGAGTGTGACAGATACATGATCGAATCAAGCTCTATTTAAAGAAGCTAAGGAGACAAGGAAACAAGGCTGGAGCGTCCATAACATTCAAATTTGAAATGGGAATCTTTGAGCTGCTTTTTGCTGCCACTCGACCCCACACTCGACTGCAAGTGGTCGAGCTCCTTGACCAAATTTTGAAATTTCAAAATTTTTCTTCTTGGTCTTCCCTCCTCTCGATTATTCTAGAGAAATGGGAATCGAGTGGGCCTTGGTTGCTTGTCAGCTCGGTCGAGTACCTCTCGTGGGCTGGTCGAGTGGGATTGCGAGTCTACTTCCCCAAGTCCAAATCTCTCCATACCCATCTACACTTTCATTAAAAGGCCTGCCCAACACAATCACAAACAAAAAAAAATCAAAACTACTAAGAAAATAAAGCATATTTACAAATGATACCTTAGGGACTTCCTCCCTAGTGAGCTTGTTTAGAGTCACTAAGCTTGAATTTGGTTGCCTTTTCAGGCTTGGTTTAGATACCAAGGAGGTGATGAAATCCTCCCTGGCACTTCTTGATCATTGTGAAGTTGACCCTTGATCACTTCACCCTTAACACACAAACCATATTTCTTCTTAATTTTGAACCTTGGTCTTGCCTTCCTCAAAGACCTCTTGTTGAGTTTGACTTGGAGATCCTTCACCAGATCAGTCAACTCTTGAACTGAACCCTTAAGCTTTTCCACTGATTCCTCTTGAATAGAGAGCTTAGCCTTTAGAGTTGCCTCATCACTTAAGACCTCTTGACCACCTTTGTCCTTGATAGTGAAAGGTTGATCATCAATAGTAGGCAGATTGGTGTGATTGTAGATGTCAAACTCTATGGTTATACCCTTAGAAATGTTCAAGGTCACAAGACCTTCCTTGACATCTATCACAGCTCCAACAGTGGCTAAGAATGGCCTCCCTAGAATGATTGGATCTTCAGGCTCCTTGTCCATCTCTATGACCACAAAATCTGTATGAATCCTTGCCTTTCCTATCTTGACCGGAATGTTCTCCAACTTACCAACCACATCCTTATTTGACCCATCAGCTAGGCATATATGAAGGTTGGTGGATTTGAAGTCAGTGTGCCCAAGCTTTTGTGCTATGGAGTAGGGCATCACGCTGATAGAAGCTCTCAAGTCACATAGGCATTGGTTGTAGTGAAGGTAACTGAGTATGCAAGGCAGATAGAATAGACCTGGATCCTTAAGCTTAATTACGATGATCACTCCCTCAAGGTTTTCAAGGTCCTTCTCATCTTGAGCATGAGCTTTCTTCTTTGACAATTCAAGCATAAAATCCTTATAGATAGGTAATGGATCATACTGTTCCAAGGCAGGTCCTCTGTCTTCTTCTTGGTAAGCAATGATGACCTCTTGTATGGCCAACACTTCCTCTTGTTTCTCAATCACAACCTCTTCCTTCAAAGCTTTCACTTCCTCTTGTTGCAAAGCTATCATCTCCTTTTTCTCAATGATTTCCCTTAGTTCCTTAAGCTTCTTTGCTTTGGAACGTCCTGGGAATGGTAGAGGCGGTTTGTAAGCAGGAGGAATATACTTAGCAGGCTTGACGGCTCCGGAATCTTCAGCTCGATTGACCACTCGATCAGGCACTCGGTCGAGTGCCAGCTCGAGCTCCTCGTCGAGTGAAATGTCAGACTCAATTTGCTTTGCACAATCGTCACTTGGGGCTTCAGTAACTGATGAATCCCCCCAGCTTGGACTTCACTGTCCTCACTGACTTCTTCTTCATAGATATGAATGGCCTTAGCAGTGAACTCCTTAGGATTTTGAACAGCCTTTCCCGGTAGTTGGTTAGGCTTAGAAGCTGAAGTAGAAGCAAGGTTGCTCTCCATATACTTCACTCTAGAGTTGAGACCTTTAAACTTCATGTTTAGATCATTATAATGTGATGTGAGCCTTTGATTCAACTCAGCGAACTGTTTAGCCACCTCAATCTTCCCATTGGTTTGTCCAATCAACAATTGTTGCATCATTGCTCTTAAGTCTTGTTCTTGGCCTGGGTTAGTCTGAAACCCGGGTGGGGGACACAACTGGGGCTGAAACACTTGTTGTTGCTGCTTGGGTATATAGGTTTGTTGCTATTGAGGCTATTGAGGTGGGTAGACTTGGTCTTGTGGGTTGGCCACATTAGTGCTTCTATAGGAGAGGTTGTTTTGCTTGAATCCTCCTCCTTGGTTGTAGCCTTTGAATCCTCCTTGATTCTGCATGTAGCACAACTCAGCAAACTCCCTATCTCCTTCTTGAACTTGAACCTCTTCTTCACCAATGTAGTGAATGGACTTTTGTTGGCTTAGAAGGATTTTGTCAAGCTTCTCATTGACCATTTTCAAGTCCTTCTTGTACTTCTCCTCTTGATCAGTAGAGGTAGACCTTACTGTTCTGTCATAGTCCTCATTGTAGTTGTCATCTGATTGAGCAAGGATCTCAACCAATTCCCATCCTTCTTCCACATTCTTGTTGAGGAAGTTGCCATTAGAAGCTCTGTCAAGAAGCATCCTTATCTTGGGAAGAACTCCTCTATATAGAGTGCTTAGCAAGGACTCATTACTGGATACATGGTGAGGACACTGAGTTTGGAATCCTTTAAACCTCTCCCAAGCTTCACAAAAGCTCTCATTGTTCCTTTGAGCAAATCCAGAAATTTCATTCCTCAATCGAGCTGTTCTAGCATTGGATAAGAACTTGGCCAAGAAAGCCTTCTTGCAAGCATCCGATGTGGTTATTGCTCCAGTAGGAAGAGTCTTCTCCCAAAGATGAGCTTTGTCTCCAAGTGAGAAGGGGAACAGCCTAAGCTTGAAGCCATCTTCACTCACACCATTAATCTTTGTGATACCACATATCCTATCAAACTCATCAAGGTGATCTAGGGGATCTTCCATTGGCAACCCATGGAACTTGTTGGCTTGGATCATAGAGATCAATCCACTCTTGATCTCATAATTATTATTAGCAACTGTAGGAGGCACAATACCAGCTCTTTGGTTGTGGGTGTTTGGTGCATCTCCAACACCAATGTGTCTAGGTCTTTGATCATGGTTAGCTTGTTGCTCCATGATGACTTGATCCTATTGTTCTTGAACTAATCTTCTTTGCTTATGTCTCAAACCCTTTTGTAGCCTGTGGATGTTGTCAATAGGCCTTTGAAGATTGTGATGACCCTTTGACCTTGTGTGCATCAACAAACGCGAGTACAGACTCGAACAGGTACACTGTCCAGCTTAGGCTCGAGTGGGTGGTCGAGTCGACTGGGAAGTGGTGTCTATATGTATCCAGCGTCTAACTCGATCAAGTGCTCGATCACGACTCGGTCGAGTAGGTGGTCGAGTGGTACCTGAAACGCAAGACAACCAAGCAAAAGAAGATTCGAGTTCAGTAAATGGATGAATGAATGAAGTATTGAAACACACTCAAATGGGCAACGGCACCAAATTGAAACACAAATCTTTCTATGGTGGTGAATGGATGAATGAATGAAGTATGATGATATGATGAAAAAATGGAGTGCAGAGTGTTTCAATTTCCCTTATGCAGTTGCAGTATAAGAGGTGTCAATCCTAAATGTGTGTTGCAAGCAATCCGGATGTGGATATTGGTCTAAGTCAAGCCAAGTATGTAGGAGGTTTATCACTAACAACCTATTGCTGAATGTAAAATGTAGAATGTAAAAACTACTAGAACTAGATGCTAAATGTAAATGGAACAGAATGATTATGACAATTATGAAGCTAGAAAAGAAATGGAAACTATAGTAATGCAAGTAATAAGCTAATGGAAGACAAGTAATGAACAGGAGACTAAGTGAATGCTTTAGAGATGCAACTAAAATGAGACAAGAAATGAGACAGGACAAACTTGAATCATAAACGAAAGTTCTGGGGATGAACTCGAGCAAGCACTTGATCGAGTGTAGATCGAGTGCAGGGTCAAGCTGGACAAAAACGTAAAACAGAGCAATGCAAACAAAACAGAGCAATACGAAAGCAAATCAAACAACGATCAAACAACATAATTTAAGCTGAGAAATCAATAAACAAAGAAGGCCTTGAGGAGGGATTCATGGGCTGGACTAATGATTGTGGTTATCTAACTTGGTCAACAAATCTCAAACAACTTGAGCTAATCTCTAGACAATAATCTCTAAGAACATGTTTAATCCACTCTCATGGCAAAAAACAATCAAGCTCATATATTTCTAGACTTGTTCTCACAAAGCAAAGAACCTATACAAGCAAGCATTAAACAATATGTCAAATATCAAACAAGACTTCTAATCTCTTAGCAAGCCTAATAATAAACTCTAGATCTAGCCTTATCTATGCTCCTTAAACATTGGTGTGATGCTAAGAGGCTTGAGATCAAACCCTACCCTCTCGGTTATAGGATCAGCATTAAGAATATCTAGCCTAGAAGAGATCTACAACAATCAAGCTTGACCAAATCAAACAAACCACAAACACAATCCAGCCTAACCCATCCTTAAGATCCTAAGGAAACTACTCACAATCACACATGATGAACAACAAAGTCTTAAACCCAGAAAATAACGAAACTTGCATCACTAGAAAGATAAAGCAAAGATCTACAATATTGAAGAAGGAATCAAACTCGAGTTCTCAATATTTTGTAAGTTATGAAACCAACAAAAATGAAGAATCTAGTCTTTTCTCCTTCAAAAGAAGGTACAAGATCTAAGAAAATAAAAGTGCAAAAAGTAATAATTCCCAAAAGGGTAAATACTAGGTTTTGAGAATATCTAAAAAGCTGGACTCTTGGTGGTTGCAGGGTACAAGGTCTTTAAATAGGAAAAGGATTGGAAGCCCTAAAAATGCTAAAAGACAAAATAGCTAGGCGGCTCGGCCAACTCGGCCCGGTGCTCGGTCGAGTGACCAGTCGAGTTGGGTTTTCTTCTTCTCCTTCCACTCAGTCGAGTCCCTCTCCGCACACGGTCGAGTGTCTGGTCGAGTGGGCAGTCGAGTGGGACTCCGGACCTTGGTTTTTCAGCTTTAACTCCATTGCTTTCTACTCTTGATTGCTTCACTTCTCCTCAGCATTGTTTCCATGCTCCTTAAGCTCCAAAATCACCTGTTTATGCATGAAAAGATGCAAATGCAATGCAGCTAGACTCTAATGCATGAATAGTCCTAAAGCTTTGCAATAATGGTCAAAATGGATAGCAAAAGATGCAAAAGATGTGAATATACTAAGGGAAAACAGGGTAAAATATATGAACATCACCTGTTTATGCAAGAATATATGCAAATGCAATGCAACTACACCCTAATGCATGAACAGTCCTAAAAGCTATGCAATAATGGCTATACTAGATAGCAAATGATGCAAAAGAGGTAAAAATACTAAGGGAAGGGTAAAATATATGAATATCAACACCCCCAAACTTAGTTTTTTCTTGCCCTCAAGCAAATAAACAAGACATAAGAAAGTAGGTGAGGTTTGAAAGTGGGATCTCAGCTCCTAAAGCTTGCCAATAAACTAGCTAGAATCAATGTCCAAGTTACTAGTACTATGATGCAAGGTGAATGAGCTGTACTTAAAGATTTTAGACAAACCTATCACAACCTTTATTGATTTGAGCCTTAGGTGTCCACATGCATTCAAATCAACCATTTCCTTTAACATTCATTAATCAAGAACATGAATCAATCTTATGCAATGCTTAAACTCATTTGGCTTGGTAATAAAAGTTTAGAGACAATGAAGGTCTCTCTTTAGAGTGGGGCTTATCAATATCAAGGTTCTGGCCCAGTTCATTTTCAAGTCTCTCAATGAGCGACTGCGACAGAAAAATAGGCAAAAGCAGCTCATACTAATGTGAAGAGGAGTCGCTGCCGGTGTGAAAAAGAGTCGCTGCACTGTTCAGATGATCTGCCGCAACGATCGCTAGAAAATCTAGAGACTTCTCTCTACCCCCTGCGACACTTTTTCTCTCCCCCTGCGACACGTCCGTGTCTTCCTCTTACCCTCTCCGTTGTCATTTTTTTTTTTAATAGTCGTTATCACCGCCGTTTTAAGCTGTCACCGTCGCTGTTTCAGCGTCTTGAAAACGAACAGGCCCTCTCTCATAAAACATGGATTGAGCTTTAGAAGAATTCTAAAGGTAAGAACACTTAGACACATACAAGAACAAAACCTTGTCTACCCAAAGGCACCCAAAGTATTTATCCTATAAGTCTAAACCCAAATTGTCCTAGTTCTACCCTTTATCTTCTTCACTTCTCTTTCACCCTTTTCTCTTTTGATTTTAAGCCTTAGGAAAGGTTTCTTATTTGATCTTTCTATGGGAATGGGGGTTTCTTACTTATTTGCTATGGTTCTCTTTTCTTCTTATTCTTAAGACATAAAAACATTTTTCTAGACTCTTCTTTTCTTTCTTTTCTTTTCTTTAACTAGAACCATCTTCAACAATATTTTTACTTCCTATTCTTTCACTAGACTTTGATTTTACTTAAACACATTCCCCCTTTTCCTTCTCTTTTTTCTCTTTTCTTTTCAAAACAGCCAAGTCCCAAACCCAACAAGTGAACCACCTAGCCCTATCTAGTTTGAAAATTGCAAACTAGAACTACACAAGGCTTTACTCTTGTCAGTTCAAACCTAACACTTTCTACCAAGCTCAATCCCAAAATAGGCCTCACACACACAAGAATAAACATGGCTTGAAAGAAGGGTTGGTTAATAGGTGGGGGAAACTGATTTTAATGGTTCAATCAGCTACTTGGATCAACAAGAGTGGTAAAAAGGAGAAAGATAATCCAAATATGTATATGATATCCATGAGTTTAAAGCAATGCACAAGTTGATATTTAACAGTCAATATTAGGTTCTTATAAGTAGGAAATGACATCAAATCACAACATGCTTCAATTTAGACCAAATGCAATGCAGGAATTCAAGGCTTGGTTCAATCTTATGCTTCTAACTACTCAACTAGCATCAAAGTACTATTAACTTGGGCATTGATCCTAGTTTAGTAAATTAAGCAAGCTAACAAGGCAAAACTCATCATAGATCCCTAATGCAAATATTAAACAGTCCTACATGAAACATGCTAAACAAGATTTTAATATGCAATGCAAACTACATGAACACTCTCTTTTTTATGAAGATTTTTACAAAAAATTTCAATTTTTTAGGGTTTTTCTACGCCTTAGATGTAATCCAAATACTAACATGATAATGCTAAAAATTTGAAATAAGAAAACAAAATACAACATCAAATACTATCTCAAACCCTCCCCTAAACACAAATCACACAGTCCTCTGTGTGAGAGAAATTTGAAAGAGGATTCAAGACTAAAACAAAACACAACATGATATGCAATGGTATTTACAAGGATAAGGTGATAGTATTACCTCATGGATTGTGGAAGAAGCTGTCCACATCCTCATTCATGCTCTCATAAGTGTAGTGGGGGTCTTGTTGCTGACTTAGAGAAGGAGACTGGAGCAACTCGACTATAGCCATCAACTGGTACTCGGTCGAGTGCACGGTTGAGTGGGGGGGGGGGTCGAGTTGGACTGCGAGTTAGAAAAATTCTGACCTTGCTGATGGTAGAACTGGTGCAAGAGTGCTGGATCCATGAAGTATTGGGTTGGGAAGGGAGGGTAACCTGGATAGCTTGGATATCCTACTGGAGCTGGGAAGCCATAAGGAGTTCTGGGTAGGTACTCGGCCGAGTGCATCAAGGGTACTCGGTCGAGTGGTTGCTCGAGTGAACCGGTCGAGTGCCTCGAAGATTGTTGTTCTCAGCGACTTGAACTTCTCCTCCTCTGAATTGGCTCGAAACTTGAAGCTCTAGCTGGTTCCACAGGGTTTTCAGCTCTTGAAAGTGCTCTAGTTGAGCTACACCTCCTTAAAGGGCTAGAATGGCTTGGTGATGAGTTTGCACTCTTCAGTTCAGAAATTTCCCACTTTAAGCCTTTGATGGGCTTAGTCATTCATCCCACCTTCTTCTTCAGCTTTTCAAATTTATTCCCATGCCACTTGCTCCATCTTTGTAGAAGTGTCAGCCTCTTGTTAGTCTCCCTCACTCCTCTACTATCTCTAGGGGTTGGCTCATATTCTTCAAAGTAGAATTGCTCTTCCCTATCAGCCATTTCTACATCCCCAGCTTCATCAACTCTAACTTGAGCTGTCCCAACAAACAAGAACTCATCAGCTGTCCAAAAATCAATGTTTGCTCCTTCTTGTATGGTGGTGAGCTCTTGATTAGGTAGGACAAGCTGTCTTTTCCCAATTGTTGGAAGCTCAAAATTGAAAAGGTGATTTCCTTGATGCATCTCCTTTGCTAGTATTAGGGTATAGGTGAGATAGTTGGAATCAATCCATCTTGGCATCAGGTGCATCAAGTGCATCAACTGGAGTGCATCAAGTGGCACCTTAGCAGCTAGTAGTATTGGAGTGATGATGCCTCTAATGATTAGGGCTCCCTTTGAGCCTTTATTGTGCAGCTTGCCCACCCAGCTTCTCAAATAGATCATGTGGTCAATGAGCACCATTGCAATATCAGTCTCCACACTGCTCCCAAGGATGATGGTTCCATCTCTTGCCTTAAGGATGATTCCATTGAGAGCCATGTCAAACATCTTGAGTTCACCCTCATTGAGATTTCCAGTTTCCTTCCTAGCAAAGAAGGTGTTTGCTAAGGCCTTGTGGAAGTAACTTAGGACTGGGCTTCTTATCTTAGAACTCTTGGTCTTGGAGGATGAGTAGGTGATGTTATCTCCAATGGTTGCCCAAACAGCATAGAGTTCTTCTCTTTGTATGACCATGCTTGTAACGCCCCCAAACCGCGCTATGACCACCCAGGCCATCAGACGGCACCGAAGCGCTACTATGGGAATGTTCGTCACAGGTCCGGCCGAGTGCGAGAACAAATCAGGCCCTTCGACCAGTCCCCCGGCGAGGTTCCCGACCACACGACACATCCTTAAGGCTTTGTAACCCTACAGACATGCCGTGCGTTGAGCCGACTCGGACTAAGTCTATATTAGTACGACTCGCTCGTTTTAAAAGAAAATACGAATGCATTATTACTTAAAAGAGTTACTACAACCGATTACACAAAATGGTTCACAGGGCTTAGTGCCAAAGTTTGGTTCGCAAATAAACATACTTTGAATTTTACAATAGACACCAAAAAGAAAACTACTCCGGAGTCCTATCGTTCACCACGCCCTCTAGTTCCCTCTAGGGTTACCTGCAGAACAACAATATTATCATAAGTAATCTAAGATTACTTAGTGAGCTCAGGGTTCCTGCAGAGAAATAAATCCCAAACCCCAATTCCCCTTTAACAAACAACATGCACGCAAATACAACAACATGCGAACATAACTAAGCGACATGCAAGCATAGATAAATAACATGCAAGCATAAACATTCAACGATCAAGCAAGCGATTAACATGCAAGCAAGCAAAACATCACAACCACCAACAGAGTTAACATGCGGAAGCTAATAGGCTAAGCAAAATCACTCTACCATCAATCGCGACTACATTCAACAACATACAACAACATGCAACAACATAACTTGAAATAAAACATCAGTTTTTAACAAGTTTCAATATATTTGGGTCCGGTATGCATCCGTTTCCCTAACCCCTCATGAATTCTCCAAATCACAACCACAAAGGCAAGCGTTTGGATATCAGTCCAAGCCACACCGTCGTGTAGATAGCCTCAGCCAGGGTAGCGAGTCCAGTAACCTCCGACCTCTTCGTGACCAACCCTGCACACACACGAACATGGGTTGCATGTCGCGGCTGCATGTGACACGGAATGGGAAGGATAGCAATACCAAATCTTACAACGTTTATTCGGAATTTCTCGCGGACTTAACGCTTAAGAACTCACCGAAGTTCATACTTGAGTTTGTATGGTTTTAAAACCCATAATCTTACAAGTATCTTAACCAATTCTCGCCTTTGTTACTAGATCATTTCGATCTAGCAACTAGCACAACCTCACCGCACATGCATTTAAACAAGAAAACATAACAGAACTTCAAGTAAATGCATCTACATGCAACATGCAAAACCGCGCACTAAATGGATGTCTATAATTCTCCATCTAAGCCGATGCAAATATGTGCCTGAACTCACAGTAAACCGCCAACGAATGATCTCCTTTGATGGGGCTTCTCTCGCGGCTACTCGGATCTCTCCTTCGGTTAGAATCAGTTTCCTTATCGATCTATCTTTGTGGTCGTTGGTCGATAGTCTTCTCTTGCACCTTCTTCTTTCTCTCGCAAACACCTTCTTATTTCTCTCGCAAACACCCACTCTTTTCTTCTTTCTCTCTTAATTTCTCTCAACTTACCCCTTCTTCATTTGTGCGAAAATGAGAGAAATGAGAGTCTATTTATAGAGTGATTGGGCGGTGGAGTCGACCAATGCATGTCGCATGCACTCTCCTTATTAGTGTGTGTATTAGAGTAACACCCAACACTTGGAAGAGTTTCGGTTAGCCACCTTGATTTCCACTTAGCTTCCTTGAATTTTTAAATCCTCCACTAAACTCCACTAAGTCTTCATGATTAAAATATTAATCCACCTAACTCCACTATGTCTTAATGATTAAAATATTAATCCCATTAACTTTCTTGGACTTAAGAGATTTTTGGTGGGGAAGACTTTCAATATCCTCGGTCGACCGTCGTCGATCCTTGGCAGCTCTCTCCGGCACTCTCGGCATCTATCGGCAACTTCCTTCGGCGCTCTCGGCAACTCCCTCGAGTACTCGACAACTTCCTCGGGTACTCGACACTTCCTCGAGTACTCGACAACTTCCTCGAGTACTTGGCAACTCTCTCGGGTACTCGACAACTCTCTCGGGTACTCGACAACTTCCTCGAGTACTCAACGATTTCCTCGGGTCCTCGGTACTCTCGGCGTTTCTCGGCGACTGCCGGACGATGCGTCTCGGACGACACGGGCGGTACATCTCGGACGACTCGGCCAATTCTCTATCCGTTAAACTTTTCTTGGACTTTCCTTCATCAAACTTTCAGCTCTTCTTACTGCCTTCTTTTCTCGGTCTTTTGGACTTCAATTTGACGTTGAAAATTTACCCCTTGGTAAGGGTCACTACATTCTCCCCCTCTTAATAGAATTCGTCCCGAATACCATAGGGTTCTGATGGTTCTTCTTCATCTTCATGACAAATAACTGAGGATACTTGGCACGGATCTTGTCCTCGTCTTCCCATGTGGTGACCTTACGGTTCTGCTTTCCCCAGAACACTTGGATTTGAGGAATGCTTCTGTTCTTCAACTTCCGGGTCCTCCTTTGCCCTATTCCAAACAGTCCTTCAGGGTATGTGAGATTTGGCTCCAACTCCTCGATAGGCTCGGGCACAATCATGTTAGGATCTGGCACATGCTTCCGTAATTGTGAAACGTGGAATACTTTATGCACTCGCATAACCTCGGGCATTGATAACCGATAGGCTACCTCGCCAACTCTTTTCTCAATCCGGTACGGTCCAATAAACCTTACCGCAAGCTTTCCCACTTTGCCAAAACGATCCTTCCCCTTTTGTGGTGCAACCTTCAAATACACCATGTCTCCAACTTCGAACTCCACTTCTCGCCTCTTAAGGTCTGCGTATTTCTTCTGGCGGTCTTGTGCTTTCCTCATGCTTTCACGAATAAACTTGATCTTCTCCGTTGTCTCACCAATCAACTTGTGATTGAAAGTTGTCCGCTCTCCAACTTCCGTCCAACACAAAGGCGTTCTACACGGCCTTCCGTACATGGCTTCAAATCGCGACATGCCGGTACTCGAGTGATAGCTGTTGTTATACGCAAACTCAACTAATGGCAGATTCTTCTCCCAATCTGATGACCATTCAAGCGCACATAGTCGGATCATGTCCTCTATGGTTCGGATTGTCCTCTCCGTCTGCCCGTCAGTCTCTGGGTGAAATGAGGTGCTCATATGAACATCCGTTCCTAATGCTCTCTGCAAATCTTGCCAAAATATTGATGCGAACTTCGGGTCGCGATCAGAGACAATGTTTGCTGGCACTCCATGAAGCTTCAAAATTTCATCAACATACTTCTCTGCCAAAACGGGTGCTTGGTCCGTACTCCTTACTGGAACCAATTGGGCTACCTTGGTTAAACGATCAACCACTTCCCATACTGCATCATTGGTTCGCCCCTTTCTTATTGGTAGGCTGGTAATGAAATCCATCAAAATAGAGTCCCATTTCCAAGTCGGTATGGGCAAGTTGCGAAGCAATCCTGCTGGCACTTGATGCTCTACCTTGATCCGTTGACATGAGTCACATTGGCTTACCCATTTTGCTACTGCTCTCTTCAGTCCAGGCCAATGGTAGTACCTACGCACATCTTTGTACATCTTGGTGCTCCCCGAGTGTATACTTAACGCTGAGCTATAGGCAGATCCTAATATCTCCTCTCGTAGTCCGTTCCGGTCTGGTACAGTTACTCTCCCATTGAGAAGTAAAGTGTCATCATCAGCTAGATGATAACCACTAGCATTTGGTCCTTCTGAACTCTTCAACTCCTCGATGATCTTCTTCAGGTTCTCGTCTTTGGGTTGTTCTTCGCGAATTCGATGTAACCGGCTCGCTTGAGTTACGGCTTGAAAACACAACGGCTCACTAGATTCTCCTTCCAAGGCTAAAAGCTTTACTTTCTTCAATTCTTCAGCTAAAGACTCCACGTCCTTCTCGACATCAACTTGTGTCCTTCTTCGGCTTAGCGCATCCGCTACTACATTAGCTTTGCCTGGGTGGTACTGGATCTTTAAATCGTAGTCGGCTACGAATTCCATCCATCTCCTCTGGAGCAAATTAAGGTCTGGTTGCGTGAACAAGTACTTAAGACTTTGGTGGTCTGTAAATACCTGAACAGCTTCTCCATACAAATATGATCTCCATATCCTTAATGCAAACACTACAGCTGCCATCTCCAGGTCATGTGTGGGGTAGTTCTCTTCATGCTTCCTTAACTGTCTAGATGCATAGGTAATCACCCTATCTCCTTGCATCAACACACATCCAACTCCAACTCTTGACGCGTCTGTAAACACAGAATATGGTTGATTTGGCTCAGGTAGGGCTAACACTGGTGCCGATGTCAGCGCTCCCTTTAACTTCCTGAAAGCTTCTTCTACCTCCTCGCTCCATATAAAAGGTACTCCTTTCCCGGTATGTCGCGTCAAAGGCTTCGCGATAGATGAAAACCCTTTTACGAACTTCCGGTAATAGGCTGCAAGGCCTAAGAAACTTCTAACTTCCGATGCGGTCGTTGGCTTCGGCCAATCCTGTATTGCGGCAATCTTTTCTGGGTCGGCGGACACACCTTACTCCGAAACTTGGTGTCCTAGAAATCCAATTTCCCTTTGCCAAAACTTACACTTACTGAACTTAGCGAACAGCTTCATTTCTCTTAGCCTCTCCAAAACCTTCTTCAAATGCTCCGCGTGCTCCTCCGCACTACGCGAATATATCAGGATGTCATCGATGAATATTATCACGAATCAATCCAGATAATCGTGGAAAACTTCATTCATCAATCGCATGAATGCCGCCGGTGCATTGGTAAGTCCAAACACTACAGGAAATAAGGGTATTAATAGCATTAGAATATAGCATTTTTAATAGTTTTGCTATAGTTGAGTTTTGAGAAAATTTGCATAGCGTTTCTAATAAGACAAACGCTATTATAGGATTACCGCGAAAACATTTTGTAGTGGTGCCTAGTTTTTAGTTCTACAATAGCATAAATGATAATGAAAACGTTATCTTAGAGGTAACCGGGAAAGTGAAATTTTCGTTGCCTCCAAAAAATTTATAAGTTACTACACAAAAAAAAAATAGAAAAAAAATTACAAGAGGAATATATCGATTAGGGTTACATTAATTATTACTGGTGAAACACTTTGGCCATCTCTTCTCTCTTCTTTCTCTCTGAAACTCGATTGGAAACCTTACATTCGATCCTAATTTATTTGTCTCTTCTTTCACTCTCTTTCCATCTCAATCCGTCTTAGAGGAAAAAAAAGAATTAAAAGAGAAATAGATCGATTAGGTTGAATTTCTCGTTAAACAGCCACCTCTTCTCTCTTCTTTCACTCTCCTTTCTTCTTCTTCTCCGACTTGAGTTGCTCGGCGATAGGAGACGAGAAGCCGGCAACTGTGATGGCCAATCGTGGAAGAGATCGAGAGCTTTTGATTCTCGTTGCTGATACCGGTGACAAAGAGACGATGGTTCTCCTTTCGAAGCCTTCTTCTTCTTCCTCTGCTTCTTCTCTCTTCTGTCTCGCTGAAACTTGATCTGAAACCCGTTCTGAAACTCGATTCGAAACTTGATCCCAATTTGTTTGTCAAATCTTTCACTCTCGATCCCTCTCAGTTTACAATCTCTTCTGAACTCGACAATGGCGGCTTCCCTTCTTCTCAATCATATTTTGCAAAGTAGTAGCTCGATCTCTCTCCGTCGGGTCGTCGCACGGTTTCAGGTCCAATTTGCTTTTGATTTTCAGACTTGATTATTTGCTTATCACTTATTAGACTTGCTATTGTAAGAACTCTTGTTGATTAGAAGTGATGACATGCCTTTTAGATTCTGTGTGGAGTTGTAAGATGATATATTTCATGAGTACAATATCTATAGAAATTGACTTGTATCTTGTTGCTCATGTTTCTTCTTTGAATCTCTGATTTTGGTTTCTCATTGTGAAACAGGGTGATACATTCAACAATTCTCATTTCACAGACTCAAGGCTCAATACATTCAACAAATCTCGGTGATTATTCTTCTTTTCCTGTTGAGAAAATTACTCGACAGATTATATGAAGCTTTGTTATATTCTGGATGGAGGAAAACTGATAATGTAAGGCATGGCTTAAACAGTGTCAGTGAGTCTAGCTTTGATGATTGGGAATTTTCTGGATTTTGTGGTTACTCTATTCATTCTTGTTTTTGATTAGTCAATGATTCCAAAATTTGTTGATTTGGCAAAATAAATTTGTTGAGGCAATGAGATGGCAGCGACTATGATATCTGTTTTAGTTTCTAAAATTTGTGAAAGTTGCTGTCTGCTGACTCTTGGAATTGAGAGTTCCAGTTCCAGATTTAGATTGAGGTCTTGTGATTGTTAACTGCTGGACAAGAAGTCGAGTATAGACTATGGGATCCTTGCTACAGGTTATACGTTCCGATCTCTAGTTTTTCTAACAATTTATGTCTCTGTCTATGCCTTCTTAATTTATCTCTTTGTATAATATTTTGACTGGATGCTTTTCTTATAATATTTGTCATTAGCATTAACTAGCCCTGTTCTCATCCGATGGATCTGTGATAACGGCTTTTATCTATTGATTTTGAAACAGAATCACCAGAAAGAGAGTGAGTTCCTTTAGCAAAGAACAAGAAACACTTATTAAGGAACTACACGAGAAGTAAGTGTCAAATCCTCATCTGCATAATCTCTTTATGTGCATCAATTTTAATGACTGTTATTTTCTACTGTGTCTATGTGCAGGTTCAAAAACCAATACTGAAAGGAAAAACTTGTGGCTTTACTTTAGAAATTTAAGCTTTGGATACTTGATTTAATGACTTGACTACTCCCTTTGGATATTTTGTTTACTTTAAAATGTTAAGCTTTAAATATTTGATTCAAGACCAAATAAAAAGGAAAAAAAAATACTTTGATTCAATGACTACTCCCTGGAATATGTTTCGACAATGTTTATTTTTATGGTTTTAATTTCATTAGACTGTACATTTAGAAGTACATACAACTACCTTTAAATTGCTAACCAAGAAAAACCTCAAATATGACAAATTAATATGTGGAATTAACCGTGTAGTTAATATTTCTAAATTGGACAACTAAAGCATGAATTATTCTATAATTTCAATGAATACTTTGACAATTTAAAAACAAACTACGTATTAATTAAATTAGGTTCAATCTTAAACATATTTTATTAATTAAATTAATGAAATACAAATAAAACCATCGAACACAAAATTTTAAAAATATATAGACATATATATAATACATAACACAAAATTAAAATATATATACAAGTAACTTTTTTTTTTTTTGGGTCAAACATATATACAAGTAACTATGGATTATACAATTAACTAATGTAACATGTAATCAAAAAATATACTAATATACTAATGTCTCATAGGTTCATAATTTCTAAACATAATTTAAGTGAAAAGTTTTAATGTTTTTTATTGCATTAAATTTATTTTGTTAATTGAAAATAGTGAAATGTGTTTCAAGATTGAACCATATATCCTTAATGGTTTAGGGTTTAGGGTATAGGGTATAGGGTTTAGGGTATAGAGTTTAGGGTTTAGAGTTCAATCTTGAAACAAAATTCATTATTTATAAATTAACAAAATAAAATGTATTAAAAATTATTTTGTAATAATAATAACATAAAAATATGAATAAATATAATATTACAAATATACAAATTAATTATAAAAATCAGTTATGTGTAACATATATATATTTTAATACATTTTCAATCTTTTTAATATATATATATCTTGTTACTTATATATTAATCTCTAAATTATCAATTCAATTATCATATATATTCAAACCTAAAATTTTCAATTCCTAAAACTTAAATTCCAAACCCTATATTATAAAGTCTAAACCTTTAATACTCATACATCAAAACTAAACAAAAAATTATAAAACTAAATAAAAAAACAAAATAAAGGAGAAAACCTCTTATTGGCTAATCCATAGAGACGCGGATTGGACTTTGGCTTATCCTCCACCGTTGATGAGTTAAATCAAACGGCTAAAATCTTCTTCTTTTTTTTTTTCGTTTGGTTAAAACTTCTTCCCCTTGTCTTTATCATCTCTTTCATTATCTTCTTCTTCTTCTTCTTCTTCTTCTTCTTCGAAATTCTTCGAAACCCTACCGAGAACCAAAAACCAAGCGATCTAAAGCCTCATATCACGATGGATTCGCCGTGACCAACGTTGGCGGGAACAGATCGAGTTTCGTTGAAACATCAACGGGGAACCCATTGAGCCACACGTGAGACTTTTCACCTTCTTATTTCCATAGATCTGATTCTAAGGTTCTAGCTCAAAATTCAGGGTTGAAATCGCCGTTGCTCGCTGTTTTGTCATCCCTTTTGCACGTTGCTGTGTTTGTTGATGCTCTGATTGATGTTGAGTTGTGATATTATGTTATGTTAGTTGTGATATTATTTATCATATTACTTTGTTTTTATATAGAGCTCTGATTCGTGCTTGCTTCTTCTGTCTAGTACGCATATGCTTTTCATTCTCTTGTTGCAGGTAGTGTTTATAAGTTTATATATGTACTCTATTAGGGTTTTGTGTTGCATTTTTGATAATGTAGGGATGACCATGTCTTGTGTATATCTGAGATCGTTCTTGAAATTCTTGTTTTATCTTGAGACGGTATAAATTTGTGTAGCTATTAATGAATTTTTTGGATTGTGTGTTTATGTTATAGTGGGATGATGGTACAAGATCCTAAGAAACCAAAAGATGTTGATGAACTATTTGACCAAGCGAGGTAGTCAGCTAAAGACATACCTGTTGAATCATCAAGATCAGCTTCTAGGAGCTTCAGTGGTGTGCACGATTGTTGTCTGGTGAAACCGTTTCCTCTACACCTCAGCAACAACAGCAAGACCGGCCTCAGATGGTTATGCACACTATTACTTTCTGTTTGAATGGTTTCACCGTTGATGATGGTCCATTGAGGGGGTTTAATGACCCTGAAAACAAAGACTTTATGGAGGTAATATCAAAAAATTTCTCTTATCACCATGTAACTCAATTTGACCAGTGTATTCTGCAAGAGTTAAATAATAGGCTTCTTCTGGAATCATTGTTATTTCAGTGATATAAATTTATTTTCATGCCTAGTTATTGAGCAGCTGATTCTTGTCACGATTCACTTGGATACTTTTGAATCTTTAATCATTGTTCTGTTTTATGCTAGAAGACAATTTCGGTTAGTCTTTCTCTTTACTGATTAAGTTCTATGATATTTGCTTGGAATTACAATAAAGTATTAACCTTTGTGTGTTTATGTATGTATGTGTATTGACTCTTGGAGATTGTTTATATGCAGAAAAGAGGAAAGCTGAAAGCTTAAGAAGAACAGAGCAAAAGAGCAAAGAACGATGAAGAGCTGTCGTGAGTTGTGAAGGACAAAGAGAGACAAGTCTAAAAGAGATTGTGGGCTATAGCAGTCCAAGAAGTCACCTTTTCCTGTCCAAGAAGTCGATGATTTGGATGATGAAGCTTGTGATGATGATAGTGTTTATGTTAGGGATGATTGTGAAGGCATGTTAGTGGTAGATTGATAGGTGTTTGTGTTTTTTTGTAAACAATGAAATTTGTTATAGTTTTCTAAACACTTAAATATTTATATATTTTGTATTAATTTTAATTGTTTTTAACAAATATTCAAAATAAAATTTTTATTTTAAATAACAAATAATTTGTAATTCTTTTTAATAAAATTTTTTTGAATAATTTAAAAACAAATTAATAACACGAAACATTTGCTATTTTTGCTATAGGTAAAATCAAATTAATGATTTTTAATAATATTTGTATAACGTTATTATAAATATTAACAATTGCACAGCAGACAATGCTATCGTTGTATAGTTAGTTATAGCACACCAACAATCCGCTATTAAAAGTGTCCGACCTACTATAACGGGCGATCTTAGAGCGTTTTAGGAAACGCTATAATTGTGAACTCATAGCGTTTAACAGCCGCTATTAATACCCACATTTCCTGTAGTGAAACGGCATTACCACAAACTCATACTAGCCATATCTCGTGTGAAATGCTGTCTTCATCACATCTTGTTCCGCAATCGAGATTTGATGATAGCCGGAGGCTAAATCAATCTTCGAAAACCAACTCGCTCCTCTCAGCTGGTCTAACAGCTCATCGATTCTTGGCAATGGATACTTGTCCTTGATGGTTATGTTATTGATTCCTCGGTAATCAATACATAATCGCATGCTTCCGTCCTTCTTCTTGACGAACAGCACTGGGGCTCCCCATGGCGACGAACTTGGTCGTATAAAACCCTTTTCCAACAAGTCCTCTAACTGAGTCTTGAGTTCAGCCAACTCGGCTGGTGCCATGCGATATGGTGCCTTAGCAATTGGGGTAGCTCCAGGCTCCAAATTTATGGTAAAAGGATGGCTCCTTGGTGGAGGAAATCCTTCCAATGGCCTAAACACGTCCTCAAAGTCCTTGACCACGGCAATGTCCTCAACTTCCATGCCTTCCTTGTCCTCTCCTCCCATGGCGGGCAGAGTGACTAAATAGACTTCATCTTCCTTAATCGATCTTCCAATCCTTACTGCCGATGCGAAGTATGCCGTTTTACTTGGGCTGATCCCATTGAAAACTAGAGGGGTCCTTCCTCCATTTTCAAATATAACTATGCTCCTGCTGCAGTCTATATGGGCTTGGTGTTCCGATAACCAATCCATTCCCAAAATAGCATCGAACCTATCCAATGGCATCACCAAAGGATTTACCGGGAGGTTCGTATCTTGCAAGACTATCGACACTTCCTTGACCCATCTTCATGTCTTCAGCGGTGGATGATTACCAGCAGTGTAGACGTTGATGTTCACCTCTTCCTCCTCACACAAGTCTCCAAACTTGTCAACCACTTCGGGAGTCACAAATCTATTGGACGCTCCCGAATCGAGACATGTGTGGGGTTACCACCAACAAGTAATGTTCCTAAACGCAAAGCAAATATAACAAAATGCAATGCTAAAACTAACCACACAAGTACACAAACAATCACTAACAATCACAAGAGAGTTAGAACCTAATCAAACCTGTTATATGGCCCTTCGCGGCCTGCGGAGGTTTGGGTGGCTCTACTCCTAAAACATTTGCTGGGGTTGCTTGCTTCTTCGCTGGGGGTTCCTTCACTTGGTTTGCTGTCTGGGCACGGTTCACAGTTTGGGCGTTCGGTTTGGCCGGCTTCAACGGACATGAGTTCGCATAGTGTCCTAACTCGCCACAGTAGAAACACGTGACGGTTGACAAGTTGTTACTCTTTGTTTCCTCGACAGTCGGACAAGCTCGAGCGAAATGCCCAACTTGCCCACACACATAGCATCCCCTCGGATCCATGTTGCTCACCTTACTACCTCCTTGGCTAACGTTCATCTTAACCTTACCGTGGCCTGCGCCCCAATTTCGTCCTGCTACTTGATTCACCTTCCGGGTGTTCACAATCTTAGGCTGCTGGACGAGTTCCTTCTTTTTCTCCTGAGTTGCAATCTCTTTTTCTTTTTCGATGGCTTCCTCAACACTTACCGCTCTCTCTTCTACTTCCTCGACACTGCGTGCAACCTTCCTCTAATATCTAGCCTGAGTCCGTTAAAGAATCTCCAGGCCATCGCTAACTCATCATCATTTCCTTGATACAGATACCTCCGAAGTCTTGTGAAAATTTCCCATACGCTCGAACAGTCATTTCTCCCTGTTCTAGTTGCAGAAACTGACTCTCCAATCGGTCGCGTGACTCTGGTGGAAAATATTTTAGCTTGAACTCTTTCTTAAAGATTCCCCACGTTACAGTCTGAAATCGGTAACGAGAAACTACGGTATCCCACCACGCACGAGCATCTTCTTCCAAGAAATTAACTGCTACTGGTCTCCTAAACTCCTCCGGAAACCTTGTCATCTCAAAATTATTTTCCATGTCTTTTATCCATGCGTCTGCTAATACAACATTCGGGTCTCCTTTGAATTTACGAAATCCTATGTTCCGCAACAACATTACCCGTTTTAGAAACTGGTCGGATGGATCTTCTGCTGCACGGTTTGCTTGATCCTGCTGTTGTTGCTGGATCATATGATTCAAGAGGTCTTGGACCATCTTAAGTGTCTGCTGGGTCTCGGGCACATTCTGCACACTCGGTCCTTCTCCATGCGCTCGATCTTCCCTCGGCATGTTCTGAGTTGGATAGGCGGCGAACGGTCCAAACGGTGAAAACCCTGGCGGGTACATACCCTCCGATGTACTAATTCGATTTGAACTTGATGGTGAATATCTTGGCGTCGCGCCAGGTACACTCCACTCCGGCATAAACATGTTCGGCCCATACATTTCTGGGAACGACTCTTCCCCTTGCGCAACATCAAAATGCGAACCCCATTCCTCCCGACCAAACTGCTGACTTGAACCCCTCCCTGTGTCCGGTGAACGATGCGTCGACCTAGACCTTTCGGATCCTTGACGAGACATCAGCATCCACGATCAATAAAGGGTTTACTTAATCCCATCTAACCCTAAGTGATGAACGATCCGGATTATCCTAAGTGTCTATTGCGACCATTTGACTCGATAAATCATTTGAAAATGCGAGTCCTATATAGCATCATAACCATGCTCTGATACCACCGTTTTAACGCACCCAAACCGCGCTATGACCACCCCGGCCATCGGACGGCACCGAAGCGCTACTATGGGAACGTTCGTCAAAGGTCCGGCCGAGTGCGAGAACAAATTAGGCCCTTCGACCAGTCCCTCGGCGAGGTTCCCGACCACACGACACATCCTTAAGGCTTTGCAACCCTACAGACATGCCGTGCTTTGAGCCGACTCGGACTAAGTCTATATCAGTACGACTCGCTCGTTTTAAAAGAAAATACGAATGCATTATTACTTAAAAGAGTTACTACAACCGATTACACAAAATGGTTCGCAGGGCTTAGTGCCAAAGTTTGGTTCGCAAATAAACATACTTTGAATTTTACAATAGACACCAAAAAGAAAACTACTCCGGAGTCCTATCGTTCACCACGCCCTCTAGTTCCCTCTAGGGTTACCTGCAGAACAACAATATTATCATAAGTAATCTAAGATTACTTAGTGAGCTCAGGGTTCCTGCAGAGAAATAAATCCCAAACCCCAATTCCCCATTAACAAACAACATGCACGCAAATACAACAACATGCGAACATAACTAAGCGACATGCAAGCATAGATAAATAACATGCAAGCATAAGCATTCAACGATCAAGCAAGTGATTAACATGCAAGCAAGCAAAACATCACAACCACGAACAGAGTTAACATGCGGAAGCAAATAAGCTAAGCAAAATCACTCTACCATCAATCGCGACTACATTCAACAACATACAACAACATGCAACAACATAACTTGAAATAAAACATCAGTTTTTAACAAGTTTCAATATATTTGGGCCCGATATGCATCCCTTTCCCTAACCCCTCATGAATTCTCCAAATCGCAACCACAAAGGCAAGCGTTTGGATATCAGTCCAAGCCACACCGTCGTGTAGATAGCCTCGGCCAGGGTAGCGAGCCCAGTAACCTCCGAGCTCTTCGTGACCAACCCTGCACACACACGAACATGGGTTGCATGTCGCGGCTGCATGTGGCACGGAATGGGAAGGATAGCAATACCAAATCTTACAAACGTTTAGCCGAAATTTCTCGCGGACTTAACGCTGAAGATCTCACCGAAGTTCATACTTGAGTTTGTATGGTTTTAAAACCCATAATCTTACAAGTATCTTAACCAATTCTCGCCTTTGTTACTAGATCATTTCGATCTAGCAACTAGCACAACCTCACCGCACATGCATTTAAACAGGAAAACATAAAAGAACTTCAAGTAAATGCATCTACATGCAACATGCAAAACTGCGCACTAGATGGATGTCTTTAATTCTCCATCTAAGCCGATGCAAATATGTGCCTGAACTCACAGTAAACCGCCGACGAATGATCTCCTTTGATGAGGCTTTTCTCGCGGCTACTCGGATCTCTCCTTCGATTAGAATCGATTTCCTAATCGATCTATCTTTGCGGTCATTGGTCGATAGTCTTCTCTTGCACCTTCTTCTTTCTCTCGCAAACACCTTCTTCTTTCTCTCGCAAACACCCACTATTTTCTTCTTTCTCTCTTAATTTCTCTCAACTTACCCCTTCTTCATTTGTGCGAAAATGGGAGAAATGAGAGTCTATTTATAGAGTGGTTGGGCGGTGGAGTCGACCAATGCATGTCGCATGCACTCTCCTCATTAGTGTGTATTAGAGTAACACTCAACACTTGGAAGAGTTTCGGTTAGCCACCTTGATTTCCACTTAACTTCCTTGAATTTTTTAATCCTCCACTAAACTCCACTAAGTCTTCATGATTAAAATATTAATCCCACTAACTCCACTAAGTCTTCATGATTAAAATATTAATCCCACTAACTTTCTTGAACTTAAACGACTTTTGGTGGGGAAGACTTTTAATATCCTCGGTCGGCCGTCGTCGATCCTCGGCAGCTCTCTCGGGCACTCTCGGCATCTATCGGCAACTTCCTTCGGTGCTCTCGGCAACTCCCTCGAGTACTCGACAACTTCCTCGGGTACTCGACACTTCCTCGAGTACTCGACAACTTCCTCGAGTACTTGGCAACTCTCTTGGGTACTTGACAACTTTCTCGGGTACTCGACAACTCTCTCGTGTACTCGACAACTTCCTCGAGTACTCGACGATTTCCTCGGGTCCTCGGTACTCTCGGCATTTCTTGGCGACTGCCGGACGATGCATCTCGGACGACACGGGCGGTACGTCTCGGACGACTCGGCCAATTCTTGATCCGTTAAACTTTTCTCGGACTTTCCTTCATCAAACTTTCAGCTCTTCTTACAGCCTTCTTTTCTCGGTCTTTTGGACTTCAGTTTGACGTTGAAAATTTACCCCTTGGTGAGGGTCACTACAATGCTCCTCTCACTACCAACTTCAAAGCCAAAGATATTGGCTATCTTCTTCAATGAAAGCTCATACTTCTTTCTCTTGATAGTGAAGTCAACATGACCAGGTCCAAACTCCTTTTCTTTCTTTAGGTAGCAATGCAACTTAATTGTGGCTAGAAACTCACAGCTTTCTTCTTTATATACCCTTCCATGCAAAGCCCCATGAACTTGGTTAGGCTGCACTTCTCAAAAAGAAATTCCACTTCTTCATCAATGCCTAGCTTCTCCATGGTTTCCTTGTGTGGGTATCTATTCCCCAGGAACTGCATCTTCATGAAGGCTTCATAAAGCTGCCTTTGAGTTAAGCCACAAGATTTGTCTTCTCCATCATCTTCTCCCTCTTCTTCTTCATCTTCTTCTTCACTCTCTTCATTAACATCCTCTTGTTCAACCTCAACTGCTGGCCTCTTCCCTTTTGCCTTGTTTCTCCTAATGTGCTCCCTAAGAGTGAACTCCATCTCTTCTTCACTCTCAGTTCGCTCAGGGTCTTCCTCAGCTGACTGATGTTTCTCTCTCGCAACCTCACTCGACCGCTTACTCGAGCTAGCACTCGGTCGTGTGCCTGCTCGAGTAGTAGGTCGAGTGCTTCCGGCAGCTTCTTTCCCTGATGCAAGGTGTGCATCATGACGGCCTAGAGAGCGATCAGCGACCTGTTGAGACATTCTTGTGGACCTTGAAGACATTCTTGAAGAGAACTTGAAAGGAATAAACTCAAAACTCAAAATTAATAGGTTAGTAACCAAAAAACAAAAAGAGCTAAGCTTTGAGCAAAAAGATGAACTTGAGAGAGATTTTAAGCTAGATTTTAATTGTTTTGAGCAAATGAGAGAGTCTGAGAAGCATAGGATCGAGTTTAGCTCTATATAAAGAAGCTAAGGGGATAAGGAGACAAGGGTGGAGCGTCCATACCATTCAAATTTGAAATGGGAATCTTTGACTTGTTTTTTGCTGCCACTCGACCCCACACTCGACTGCACGTGGTCGAGCTCCTTGACCAAAGTTTGAAATTCAAAAAAATTTCTTCTTTTTCTCCCCCCACTCGATCATTCAAGAGAAATGGGAATCGAGTGGGCCTTAGTTTCTTCATAACTCGGTCGAGTACCTCTCGTGGGCCGGTCGAGTGGGCTTGCGAGTCTACTTCCACAAGTACAAATCTCTCCAAAACCATCTATACTTTCATTAAAAAGCCTGCCCAACACAAACATAAAACAAAAGAAATCAAAACTACAAGGAAAATAAAGCATATGTACAATGATACCTTAGGGACTTCCTCCCTAGTGAGCTTGTTTAAAGTCACTAAGCTTGACTTTTGATGCCTATTCAGTCTTGGTTTAGATATCAAGGAGGTCATGAAATCCTCCCTGGCACTTCTTGATCACTGTGAAACTGATCCTTGATCATTTCACCCTTCACACATAACCCTTGTTTCTTCTTAATCTTGAGTCTTGGTCTTGCCTTCTTCAAGGACCTCTTGTTTAGCTTGACTTGGAGATCCTTCACCATATCAGTCAACTCTTGAACTGAACCCTTGAGATTTTCCACTGATTCTTCTTGAAGGGAGAGCTTAGCCTTTGGAGTTGCCACTTCACTTGTGACCTCATGACAACCTTTTCTTTTAATAATAAAAGGTTTATCATTGATGGGTGGCAAGTTGGTTATGTTATTGATGTCAAACTTCATGATGAAATCTTCAGTGATGTGGAGCTTGATAGTCCCCATCTTGACATCAATTACAGCCCCAACTGTGGCTAAAAATGGCCTTCCCAAGATAAGAGGGTCTTCAGGCTCATTCTCCATGCTCATTATCACAAAGTCAGTTGGGATTCTAGCTTCTCCTTTCTTGACTGGGAAGTTATCAATCACTCCAACCACATCCCTCTTGGATCCATCTTCTAGAGTGATATAGAAGTTGCTGGCTTTCAAATCTTCATATCCCAACTTTTCAGCCACTGAGTATGGCATCAAACTCACTGAAGCTCCTAAATCACATAGGCACTTGTTGAAGTGCATGTAGCTGATGGAACAAGGTAGGTTGAATGAGCCTGGATCTTTAAGCTTGTTGGGACAACAGCTTTCCCAATCTCCTTTAAATCCTTCATGTCTTGATCATGAGCCTTCTTCTTTGACATCTCAAGCAGAAAATCCTTATAGAGGGGATATGGAGCATACAGTTCCAAGGCAGGTCCTATCTCTTCTTCTTGGTAAGCAATGATAACCTCTTGTATCACTTCCTTCTTCTCAATCACAACCTCTTCCTTCAAAGCTTTCACTTCCTCTTGTTGCAAAGCCATTATTTCTTTTTTCTCAATGATTTCCCTTAGTTCCTTCAGCTTTTGTGCCCTGAAACGTCCTGGGAATGGTACAGGTGGTTTGTAAGCAGGAGGAATGTACTTGATAGGCTTAACAGCTTCAGATTCTTAAACTCGATCGACCACTCGAGCTGACACTCGGTCGAGTGCTGGCTCGAGCACATGGTCGAGTGCACTACTGGATTCAGTCTGCTTTGCACAATATTCACTCTGAGCTTCAAGAAATGACCAATCCTCCCCATCTTGAACTTCACTGTCCTCAGTGACTTCTTCCTCATGGATAAGAATGGCCTTTGCAGTGAACTTCCTTGGGTTTTGAACAGTTTTTCCAGGGAGTTGAGTAGGCTTAGGAGCTGAAGTGGAAGCAAGGTTTCTCTCCATATACTTCACTCTAGAGTTGAGACCTTCAAACTTCATGTTGAGATCATTATACTGGGATGTTAGTCTTTGGTTCAACTCAGCAAACTGTTTAGCCTCCTCAATCTTTCCATTGGCTTGCCCAATCAACATTTGCTGCATAATTGCTCTTAAGTCTTGTTCCTGGCCTTGGAAGGTCTGAAACCCTGGAGGGGGACACAATTGAGGCTGGAACACTTGATGTTGTTGCTTGGGTGCATAGTTGTTTTGCTGTTGAGGCTGTTGAGGTGGATAGACTTGATCTTGAGGATTGGCTACATTAGTGCTTCTATAGGAGAGGTTGTTTTGCTTGAAACCTCCTCCTTGGTTGTAACCTGTGAATCCTCCATGGTTTTGCATAGTATAGAGCTCAGCAAACTCTCTCTCCCCCTCTTGAACTTGACACTCTTCTTCACCAATAAAGTTAATCGTCTTTTGTTGGCTAAGGAGGATCTTGTCTAGCTTCTCATTGACCATCTTCAAGTCTTTCTTGTACTTGTCCTCTTGATCATTAGAGGTGAACCTGACTGTTCTGTCATAGTCCTCATTGTAGTTGCCATATGACTGAGCTAGGTTCTCAACCAATTCTCATCCTTCTTCCACATTCTTGTTGAGGAAGTTACCATTGGAGGCTGTATCAAGAAGCATCCTTATCTTTGGGAGAACTCCTCTATACAAAGTGCTTAGCAAGGCCTCATTGCTGAAGCCATGGTGAGGACACTGAGTCTGGAAGCCTTTAAATCTCTCCCAAGCTTCACAAAAGCTCTCATTATTCCTTTGTGCAAATCCAGAAATTTCATTCCTCAATCTAGCAGTTCTAGCATTGGAGAAGAACTTGGCCAAGAAAGCCTTCTTGCAAGCATCCCATGTGGTGATTGCTCCAGTTGGAAGTGTCTTCTCCCATAGATGAGCTTTGTCTCCAAGTGAGAAAGGGAACAGCCTAAGCTTGAAGCCATCTTCACTCACACCATTGATCTTTGTGAGACCACATATCCTATCAAACTCATCAAGGTGGTCTAGTGGGTCTTCCATTGGCAACCCATGGAACTTGTTTGCTTGAATCATTGAGATCAATCCACTCTTGATCTCATAATTTTTGTTGGCAGCTATTGGAGGCACAATACTAGCTCTTTGGTTATGTGTGTTTGGTGCATCTTCAGCACCAATGTTCCTTGCTCTTGGAGCTTGTTGATCTTGTTGCTCCATTAGCACTTGTTGTTCTTGTTCCTGATAGATTCTTGTTCTCTGCTGTCCCAGGTCCCTTGGAGGTCGGTTGATGTGATCAAGTAGTCTCTGAAGATTGTGATGGCCCTTTGACCTTGTTTGCATCAACAGGCTCGAGTACAGACTCGGACAGACACTCGGTCGAGCGCAGGCTCGAGTGGGTGGTCGAGTCGACTGGGAAGAGATGTCTATTTGTATCCGGCTTCTGACGCGATCAAGTACTCGATCAAGTACTCCATCACTTACTCGGTCGAGTGGTGGTCGAGTTGGTGGTCGAGTGCGTACCTGAAACTCAATCACAGACAAGCAGGAGAAGAAGCGAGATCAGTAGCGAATAAGGGCAGAAAGGAACTTAATCTTAGACTTCTATTAATCCTAATTGTCACAAAACACACTCAAATGGGCAACGACGCCAAATTGAAACTTGGTTTGTATGGTGGATGGAATGATGAATGAGATATGATGTGATGATGGTGAAAAAGTGGAATTCAAGGAGTTACAATTACCCTTATGATGTTGTAGTATAAGATGTCAATCCTAAATGAGTGTTATGCAAGCAATCAGGATGTGAATATGTGTCTAAGTCAAGCCAAATATGTAGAATGTTTGTCACTAACAAACTAATGATGAATGTAAAATGCAGAAAGTAAAAGCTAATAAGACTAGATGCTAAATGTAAAGAGAACATGATGATCTAAGCAGCAATGCAATGAACAGAAACAGAAATTATAGATATGCAAGACAAGTAACTAATGCAAGGCAAGTAATGAACAGAATTGAACAGAAAACTAAATGAATGCAACAGGAATGCAACTAAAATGAAACAGGAAATGAGACAGGACAAACACAAAGCATAAACAAGAATTATGGGGATGAGCTCGAGCAAGCATTCGATCGAGTGTGCGATCGAGTACAGGGTCGAGTTGAAAAATCCGAGAAATAGAGCAATGCAAACAAAACAGAGCAAGACAAAAGTAAATCAAACAACAGGCAAACAACATGATTTAGACTAAGAAATCAATAGAAAAGGAAGGTCGTGAGGAGGGATTCATGGGCTGGACTATGGATTATGGTCATCTAACTTGGTCAACAAATCTCAAACAACTTGAGCTAATCTCTAGACAATGATCTCCTAGAACATGTTAATCCACTCTCATGGCAAAAACAATCAAGCTCATATATTTCTAGACTAGTTCTCACATAGCAAAGAACTTATACAAGCAAGCATTAAGCAACAGATCATTTATGTCAAAAATCAAACAAGACATCTAATCTCTTAGCATGCCTAATGATAATCTCTAGATCTAGCCTTATCTAGCAAACTAGACATTGGTGTGATGCTAAAAAGATTAAAATCAAACCCTATCCTCTCGGTTATAGGATCAGCATAGAGTATATCTAGCCTAGAAAAGATCTATAACAAACAAGCTTGACCTAGCTAAACAAACCACAACCACAATCCAGCCTAACCCATCCTCAAGATCCTAAGCAAACTACTCACAAATGCTAAACATGATGAACAAAGTTATAAACCCAGAAAATAACGAAACTTGCATCATTAGAAAGATAAAGCAGAGATCTACAATATTGAAGAAGGAATCAAACTCGAATTCTTAATACTTTGAGAGTTATTGAACAAACAAATATGAAGAAATCTCTTATTTTCTCCTTCAAAAGTAGAACAAAATCTAAAAAATGTAAAAAGCAAAAAGCATAAATTCCCAAAAGGATAAAAACTAGGTTTGTAGATTTTCACAAAGGTGGCTCTCTTGGTGGCTGAAGGGTACAAGGCCCTTTTATAGAAAAAGTAGTGGAAGCCCTAAAAATGCTAAAAGACAAAATAGCTAGGCGGCTCGGCCAACTCGACCTGGTGCTCGGTCGAGTTGGATCTTCTTCTGTTCCTTCCACTCGGTCGAGTTCTTCTCCGCACACGGTCGAGTGTCTAGTCGAGTGGGCAGTCGAGTGGAACTCCAGACCTTGGTTCTTCAGCTCTAACTCCCTTGCTTTCTTCTCTTGATAGCTTCACTCCTCTTCAGCATTGCTTCCATGCTCCTTAGGCTCCATATTCACCTGTTTATGCAAGAAAATATGCAAATGCAATGCAACTACACCCTAATGCATGAACAGTCCTAAAAGCTATGCATTAATGGCAACTAGATAGCAAATGATGCAAAAGAGGTGAAAATACTAAGGGAAAACAGGGTAAAATATATGAACATCATTTATGCATCTTAACATCTAAATCATGTGTATACCTCATAGAGAATTGTTGAGGGACCCAGAAAGAGATCAAACCATGATATTTTAATTTTAAACACATGGAACATACTTGAAAAACTTTCCTTGTGAGATCATGCCACTTGCTTGTATAGTACACACCTCAGATACTACCACAACCTCTTGGATTGTCAAAGATTACCAGTCGACAATGGTGGCTATACTTTCACAGTGTCATGGCTTCAGTCCTTTTGATGCTAACCAAACATGCATAGGCAGCTGGAAATTCTTTGGAGAGATCTAGAAGCAAGATTCGTCCCCCTCCTTTTTTTTTCTTTTTTTTTCTTTTCTTCACTGCTTTGATGTTTCACAGTGCTTGGCCTTGGGACTGTCACCTTTTTGTGCTTCGAAGGTCTTGACACTCAGTGATATCATTTGGCTTAATCAATCACCGACGTCAGCTTAAGCCTCTGAATGAAACACATGGCTTTGTCTCTCCTCAGATCTTTGACCTCCTAATGACATGACAACGTTTTACTGGGGCCTTGGACCGGCATGACAGGCAGGTATTTTCCATCCAGTCTTTAAGTACAAAACAACTGCTAACCTCCTATATATCCTAGGATTTCCATGGCCTGATTTGAAGTGTGTCCCTATCAGTCAAGATAGCACCACTCAACAAAGAATTAGATTTCACATATCCCAATGGAATTTTGCAGATTAGTGAATCTGGTAAAGTCCAAAGGTTTAGTAACCAAATCAGCCAGTTGAAATTCAATACGGACATGATCAATCTCAATCAGTTTTACCTCAACCAATTCCCTAATGAAATGATGTCTGATATCTATGTGTTTAGTTCGCGAGTGTTGAACAGGATTTTTCGAGATGTTTATTGCACTTTTATTGTCACAATGAATTAAGATAGAGTCAGAAACAATACCATAATCGGCAGCCATCTGCTTCATCCACATTAGTTGTGTGCAACAGCTACCCAAGGCTATGTACTCCTCTTCAGCTGTTGACAGAGATACACTGTTTTGCTTCTTGCTGTGCCAGGATATGAGATTGTTTCCCATGAAGAAGCATCCACCACTTGTGCTTCTGCGATCATCCACAGAGCCAGCCCAATCGGCATCACAGTAGCCTGTTAGACTGTTGGTGTGTGGATACCCAGTTCGACTGTTCCTTTGATGTACTTGATGATCTTCTTCACAGCCAGGAGATGTGACTTCTTAGGTTTGGATTGATATCTAGCACACACACCAACAGCTAAGCAGATGTTCGGACGACTTGCTGTCAAATACAGAAGACTACCAATCATCCCTCGATATAGCTTCTCGTCTTCGTCTTCTCCTGCTTCATCCTTTGAGAGCTTGTCATTCACCCCCATAGGTATCTTGGCCTCCTTACTGGTTGTAAGGCCAAATCTTGTTATCAAGCCCCTCGCATATTTGCTTTGAGACACAAATATGCCATCAGCTGAATTTTGTACCTGCAAGCCCAAGAAATAAGTTAGTTCACCGCACATACTCATTTCAAACTCATCAGTCATATTCTGGACAAACTGATTAACGAGTTGCTGGCAAGTTGATCCGAAGACAATGTCATCGACATAGATCTGCATAAACATCAAGCCCTTGTCAAGACTAAGAACGAACAGAGTCTTGTCCACACTTCCGCGAACATAGCCTTGCTCCATAAGGAACGTTGTCAACCTCTCATACCATGCTCTAGGTGCCTGTTTGAGTCCGTACAGAGCTTTCTTCAGTTGGTACACATGTTGCGGATACTGTGGATCCTCAAACCCTTTAGGTTGCTCAACATAGACCTCCTCTTGAAGAACCCCATTAAGAAATGCACTCTTGACATCCATCTGATGCAAAGTGAAATTTAATGCATAGGCCATGCCAAACAGAAAGCGAATGGATTCCAATCTTGGCACTGGTGCGAAGGTTTCATCAAAGTCGACTCCTTCTACTTGCGAGTAACCCTGAGCAACAAGGCAAGCTTTATTTCTCACGATACATCCATTTTCATCACTCTTGTTCTTAAAGATCCATTTGGTGCCCACAACATTGACATCCACCGGTCTGCTTGTGAGTTCCCACACATTACTGCGAGCAAACTGTTCAAGCTCATCTTGCATAGCAGCTATCCAAAACTCATCGGCCTGAGCTTCTTTGTGATTCTTCGGCTCAACTGAGGAAACAAAACATGCAAAATGTACGACTTCAGAGTCCTAAGGCACTTGTTGAATGATTGATTGCTGTTTCTTTCCAGCAAGATGGAGAAAGTCAATATGTATTCCCCTGGTAACTCTTCACCCCTGAATCTCGCCAATAACATCATTAGAGGGCTGATTCCGATGCACCTGTGAGACATCTGGAAGAGGACACACCTCAGAAGAAACACAAGGAGGTGTTGTGGAGGCTGGAGACTCGAGAACACTAGAAGAAGTTTCCGGAGCATCAGTTACCGAGTCATCTGGATATGGGATTGGAATGAGCGAGACTCGGTGGAAAGAAATATCATCAAACACCACATTCACAGTTTCCTGAACAGAACGCATACGCTTGGTGTACACACGGAACGCAGTACTGTTGCCAGAATAACCCAAAAATAACCCATCATCGCACTTTGAATCAAATTTTACTAGCTGATCTTTGTCATTTAAGATGTAGCATACACAACCAAAGACATGGAAATAGCTGACTGATGGAGTGCGACTCTTCCACAATTCATTGGGTGTCTTGGAGGTTCCTGGTCGAACATACACCTGATTGATAATGTAACATGCAGCATTGACAGCCTCATCCCAGAACTGTTGAGGAACTTGATTCCCATGAAGCATTGCTCTTGCCATCTCCTGCAGGGTTATGTTCTTCCTTTCAACTACGCCATTATGTTCTGGTGTCTTGGGTGTTGAGAATTGATGCATAATCCCTTGAGCTGTGCATAACTGATAAAACTGCTCATTCTGAAACTCACCACCGCGATCACTGTGTATTGCCTTGATAGCCCACTTCTCGCTTTTAATTTGGAGAGCCAAGATGCGAAAGCATTCAAGCGTATCTGATTTTTCCCTAAGGAAATGCACCCATGTGTAGCGAGAGAAGTCATCAACCAGAACAAAAATGAATCGTTTACCCGACAGGCTATTGACACGAATTGGACCCACAAGATCTATGTGTACCAGTTCCCAAATACGCTCAGTGCGCACATCAGGAACTGCCTTGTGTGGCACTTTTACCTGTTTTCCTTTGTTACATGGTCCACACACAAAGTGTTGATCAGACTAGGTATCCCTCGAACAATATCTTGATGCGCGAGTTTATACATGATGTGTATGTTCCGATGACCCAGCTTCTGGTGCCACAACTCAGTGTTGGTCCCTGTGGATGCATGAAAGCAATGATTTGTTGACTTCCACATATAGCAGTTATTACCCGACCGCTTGCCTTAAAGCTTCACAGATCCTTGTTGATCCCGTTTAGTGAAAGTAACATCCATGCCTTCATCACACAACTGACTGACAATGATGAGATTTGCCTTTAACCCATCAACTAGAAAAACATCTCTAAGACTAGGTTGTGCACTTCCACCAGTATTACCTTTGCCTTTGATTTCTTCTTTTGCTCCATTACCGAAAGTAAACCGACCAGTAGATACATTCTCAAATTCTGACATGTTGGTATGAGCTCCAGTTATGTGTCTGGAACAGCCACTATCAAGGTACCACTTCTTTTGGTTAGAACCAAACTTACCCTCAGCCTGAGCTACATTACAGTACATACCACTCCTCTTGACAAACAACGGCTTGTTGATTGGTCTCATATCTCTAGGATAAGCCATTTGCTGAGTTGTCCTTGACATGCAATTGTTGTACTCATAGCACTTTGCTTTTAAATGAGTTAGGTTTCCACAGTACCAACACCCATTTCTTTGACTTCGTGAAACTTGGTAAGCTGGTCCAAATGCTTGATGTGCTGGGTAGTGATTTGCAGCCAACCCATATGGATCAAATGACTGAGTCACAGGCATAACTCTAAACGGTGCTCTTTAAGAAGCCTGAACTCTCCTTTGAGAACGTACATTTCTTGCTTGGTGAGAATCGGTTTTGACCGGTACTGCCGCTTGTGTCTTTGGTTGGATGGGTATAGCTTCTTTGTTTTCTGTATCAAGACCCTTGACAAACTTCGTGGATGTTGAAGCATCGTTACCTTGATACCCGAGTCCCCACTTAGTATTACCCATCCTCCCACTATTCAGAATGGTATCAAGATCCTTTGTTTCTTTGCTCATCATTCTAATGTTTTTAAGCTGCTCTTCCAGTTGTTTTTCAAGTCCCTGAGACTTTGCTCTTTCTTCCTCAAGATCTGAAGACAGCGAGTTGAACCTTGCCAAAGATCTGCCTTTTCAGCCAGCAGCACATCATACTCCTGAGTTTTCTGAACCAGACTTGAAATTAACAGAGTAAGCTGTTCCTCAGCGGATAGATCTGCCTTGTCATCTTCATAATATGACCCAACAGCTGGTTGATCCTTCACTTCCTGCTCCACCACTTCATCTTCCTCAATGACTCCCAGCAGAGCCACATAGTTATTGAGAACTTCACCATCTTGCTCATTATCATCAGAGTCATTATCACTCCAGACGACAAACGATTTGGATCTACTCTCTTTAGTAGGAAATTCCGCCTTGATGTGTCCATATCCTTTGCATCCATAGCACTACATTAACCCTCTATGCTTGTAGCTAGGGCATTCTGCCTTGACATGACTGTATCATTTACACTCCAGACATTGGCGCTATTGCCTATCATCCCTCTTAAAGTCCCTTTCCGAATCACTTCTGACTGTAGATGGGGATCCTCTGTGCTGACCACCCTCCATCTTCTTGAAGAACTTCCTAACAAGTAACCCAACGTTTTCTTCATCTGCAGTATCTTGTGTCTCAGCATTCTTCGGTGTTTCAACAGCCTTTAGAGCAAATGATCGTTCAGCGCGTTGTTCTTTTTTCTTCAGCTGCATCTCAAACGACTGTATCATCCCAACAACTTGATTGAACTTCAACTCATCTGAGTTCAAGGAAACATCAATGGTAGATCTGTGTGGTTGAAATTTGTCTGGAATGCTCCTAAGAAATTTCTTCACCAGCTTCTTGTCCTTGTAGCATTTTCCCATGATAACAGCTTCCTGTGCGATAGCACTCAAACGACTGTTGTAACTTGCAATGGTCTCACCTTCTTCCATGGACAGATTCTCGAAATCTGATGCCAGATTGTCCAAGCGTGTCCTTTTACATTGCTAGTTCCTTCAAAGGTAACTTGGAGGATATCCCAAGCTTCTTTCGCAGCCACACAACCCTGGACACTATTGAACTGATCCAGCGGCAGGGAGTTGAAAATCACCGACAAAGCTTGAGAGTTGTGCTTAGCCTCAGCCTTTTCTTCTACAGTTCACTGCTTCCAGGTTTAAGCATCGATTCACCCTTGTCATTTTTCACCATTGGTTTGGTCCAGCCATCTTCAACAGAAAACCAGGCCTCCATGTCGATACCTTGAATAGCCTGTTTGACCGACACCTTCCAATGCCCATAATGCTCTGGATCCAGTTTCAGAACTTTCGGTATCGCAACAAAAGCTTGTGGTTTCTCCATACCTCTTGTCACAAGATCTCACATGTTGAAAAGGCAAACAGACTTTTATCAGGTGTATGCTCTGATACCAATTGTAAAGGTATAGAGGAATAATAGCACAATCTTCTGCTTGAACAACACCAAGCGTACGCTTTTACTATTTATTCTTATTAAACTATTAACCGGTTACAAGAATAAATCTAAGCACACTTCTCTTCTCTATCTAAACTCTCACCAGTATAGATCTAAGAGAATAACCCAACACTCACCTTCTTAGCTTTCTTTGATCAGCCTTGAAGTTACAATCTCACGCAAAAGGTTTTTCAAGTGTTCAAGAAAACCTCCCACTCATCACCCTAGATCTTTTAAATTCGATCACCCTAAAACCCTAAAAACATCTTTAAATCTTCAAGTAAGGCAATTTCTTGTTTGCCACAATCTCACTTTCCTTAACCATTGCGAACGATATTATTCATATATCTTCTCTCTCGATTCTGCTTTATCTTCTTATTCCATCCAAATCGGACTTTCTATGTCAGCTGCGCTTTCTCGCTACTCTCCACTCGTCTATCCTCAGATACAAAGCTCTGTGTCCTAGCAGGACCTTGTTAAACAAACATACTGCTGCGGCAACTGCATCTACAGAATCGAGGTAAATTCTTGTTTTCCTAGATTTCCTTATAGACGAAGAAGACGAGAACAGAGAGGATGATACCACGTTTTTGTTGTTGTTAAGATTCAAGAGTACTGTTTCCAGTTTGGCCATTTCCCATTATTATTATATCTATATATATAGAGAGAGAGAGGGCTTAATTCGTTTTCCTTTTTTGATTAGGAGAGACAAATTGTTCCTTTTCCTTATTAAAAAAGGAAACAAAAATAGATAAATGACTAAAGAAAACAGGAATAAGAAATTCACAATAGGCTTTAAGATCCTATTCTCAACCCGATAGACTCGAGAAGATTGTATATCCATCGAACAGGATCAAGAACTCACGTTAGTCTTTAGCTGGGCGTTCTGGAGATCCTACAACCAAAAAAAAAAAGGTTTCATTAGCATCAATATAGACAATATAAACCTAGGCGCGCGTTATAAAATTACTAAATTGTTTTGTCATAAGCAGATATACAAAAATAGAATAATAACCCCATTGTAATAGATTCTATATATATAATAGCAAGAGAGTCACATACGACGGAGATGTTATCTAATAACTGGCTAGGTTCAAATCAATACAATCAACTACTCAAGAGACAGTCCTTCACATATCCTCATACCAAAATTAGTAGCATCAAAGAGGCATAACAATTTAAAATAAAAGACATACTTCCTAGTACAATCTCCATCAAGTGCATGGAATACAAACTTTCCTACACGGTATCCAGAGAATTACAGCCAACAAAACTACACAGAAATATTAAAAAAGAAACCAACACTTGTATATACAAACACGAACCATAGTCTATGACAATCCACTTGCTATTGTGCCCTTGCACAGAAGGCAGCGTTACAGGTTTGGCTCCTTTCTGCTTTTGCTTGGTCTGTGAAGAGAAATACAAGAAAACCATTTGATCACTCTTATAATGTTCCAAAATAACAAATTACTTAAAACGAGTTCACAAAACAGCTATACGGTTTATCAGAGGTCAATTCTCACATATCGAATCACAAAATAGGCTATACCCAAATAAAATCAACAGTACTCTCTCAACGATATATATACCTCTTGTAAGAGATATATCTCTCTATCTCTGATTTATGTTCAGGCTTATAAGCTAACCATCTTTCATGTGGACATAAATCATCAAATGTTCCTAGATCTGCATATTAATAAGATTGAGATTAAATTACTAAACACATTTGCATAACAAAACATATTTAAAAACGTACGTTAAGCAAAATTTCAAACCTTGAAGCAAAAATTTGGTTCTTCTTCATAGCACTTGATTTTCCAAAGAACAAGACCATTATCATACAATATAATTGGTTTAGTTCTACTTGCATCACATATACGCGTCACTGTAAATAGAATTTGTCACGTTAAAGACAACAAACATATTAGACAACAATATATAAAGCAAATTGAGTCTAAGGATTTAGACTTAAGTTGAGATGTCATGCCTTTTGCTTCCATCATCTCATCATGAGCTTCTTTAGCTTCGGCTCTTATTTGAGACATGACTACGTTATGTTCCTCAATGGACAATGGAGCTCCATTTTTCTCCATAATGGCTTTGGCAACATCATCTTGCATCTTCTGTTTGAGCTTCTTCTCCTATAAAGACAAAATGAGCTTTAGCACAACAAAGAGATTTTAGAAAATACCTTTTCCTTTGCTGCTGCAAACTTTTCTTGAGCTTCTTTTTTCTGTTTTTCTCTTCAATTTCGCTTTTTATGTAATCTCTCATTACCCTGAGAAAATTACACACATGAGGTATCTCAAAACGAAACATAAAAACTACGTACAAGAAAAAATTGATATTGGCGTATATATAAAGATACACATACTTTGTGCTAAGTGATTCATCACATAAGAAATTTAGAAGCTTGAGCCTTCTCGATACATCCATCTTCTCGTATTCAGTGACACCCGCTACAAAATTTTCAGGAGGGAACTCATCACTCAAAACTTCTGACTGCGATAGGATCTCTCCGATAGCAGTGAACCAACTGCTGTCAGTTGCACTTAGAGTCAAGGACCTGTAATATAAAATTCAAATGCATCACAAACTTGAGCAAGAAAACAAACATGTGTATACATTTATATAGACTCATACATCTCTCTTTGATGTGATATTAAATCCAACAACTGGATCATCATCTGGACAATAGGGCAGTATTGGTTTCTCCTTGTGTTACTGTAGAAACTAAGTTTCACACAATGAATTTGTTTGAAGGGGGAAACAAATTCAATAGCACTATCTCTCTAAGCAATCGGATCAAAGTAAATAAGCAAAGGGGAACTGAAATCTCTTGGAAAACAAGTTAGGTTTTGCTCAAGAACAAAGAAGAACTAGGGTTTTTGAATTAATTGCTGGATGGATTACAATAGGAGAGAATCCCCTCTATTTATAAGTTTTGTTAGATTTACATAATATATCCACATTCCAAATCACAGCCGAGCTGATTAGAAAAGTTTCTTGTTTCTTGTCAGGTATGCCGCTCGGCGAGCTGGGAAGTCGGTTCCTCACCTCGGCACTGGGCTTCTCAGTTCTATTGGGCCTTCGAAGACAGATTTCACCTTGGGACCGAACTCCCGGTTTAGATAACTGGTTTCTCTAATCGGGTTTAGATCGGTATGTTGGGGGTGCCAATTCCCGCACCAACAATTAGTCCCCCCCCCAGTTTGGTACATTCAGAAGTTAATTCGAATGTCCGGACAATAGGAAAAGAATATCTGATCTAATTCGTAAGGAAAACCGAATCTAATCACCTGCATCGTCTCACCACTCCGTTATCCATTAGAAAGGTGACACGTGTCCGATCCGTTGCTTCTGTCAGCTCGGAAGCTGAAAAGTTGCGTAGGTTGGGTAGGTCATTATGACTCCGCGTAGGGTTGCCGTCCACTCACTTCTATAAATACTCGACCCCGTTCTTCATTTTCACTTTTCGCCAAACCATTGAAGGTATTTGCTCTGTTCTCTCTCATCTTTCTTATTTAATTTATTATTATTTTCGTGAAATTTCTTCCACACTCTTCGGCGATCTGCAATATCTTTCACCTCGGCCATGATCTCCTCGTCTGCCACGGAAAGCGATCCACTCATCCGCAAAAATTCCAACAAAAAACTTCCCCAGACCATCAGATCGGACTGAGGCGATATGCTCAATAGATCTGAAGAAAATGCCGAATGTTCTTCGAGACCCAGATCAGACAAAATTCCTACCCTGGAGGTTCCTTCTTTAACTGATGAGGAGAACCGCGGGAATCATGGCAATGCTGCATCAGTTTCTTATCTTCCATCAGACAATTTGAATGAAGAGGAAGCTCAACTCGCATCAGAGGAAATCATGATTGAGGACATTCTTCCTCGCCTAGATCATCGAAGCCGGATTGGAGGCGAGAAGACGACCAGCAATATCGAAACCGTTCGCACAATGTTGAATTCATGCGATTAACGGGACTGCGGTGTCTACATCATCATTCCCGGAGAGCACCAACGTCCATGGAACCCGCTTAAAGGGTTTATCTATTTATATGAGGGTTTCTTCTCCAAATGCCGGTTGTGGTTTCCTCTTCCTAGCCTGCTCACTAGATACACCCATCGTCGCCAAATCCCGATATGTCAGCTCTCCCAAGGAAGTATCTGAAACTTCGTCGCCTCTCTTACCATTGCGGCCGAAACCAGAAATTACCTCGGAGTTGAATGCTTCGAGCATTTAACAAATTTTAAAAATTCTCAAGGGAGCCCCTCATGGATGGTTAATACGAAGCCAGCTCATAACTTCGTCCCCGGTGAGAAAGTTAGCAATTTCAAGAAGTTGAGAGCTCTCTATTTCTTTGTCCGAGTTGATGACCGTTCTTTTGAAAATCCGAAATGCGGTCGGCGAAGAGTGTGGAACAACTCGCCTCATATCATCTCGTTCCTTGTTTTGTCGAATCGGACACTCCTTTTATGACCTAATCTTAATTTTTAATATTTTTGCAGTTCACCCTACCTCAACTCGGACATTAACTCCCGAATTCCAACAAATCAGGGACACGCTTTTCGCAGGAGTTGATCGTAGCTGGGATTTTATTACCAGACGTCGTGTTGAGGAAGCCATGGACAAGTCGAAAACCAAGTTTTCGAGTTTCGCGGGTTCACTGGGTCAAACTTCCGAAGTCCCAGCAACCACAATTGTCGAAGCCAGGATGCTCCAAACCATAACTCTGAAAAACGAGCTGGTCATTGATCTTGAGTCTGAGCAGACGGGAAGCGAGTTCGTCGACATTGAGAGCCTTGACGATAGCTTGATAGCCCCTGATCTCGGCCACGAAAATGTAGTTCCCAACGACTCACTTCCGCCTCCACCGGTTGAGTCCGTTATTTCAGAATAACTCGCCCCCGAACCGAGCAGCGGTTCCAAAAAGAAAATGTCCAAAAAGGATAATAAGGATAAGGGCAAGGGAAAAAGCTCTGACCAAGAAACAGGCCAAAAGCGTTCCACGGAAGAGGCAGGACTCGAATCATGTGACCGCTTCCGAGTTGAGCGAGAAAATAATCGTTCGGAACAATTTACCTTCGATTAATTCAGGGACGGTCCTCTCGTTTGTAATCAGGCAGCTGCTAGGGAATTGTGCAGGCATCTGAAGGTATCCTCAGTCATGTTGCCGCCGGTCGACAAGCTGGAATTTAAGGATCAATACCTCAAAGTTGCGCAGTCCGCCCTTCAGGTTTAAGTCACATCCCCCTTTATCTTATCTCGCAATTTCATATCATTTTTTTTCTACTTCTCTCCACCTTACTTTGTTTAACATGCAGACCGCCGCCTACGCCAGTGCGCTCACTCTTATGTACGATAAGCGAGTTAAATCGATGGCGTCCTCGGAGTTCGAATTCAACAAGATGAAGGAATGCCTAGACAACCTCCAGGAAGCGAACAAGTCGAAAGACGGCTGAATCAAGGAACTGAAGGGCCTTCTTGCGAATAAGGAAGAAAACAACAAGCACTTGGAAGCAAAAATTTCCGAGCTGGAATCGCGGGGAAAAGTTTTGGAGGATGAGAAGTCCGAGCTGAAAAAGGTTTGAGTCTGAAGTGAAACGACTACGCCTATAATTGATCGCAGTTTTAAGCGGACAAAGCAATTCCAAGATGCCAAGTTCTATAGGCAGTGTTGATCCCGAAGCCAAAGTCGGAAACAATGTCCCGACATTCTCGAACTCATAAGCCATTGAAAGAGGGATGTCCTATTACCCGAATATTCGAGCTCCGTGGATGCTGATGTTCCGCGTCAAGCCGGAAGCGAGGTCGGATTTAGAGACCTTCCTCTCTTGCATCAAAGAACGCCATTCCGAGTATCGTAATCGGCTAGCCGCGACAGAACAGTCGCGAAACGAATTGCTATTCAAACTTAAGCTGCTCGAATTCCA
Source organism: Camelina sativa (assembly GCF_030686135.1). Lineage (NCBI taxonomy): Eukaryota > Viridiplantae > Streptophyta > Magnoliopsida > Brassicales > Brassicaceae > Camelina > Camelina sativa. Next base: position 38,863,685 of record NC_141884.1, on the reverse strand, counting down.
TCCAAGATTTTGGATTGAAAATGGACTGGACAGGGTGGCAGATATGCCGTCGTGCTTGATCGAATATTGTAACGAATGGTAGCATTCGACAAACTCAACACCAAGCGAACAAGGTTTCTCCCTGGGTGGCGAATTCATGCCCTTCGAGGTGAAGCCGTTCTATATGAACAAACACGCCAACAACGTAGAGGCTGCTGCAGCTCACGCCTTTGTTTGCTAACCCTTTCTAACTTTACCTGTGTCAGTCTCCTCTAAGTTTTAGTTCTAATCGACAATCTTGTGTGCAGATCGAATCTGTGCACTGGGAACAATCCCACAAACTTTACTATCATCGCAAGAAGAAGAATGAAATCGACGACTGTTTAGCTGTACTGGAAGCCGAGATCGCCACCTTGAGGGTGAAGAGGAAAAGAACCATCGGTCGCCTTGACGAGGCCGAACAGAAGTTCATGGCACTTGAATCACGTCCTGATGAATGGGAGAGAACATGACTTCAGCTACTATGGCCCATGCCAAAGCGCCTTAAAGTAGACACTCGAAAGATCGCAACAGGGCTTGCTCTGGATAACTGATGTGCTTGTAACTGGCGATTTGAGCCATTCGTCGTTTTTCTTTTTATATTTATATTAAGGATGTTGTCGCGTTTGGACAATTTATGTTTGCAATAAATAAAGTTTTCACTATATTCGGAAATTTACACTAGGCAGGACGTCTCCCGGCTTACACTGAGTAATCCTTATGAGGGTAATTTAACCTTATTGTCCATGCGCTTTGGCAAAGGGCAAAGTACAGAACTTCGGCTTACCTTCTTTGTTCCAATTCAGAGGTCGAAAGGCAAAATTTAAAACTCTGGGTTCGGCTTATATCCGTCCGAACTGGAACTTACGAAACAATTGAAAAAAATTCTCTGGGTTCGGCTTATCTCTCGTCGAGTTATCAAAACAATTCAAAAAGAATTCTCTGGGTTTGATTTATCTCGCATTGGATAATTAATAATGTCGATCATCTGGCCGGGATGTCGATCCGTTCGGTTCCGAACTGGGTGGACGTAGTGGTCCATTTTTTTTTTGCTCATTCCCGAGGCGTAATCGCGTCATTTTAAATGCAGACGCGGTTTCACAATGCAGCGCGTATCCTCCTACGATCTGATTGGTGCGAGAATTTCGGGACGCAGCATTTTTCTCCCCCTTTCTCACTATAAATAGGAAGAAAGGAGGTATGCTGAGCACCTCACATCCAAACATAAGAAAGATAAACAGCAAAGCATGCCTATCACAACTCGATCCGCATGGTTGAGGCGAGTTTGAGAGCTGAATGCCGCCGGCGTCAGTGGATTCGAGCCAGAAGCTTCGAATGTTGCCCTCCCCCTGGAAGAGACGGTTCTGTCTCCATCTCATGAGCTCATTGCAGAAATTGAGGAGGATCCATTACAGAGAGAGATCCGCGTCTACCGAGCAGGGTGTCAAAGGATGAGTTCGTATATCAGGGCATTTCGTCTGAAAAACGACCTTATCTTCCAGCTCTGCCGTCTAGAAGGAACCATCTAGGTTCTTGACGAGCTCATCGCTGCTCGCTTCTACTTGGCGAACTGGCGTATGACCCGACTGCTTGTTGACTGTGACCGATGTGAAAGACAGGTTGCCAGAGCCTTGATACCCGACCTGCCAGAAGGTGACTACGAACCGCTGGGCGAATCGGAAAACCTGCATATCGAAGAAGTTCTGATATACAGGAGTCGCATAGAGAGGCTACGACGGTACATCCTCCATCTGGAAACCATAGACCACCATTTCCGGGAGAGCAACACCGTAGAAGGCCCATGTGCTTTCCTCGAAGAAATGGTGGCCAGAGGTGTGGAGGTGCCTGCAGGTTGGCGAGAGCATCAAAGCTGGCGATCCTATCTCGAAGGTCTGATCGTCGAAGATCCACTGGAGTCCGACCTCTCGAGCTCTGCGCCTGTGAATCACCGAGGAGGTTGAGATCACAGGAGGGAGGTCCCACTTCGCACCGGCTCCCTGAGATCAGAAGGCTAGTCATTTCGTCTATTGGGACCGGTGTTCTCCACATCAACAAAATCTTTAAATTTCCGTTGCTTTTTGTTGTTGTTTTCTTTATGTTGGCGATATGCGGAAGTAAAAGATTGCTCTTTTATCTGGCGAGATGCCGAACTGACTTGGTACTTAAATCGAAATAAAGATTTCTCTTTGGTGAAAAGAAATTTTATTATTTTTTCAGCTTTGCCCGCAAAATCTAATCAAAGAAATCGGGGGCTATCTACGTACCCAAAATTGGGATCAAGCCAGTGGTAGTTCATAGTACAAGCGTTTTCAAAACCGAGATCTATCAAATGACCTAGTAATAATAACGTTTAAGATAAGCCGCGTTCCACGGGTTTTTGACCTGCGTACCCTCCATGGTCAAAAGCTCGTAAACTCCGGGGCAAACTGCTTTGGAGATAAGGTATGGCCCCTCCCAACGAGCACCAAGTTTACCGGCGTTTATCTCCTTAGTATTCTCGTAAACTTTGTGCAGCACTAGGTCGCCCTCGTTGAAACGTCGCTGGCGGACAGTTTTGTTATAGTACTTGGCCGCGGCATTTTGATAGTTCTGGATTCGGACCAGGGCTTGTTCGCGTAACTCTTCGGCGAAGTCAATGTGATTGAGCATCATGTTGTCGTTGAGCTTGGAACCGTCGACCAACATAGTGCGGCGAAGCGTTAGCACTCCAGCCTCGGCTGGAGCCAATGCTTTGATACCATAGGCTAATGAGAATGGAGACTGCCCCGTAGCTCGCTGCGGGGTAGTCCGGTAGGACTAAAGTACGCCATCAAGTTGATCTGCCCAAGCTCCTTTTCTTCGTCCGAGGCGTTTCTTCAATCATTCTATTATGGTCTTGTTTGTGGCTTCGGCTTGACCGTTCCCCTGAGGGTATCGGGGGGGGGGGGGGTCGAGGTGCTTAACCGTATCCCCCACTTTCTTTGAAAGCGTTTGGTGATGAGCGAGGTGAACTGAGTTCCATTATCAGTGATGATCTCATATGGGAGCCCGTGGGGGCAGATGATTCTTCCAAATGAAGTTGGTAACGTCCAACGATTGCACCTTGTGAAACGATTCAGCCTCTACCCACTTGGTGAAATAATCGGTCAAGACCAAAAGGAACCGCTTTGATTTTGACGGAGGCAATGGGCCAACGAGGTCCATTTCCCAACGCATGAAGGGATATGGTGCAGTAACGGTATTTAGCAGTTCGAGAGGTACATGTTTCATCGGTCCGTGTCGTTGACAGGCTTCGCACTTCGCCGAGAATGCCGCACAGTCAGCGACCATGGTTGGCCAATAATGGCCGTCCTTTTTTATTTTCAATGCGAGCGCGCGTCCTTTGGAGTGGTTGCCACTGTCACCTTCGTGAACCTCCGTTATTATTCGTTCTGCCTCTGCTCGATCAACATAGATGAGTAGGGCTCCGGACGAACTGCGTCGGAAAAGGCTACCCCTTATCATGGCGTAATGCGTACATCGGGCTTTCAACCGTCGAGCTTGCCAGCAATCTTCTGGGACCTTGCCATCCTCGATGTACATTTTGATCTCGAGCTGCCAGTCGACTGGGGGTTGCGCTATACCCGCGGATTCTTGAACAGGCTCGTCGACTTCGATTGGTTCCACGTCAGATCGGTATGATCGATGCTAGGCGTTTCGATGCATTCAACCGGGACCATTCGTCGCAAGCCCGGGTCGGAACAATTTGCCAGGGCGGCGAGAGCGTCTGCGGATGCGTTTTCGCTCCTCGGGACATGGATCAACTCAAACGAGGCGAACTGCTCCGAGAGAGTTTGGAGTAATTGGCGATACGCCCCCATAAGCTCGTTCCTAGCGTCATATTCTCAACTTAATTGGCTAACCACTAGCTGTGAGTCGCAAAAAACTTGGATGCTCGTAACCCCCAGCCCTTGTGCCAACCAGTCCGACGGCTTCGTATTCAGTTTCGTTGTTCGATGCCCTGAAGCCAAGTTTCAACGCCTGTTCGAGGACCTCGCCGATTGGCGATCAGAGAATAATCCCAACGCCGGATCCCTGATTGGAGGAAGAGCCGTCGGTGAACAACGTCGAATGTTCCTCCTTAGGTATGGTTTCTTCAAGTTCGGAAGACAGCTCTGTGATGAAGTCTGCTAGGACCTGTGATTTTAGGCTCGGACGAGAACGAAATTCGTTGTCGTACTCGCTTAGCTCGATCGCCCATTTTGCAGTCCGCCCGGACTGAAGGGGGCTGTGAAGAATAGTCCGGAGTGGTTGATCAGTGTACAAAATGATGGAGTGCGACTGGAAATAAGGCCGGAGCTTCCGCGCGGCGACGATCAAGGTGAGAGCCAACTTCTCCAAGGTTGGATAACGTGTCTCCGCGTCGTTGAGAGCCTTGCTTATGTAAAAGATTGGTCGCTGATCGCCGCGATCATCCCGGACCAGCACCCCGCTAACTGCCGAACTGGAGATAGAGACGTAGAGGTATAATGTCTCCCCCTCCTCGGGCTTGACTAGTACCGGCTGACTGGTCAAATACTCCTTGAGTTGTCCGAAGGCGACCTCGCAGGCGTGGTCCCAATGAAAATCTTTATTACTCTAGAGGAGCTGGTAAAAAGGGAGACATTTGTCCGTTGATCGGGCGATGAACCGATTCAGCGCCGCTATTTGACCTGTTAGGCATTGTGCTCTCGTTTATTGGTCGGAGACGGTAACCCCAATACTGCTTCAATTTGCTTCGGGTTTCTTCGATTCTGCGCTCGGTGATGATATATCCTAAGAATTCCCCCGAAGTCACCCCAAAAATGCACTTGGTCGGGTTTAGCTTCATCTGGAATTGATCCAAGATGTCGTAGCATTTGGCGAGATGATGGATATGCTGTTCTTCTATGAGGGATTTGACTAACATATCGTCGATGTAGACTTCCATTGTCTTCCCTAAAAGGTTGGCGAACATCGTATTGACCAAACAATGATAAGTCGCCCCGGCGTTCTTCAGCCCAAACGGCATTACTTTGTAGCAGTAGGTTCCTCTATCGGTGATGAACGCGGTTTTTTTGCGATCGGCTGGGCTTATTGCAATCTGATTGTAGCTGGCGAACGCGTCCATGAACGAGAGTAGCTGGTTCCCTGCGGTGGCTTCTACGAGTCGATCGATGTAAGGTAAGGGAAAACAGTCCTTAGGACACGCCTTGTTGAGGTCAGTGAAATCAACGCAGACTCTCCACTTCCCGTTCTTCTTTTTGACCACCACCAGGTTTGCCAGCCAATCAGGGTATTGCACTTCCATTATCTGATCGGCTTTCAAGAGTCGCTCGACTTCGTCTTGTACCGCCTTTGCCCGATCAATGCCGAGACGTAAGCGTTTTTGCCAAACTGGTTTGAAAATGGGGTCAACATTTTGTTTATGGCAAGTAACCGATGGATCAATACCAACCATGTCCTTAGTGGGCCAAGCAAACGTCGAGGATCTGGATTTCAGGAAAGCTATCAGTTCGGTTTTGATCTGATCTTTGAGTTTGGCCCCAATTCCAACCGTCCGAGAGGGGTCCGTTTTGTCTACGTTGACATCGTGTGGCCTTTAGCCGATCTCGCTCCGGCTTATGAGGATCGACTAAGTGATCCTCGCCCTGTAATTGCTATGCGTCATTCTTCCGCCGTTGCTTCTTCTCGAGAACAGAGCAGGTCCTGGCCATCTTCTGATCGCTGTATAGCGTGTAAATCCCAGTGGCAGTTGGAAATTTAACGCAAAGGTGATAGGTGGAAGGGACTGCTTGCATCGAATAGATCCAGGGTGAACCTAGAATGGCGTTGTAAATTGGCGGGGCGTCTATGACCATGAACTTGGTCTTCCGCGTTACGCCACCAGCGCAGACTTGCAATTTCACATCGCCCATGGACATTTTGGCCACACCGTCGTATCCTGTCAGCGTCCTAGATTCTGGTTTGATTTGCTCCGGTGTCACGCCCATTTTCTCCAACGTCTGCTAGAATAGGACATTCACCGTGCTGCCGGTATCCACTAAGACTCGCTCTACATCGAACTCGCCCATTGTGACTTCCACGACCAGTGGGTCGTTATGAGGATGGTGGATTCCTTTAGTGTCCTCGGTTGTGAACGTGATGGGGTCTGCACTAAGCGTGTCCTCCTCGGAGATCGCCTGAATGCTACAGATCTGATGTGCTCGCTTTTTCAGGGCTCGGACGGAATCCTTGCATTCATCTGTCTGACTAATAATCATGGAGATACGACCCCGAGGTGGGGTTTGCTCGGTTTGTTGTCCTTTCTGGCGCTTGGGTGGTCCCAGGAGTCTTTCCATTGGCGCTGGATTCTGCTGTGCGACGGGAGGTGGCTGTTGTAGGTCGCTCGGCTTGTTATTTGGGTGGTTATTACCCTTCTGACCTCGCCCAGGGTTGGGTCGATCGAATCTTCCTCCGCGACCTCTACCTCCGCGACCACCGCAGGAAGGTTTAGGCTGATAGACAGCTTTGATCTCGCTCGACAAATACTTCTCGAATAAGTAATTGGACAGATGCTTGCACTCGTCCGTGGAGTGGCCTCCGAACATGTGGAAATTGCAGTACAGCTCCTCTTGTGCGTCTGGAGGCGTGTTGTCCTGTCCTCCATCTTCGGAGACCGCATTGACCACCCCACGCTTTGGATCTCTTGGGTCGTGATGCTTCTGGGGCTCTTGGTAACCGTCTCGGCTTTTCTCTTTTGCCGAAGCTGTACGTGCGGGAGGGGCCTTCGCGGTCTGCTTCTCCTCGTCCTCCTCGACGTATGCGTAACGAGACCCCCGATGATGCGCATCATCAAAATCCTTGGCTTCCTGGATATTGAGATCCACTTGCAAGGGCGATCCGGGAATGAGCCCTTTCTTGAATGCGGCAATCGCAATGTCTTTGGTGACCGAGATGCTAGCATACTTTTCCTTGAATCTGGTAAGATATTGTCGCAGAGGTTCGCCAGGCTCCTGGACTATCTCCCATAACTCGGTGCTAGAATTACCGCGTTCTATGAAAACCCGGTAGTTCCGCAGGAAGGCTGTTGACAGCTGGGCGAAGTTGTCAATCGAGTTCGCCGGGATTCGAGAGAACCAGGTTAGTACGTTCCCTATTAGGCTTTCGACGAATAGCTGAAATTGACCAGCGTCCTTCTGTTCTTCGGTTAACCTGGCCTTGGATACGGTAGCCATGAAAGAGGTCATGTGCTGCACTGGGTTATTCGTCCCTTCATAGGTCGGCAGCCTTATCTTTACGGCTGGGATGTATGTCTCCAGGATTCATCTAGTGAACGGGGTCCGCTGCGTGGCCTTGATAATCCTGTGGATCTCTGGGGTCGTACTCACGGCCCAGTGGAGGAGGGATCCCATATCCCGGATTTTAAGATGAATTTCTTCTAATTCGGAATAGGGAGCGGGAATCGGATTCCTCTGAGAGGATTGCCCGATGTGGTGTTACGCCCAAGAGGCTAGCACCGAGGGTGCGTATTGGTTTTGAGATCGGATGGCCGAAGGTGGCGGGTTGCTAAACAACTGTCGGTTTAGGGGTCCGTTCCTTCGTGCTACTTGTGGCGGTACTGCGCTTTGCTGGAGTGGAGGGGGCACGCTGCGCTCTATCGCATCCATCTGTCGGTTTGTGTCAGATATCGCTTAGAAGAGATCATGAGAGATCGTTCCGAATACATGGCGGAGGTCACCCACAGAGACAAGCTAGGGAGGTTGCGCGATTTGTGCGGATGAAGTCTGACTAGCGACAGATCCATCAACAGGTAGCACTTCGTCAGGCTCCTCGGTTCCGTGGTGGGGTGCCTCGGCGTCCTCCACCCCGTCGGAAGGTGTCGTTGAGTCGTCCGCTGGGTTCTCTGATGTGCGGCGGGCGCGTGCCCGGACATAGACACATGCGGCAGGCGCGTGCCCGGACATAGACACATGCGGCGGCCGCATCGGCAGGTGGATCCGTGGCGACATCCTGCAAGTCGTAGCTCCGGTGACCGGGTCGTCTTGTTGCGGAGCAGTTGCGTTGGTGACACCGTTGTCGGATGCTAGAGACATGGTCTTACTTGCTTGGTGAATTCCAAAGAGATCTAAAAGATAAGTGACTTGAGAACTTAGTGTCCCCACAGACGGCGCCAATTGTAGAAACTGAGTTTCACACAATGAATTTGTTTGAAGGGGGAAACAAATTCAATAGCACTATCTCTCTAAGAAATCGGATTAAAGTAAATAAGCAAAGGGGAATAGAAATCTCTTGGAAAACAAGTCAGGTTTTGCTCAAGAACAAAGAAGAACTAGGGTTTTTGTATTAATTGCTGGATGAATTACAATAGGAGGGATTCCCCTCTATTTATAGGTTTTTTTAGATTTACAGAATATATCCACTTTCCAAATCACAGCCGAGCTGATTAGGAAAGTTTCTTGTTTCTTGTCAAGTCTGCCGCTAGGCGAGCTGGGAAGTCGGTTCACCTCGGCACTGGGCTTCTCAGTTCTATTGGGCCTTCGAAGACAGATTTCAACTTGGGGCCGAACTCCCAGTTTATATAACCGATTTCCCTAATCGGGTTTAGATCGGTATGTTGGGGGTGCCAATTCCCGCACCAACAGTTATGCCCACATACAAACAGCTCACGAACAACAGTTTCAGCTTGTCCTTCCTTCAAAGAAAGAGCCTATCAATGAAAAAAGTTAAAAACGAATCAGACTAAGAGTAAAATCATTACAGACCATATGTTGTTAATAAGCTAAAGAGAGTAATCATAGATCATACGTTTCCAAAGGCTGAGCAAAACACGAAAAACTGGAATACATTTCCAGCTTCTCCAGTGGGTATATCAATGCCTGATACACAAGTCAAGCTTATACCCTGAGGAACTACCGGAGCCTCAAACTGAATCTCCTCTTTAAGTTTGTCACTTGATTTGGCTCTTTTCCTCTTGCCCACCACTTCCTTCTTCTCCTTGGCAACAATTACATCATTAGTCTCTTCTTTTATATTAGAAAACTAACAAAACACAATTCTAATATTTCCACTTCTGCCCCTGGAACAGTTTCACTATTACTACTACTACCTTCAATGGAAGCAGCAATCTACATAATTAAACCATGTTAATCAAGTAAGTATAATCAAAGACAAAAGCTAAAGATCATTAAAAACAGGATTTGTATTATAGTTACCAGTTTTGGCTTCCTCTGATAAGCAAACTTATCAGGCCCTTCAACTTCAAGAAGCTCAACGACTGAGGCCAAACCACAAGCTCTAGCTTTAAATACCAAAATCCAAGTGGGGTTTAGCCCTCGGCTTGTCCTGTAAAATCCACACAAACCATTTTATTTCATTGATAAAGCTCTAATATATTTCAAAGACATGTATAATTACCTGCGCACGCTGCAGATGCATATGCCTCTACATTGAGGACATACCCAGTCGTCCAACTTTGCTACTTCTTCTGCATTCTCACCATACGTACCTATGGTTCAAATCATGAATAACAGACGTTATAAGAAACCACTATATTAGAGCACGGGTTAAAATTCATCTTATTTATATTGTAATTTTTAAATAAAATATAATTTATGTGATTGTTTTTAAAGGTTTTTTTTTGGATAAAACATTATGCAATAAAATCATATGCTAAATATGAAGGCTTTAAAAAAGACACCTATTTTGTAAGTTTTATATTGTTCATGATTCTAGATAAATACCCGTGTTATAACACTGATTAAATTATATTTTGTAATCTATCTTGTAACCCCACGATTTAACTTGTAATCAATCAATCTATCAATTTCGTAATCTATCTTTGGTTAACGTTGTGGTCTATCGATAAAATCTGTGAAAAATAAATTTGTAATATTGTGTTTAAAGATATTTGGAAACAACGTGATATAGGACTAAAATCTTCCAAAAATACAGTTTGGAATATACATGATTTTTTATTACCATCAATATATCAATTATCAATTTGAAATATACCTAATATTTATGTGTAACCGATTAATATTAATATATGGATTAATCTATAACCTATCTATAACCTATTTGTAACAATTTGTAACCATTTATTAAAAATATAAAGTCTACAATAACTATGTTGTGTACTTCCGTTTTATTAAAAAGGGGATTATTGTCTAACAACCCAGTTTTTTTTTTCTTTCTAAGATTTGGTAAAAGCGAAAGAGGGATTGTGGAAAAGGGTTTTCATGATTTAGTGTAAAAACCTCTTAATTGATTAGAGGTTTCGGATTCCCCATTTTTTAAATTTGTTTTAGTAAATAAATTAGTTCTTTTGTATTTTCTTATTTACATTTTTAAAAAATTAAGGGTAAAACTGGGTTTTAATTATTATAAAACCTATATGACCAAACCTAAAAAACTAAAGTATATATGGACAATTTTCTTTAAAAATGTCCTTTTTCCAATTCTCCCATTTTTTAAATAATCTTAATTTATGGTTACGATTCTGTATTTATTGTATAGATATGTTATTCTAATATATTTTAGAATGTGTATTCTTAATTATTTAGAAGAAAGACAAATATATAAAAAATCGACATTCTACATGACTTAACCTAACTTGATCTGTTGTTTACCCTCTATTCCACCTTCCACGAAATTTTCATTTACCTGATTATGATGCAAATCTACGTTACTTGTGGTGTATGGAGATTGGATGCCAACAAAGAGTGGAGATTTATTGATGATGAAGAAAAACGTGCGAGATTACTGACTTTGCAACCCACTACGTCTCTTGAAGAATTGAAGGTGATGGTTTCAGAAGACTATGAAATAGAGCAAAGTATGTTTGATGTGGAATTCAGTTATTTACCCTCAGAGGTTAAAGTTGATTCTCCTCCAGTTGTATTGACAAATGATAGAGGAATGAAAAAATTTCTTGCATATCTGAAAAGGAAAAATATGATTCAGTTGTGTGTTACGTTCAAAGGAATAGTTGATGATCATAGGAGTAAAGTCCAATTCGATTTGAATAAGGACCCACATGATACAAGTGATGATGATGATGTGGGAGTTGATCTGGGAAAATTAGTAGCTATTATTTCAAGGAATTCACATAAGCAGTCTGATGATGTATTAGAAAAACCTACTGATGCTAATCTTGGTGATGCTGCTGGTTCAAAGTTGGAAGATTCAATGGTAAAAAAGGGCAAATATTTTAGCAGTAAGGAAGCATTACAGGCTACTATGGAAATGTATGCAATGAAGTATAACTGCAAGTACAGGATTACAAAATCTGATAAGAGATGGTGGTGTATACGCTGCATTGATAGTGCTTGTAGTTGGATTCTTCGGGCTGAGTGTTTACAACCGTCTACATATTTTAAAATCAACAAGTTTGTGGGTAGCCATAGATGTGCTCCTTAAAAAAAAACTCATTTTGTAGGACTCCATCTGCATGAACAATTGGACATCTCATTAAGCAAAGCTATGAGGGTGTGAAGGAAGGTCTTAAATCAACATGCAATTAAAATTGAGACTTTTAAAACTAACAAAATCAAGATGAGAAACCTAAAAAGATTTACACTACAATATGAATACGAATTTCATATGATGTGAACAGAAGCAAAGGACATTGAACGATTAAAGTGAGGAAACAAAAAAATTGATGAATCGCAAGAACAAGAGAAAAACAAATCAACAAGAGGACGAAACAAGAATGAAGCTTCGCCCAGATGAGCAAAGGAGGGAAAAAAACTCACCGCCGTCGATGAATCGCAACAACAAGACAAAGACAGTCGCCGCGACCGTCGATGTCACAGATGTTTGTTTTTTTTTACGACTTGGTAAAAGAGGAGAAACAAAAAAAAAGGTTTTGATGGTTGTAGAAGTCTCTCAATCAATTAGAGGTTTAAGTTTCCTATTTTGTTTTCTTATTTTCGGAAATAAAAACACTTTGAAAATATATTTATATTTTCTTTTTTTGGTTTTTTAAAAATGGGGGTAAAACTGGGTTAAAAAAACATATTAAAACCTATATGACCAAACCTACAAAAATAAAGTGTAGATGGACAAAGGTTTTTAAAAAGATCCTTTTTTCCCAATTTTTCCTTAATATTTCATCCATTCAAGAAAAATATATAATTGTTTTGGTAAGTTAAATTCAGACTAACATTTCAGTCATAAAAATTATGGCTAAATAATAAAGGTATTTCTCTTAATTTAATAAGATTTGACCTATCTTAATAATTTTTTTGGTCTATTTTTAATAAGACTCCCAATAATGAAATTGTAAAATGAAGGAAACGTAAATTTTCTTTTAGTTTATATAAGCCAAATAAAGAATAAATTAAGAGAGAATCTATAGATTATGCAAAATCTATTAACATTCATGTAACACAATTTTTTTGGTCAAATCAAACCTAATGGTGTTTAGATATTTTCCCTTCTTCTACAGATTTGTTTTCTTAATTTTCACCCATCACATACAAGCGAAACAAATAATTAACATTTTTTGTCATTTAACCATTATATTATATAAAATTCTAGTCAAAATTTATTTTTCTATTTTATTATGGCAGTTTATTTTAATTACAGAAAAAGTTGTTTCTATAGATCCCAAATTCAAGAACAATAAGACCATTACCATAAAATTGAAAAACAAAAAAAATCTTAAAGACTTTTGAATATATGTATCCCTCTTTTTAAAATTTAAAATTGTAGGAAAATAAATTATATTAAAAGTTTCATCAAATTATATATAATTTTATATATATTTTTATAAAAAATTTAAAACATAGCAGATTTATCAGGGTCATAATAAAAAAAATTATTATAGAAAAATAAACTGGAAGTAGATCCAAGTCGAATCTGAATATCATGTTTCTAAAAAATCAAAATATTTGGATCCATATCCAGAAGTTTCGTATATTATCTTTCTGATTAAATTGTCTTAGATCACAAATAATTTTTCCACCACTAAAGATGATCTCGGATTGTTTATATAATGATTTTTTATAGTTGGAAGATGTTTTATATTAAATTTCGATGAATTTATTTATCTTTTCATTTAAAATTCATAAGGCAAAACAAAAACATCAAGCCATCGAACTAATAATAAAATAATCAAAGAGTATTCAGTGATAAGAAAACCAAAAATTAATGCAAAAAAATAATAAAAACAGTTAAATCATTTGAATGTAAAAGATCTTAAACTATGTTTTATTAGCACACACCTTCTGTAAAAGAATTGAATCAGACCTCGTTGGGACCATCTGCACCCTCGGCTATCCATGATCATTTACCTCTTTGTTAGATTGACCGTTCTTGGAAAGCAACATATGTGAATTCAGGCTTGGGTTGGTGGTGCTGCAATGGTGAGGAGAAGACCTTATTGTTGGGAGCAAAGTGTTTTAGACGGATCCCATTCCCCCTTCATTTGGAGCTAGAAGCCTTGAAGTTGGCCATAAGACCTTTATCAGCGTTTCGAGATGGATTGTGCTGAGCTAGTCATGATAGTGCAATCCCCTGAAGATTGGCCGGTGTTTTCCAACCTGCTTGATGTGTTCAGTTTGCTCAAGGATTCATTTCCACTATTTTCCCTCTCGATGTGTTCAGTTTGCTCAAGGATTCATTTCCACTATTTTCCCTATCTCTGATTCCACTTGCGTCAGATTTAATGGCAGGTTGTCTCGCTCGAACTTCGCGATCTCTTATCTCTTAAACTTCCTTCGTAAACTCTTTCATTCCGGCTTGGACAACCAACCATGGGATTCTTTTTTTAAGTTAATGCTTGGTTGACAAAAAAAAAATGAATCAGATACGAGGTTTCTGCATTAATTCATTGGAATAATCCCAAAATTTCTTAAGATGTGTTTTGGCTATGTTTGGAAGAAAAAAAATACGGCGGATATGATGAACACATAAAAAAAAGATGGAAATTGGATCCTATTATATAACCAAAATATTAACCTAGGTGACAAAAAGATGGAAACATACAAAACGACGTCGGATATATTTATTTACATATGTTTTAATGTTGTGTTGCCTAGATTAACTAATTCTACAAAAATATATATAGATGATGTATACAAATGATCTAAAAGACTAAAACCAATCTTTTAGTCTAATATATGACGTTGTCTGCGATATTTCAATATTTTCCTTGTTTAATGTAATCTTTGGTTCGTAAGAAGTTATCTAATTCACAAATTTTTTGTATCACTAAATCTAGCGCCAGTCAATCTATCTTTAATATTTAAAATAATTTTTGCAGCTTTTCTTGTAACAAAAATCCCAAATAAAAAAAAAGTGAGTATTCTAGAAATGATGGCTTCCCTTGTTAATAAAATCTCAGAATCAACAAAATTAAGCAAGATATTAATATTCTGATTCACCGGAGAACATGAGGGTGAAGAAGAAGAAGAGGAGAGCCATTAAAGTTCTAACAAACTTTCTTAAAAGGAAATAAATGTGTATTACAAAGCTTAACCATAATCTCGTTAATACAATTCCTTATATACTAACATGTATTAACCAAATTAATTAAATCAGGATTAACCGGTTGTTAACCAGTCAATAACCAATCCTCATGTATCCTAATACACGCCTCTCAAGTTTTTATCTTCAAAGATGTCTGGTTTGTAAGATACAGACTTGATAATGACATCTTGGGAAGCAATCCATAGAAAGCACATGAATGAAGTGGCTTGGTAAGAATGTCAGCATGTTGATTCTCCGAAAGAACATGGAAGACCTTGAGATTACCAGCTTTATCTGATCTTTGACTGTGACATTCAATTTGAATATGTTTCGTCCTCTCGTGAAAAACTGGATTCATAGCGATATGCAGAGCCGATTTGTTGTCACATTATAGTTTAGCAGGACCTGTAACCGGGAGATGAAGATCCTTAAGCAACTGCTGTAACCAAATAATCTCGCAAGTTGCATGTGCCATATTGCGGTATTCTTACTCTATGCTACTTCTACTTGTAACACCCTGTTTCTTAGACTTCCCAAGATGAGTGAATTCCCGAGATAGATAGAATAACCAGTGATAGATCTTCGAGTATCCTTACAATTCGCCCAATCAGCATCACAAAAACCATTTAAGCACATTTCGGAATCTGCAGAGTACATTAAGCCTTCTCCAGGGTTAGCTTTGATGTACCTGAGAATTTTATGAGCCACCTGAAGATGAATGTCTGAAGGTGTAGAGATGAACTGATTAAGTTGATGAACAACAAAAGTAAATTTTGGTCTGGTGATTGTGAGATAAAGTAGACGTCCAATAAGTTCTCTATAAGAACGAGGATTAGGCAGAGGTGTCCCCATTGTAGCAGTGAGATGGAGACTAGGAACCATAGGTAATGAACTTGGTTTACAATCAAGTAAACATGCATCTTCCAACAGATTCTGGGCATATTTCCTTTGACACACCGAAATACCTTTAGAAGAACGAAATATCTCCAAACCAAGGAAGAATCTAGCCGGACCAAGATCTTTAATATTGAATTCAGATCTCAACAATGCTTCCAAGCTCTCAACGGCTTTATCATCATTACTAGCAATCATAATATCATCAACATAGACCAAAGCCGCAATAACAAAGTATGGTCTGTCTTTGATAAAAAGAGTATTATTAGCAGGAGACTATTTGAAGTTTGCAGCCAATAAACCGAAGATAGTAGCTTATACTATTGTCAAGAAGCTTGTTTCAAGCCATAAAGGGATTTGCAAAGAAGACATACCAGATTAGGAGGCAAAATAACATTCGGTGGAGGAGTATAACCCTAAGGAAGACTCATGTAAATTTCTTCATCCAAATCTCCATGCATGGAGAAAAGCATTAGACACATCCATCTGTGTCAAACTCCATCCTTGTTTAGCAGCAGCACCAAGTAAAAGTTTCACACTTGTTAGTTTAGCCACTGGTTAGAAAGTTTCCATATAGTCCAAACCTTCCTATTGCGTAAATATTTGTTCAACAAACCGTTCTTTATACCGTTCCACTAGACCATCAGGGTTATACTTAATAGTAAATACCCACCTACAACCAACAACAGTTTTACCTGGTGGTAAACGCATAACATCCCAAGTATGAGCAAGCTCGAGAGCATGAAGCTCTTCACCAGCTGCATTAGTCCACTTCTCTGATTTTATGGCTTAGGCAATGGTTTTAGGTTCAGTCTAAAGACTGTATGAGAAAATATAAGATTGAGAAGTAGGACGAAAACGATCAAAAGAAACAACAAAAGAAATAGGATAGGTGTAGTATGAGCTTTAGTGGAAATGGCCTTTTCTAGTGATGAAAGAGAGGAAGAAAGACTAGCGGAAGTTAAAAAAGATTGATCTGCAGAGATATAAGGAACAAGTGCACAATGATATTCAGAAAGATAGGAGGGAGTCTTTACAGTTTGTTTAGGCCTTACAATAGGTACAGAAGTAGAAACTGTATCTCGTGTTACTGCAATATTATCTACACGAATAGTACTATTGTCCATCTGTGTAGTGGTGGATGCAGATGTATGAGATGCATCAGATTCATCAGGTATATCAATATCAACATCATCAAGTGAATTCATAGAATCAATAAAATGTAATGGTGCATGCAATGGTAAGATGCTATTCGGAAACATATCAACTGCCTCAGATAACAATTATGATGTTTTAAAAGGGAAAATATTTTCATGAAAAATGACATTAGGAGAAATTGATATAGAATGAGACTCTAAGTCTAGAAGTTTATACCCTTTATAAATTGATGGATAACCAAGGAAAATACAAGGTTTTGATCTAGGACAAAACTTGTGCCTATCATGTGAAGGAGTTGATGCAAAACATAAGCAAGAAAACTGAAGTCAACACGCAATCACTCCAATACTTCAAGGGAATATTTGACTGAAACAACAATGTTCTAGCAACATTCAATAAGTGTTGATGTTTACGTTCTACAACTGAATTTTGTTGAAGTGTGTAAGAACATGAAAATTGATGTAACATGCCCTTTTCTTTAATAAATTATGTGAAGGCTAACTCAGTGCATTATAAGATCTAATGGCTTAATTTTGAATCATATTGAGTAGAAATGATTTTAAGAAAAGTAGGAAAGACTGTAGAAACATCACTTTATTTCTTAACATATAAAGCCAGGTTACACGAGTGCAATCATCACCAAAATGAAGAAATACCGAAAACCTTCTACAAACGATGTACCAAAAGGACCCCAAATATCCAAATGGACTAGATCAAATGGTTTAGAAGCAAGATTATTATGAGAAACATAAGCTAAGGATTTCTGTTTGGCTAAAGGACATATTTGATATTGAGAAGCATTCGGAACTACAGACTTAAGAGAAGGAATTACACTAAGACTTTTAAAACTGCAGGTGATTGATGCCTATCATGTGAAGGAATTGATGCAAAACATAAGCAAGAAAACTGAAGTCAACACGCAATCACTCCAATACTTCAAGGGAATATTTGACTAAAACAACAATGTTCTAGCAACATTCAATAAGTGTTATGTTTACGTTCTACAACTGAATTTTGTTGAGGTGTGTAAGAACATGAAAATTGATGTAACATGCCATGTTCTTTAATAATATATGTGAAGGCTAACTCAGTGCATAATAAGATCTAATGGCTTAATTTTTGAATCACATTGAGTAGAAATCATTTTAAGAAAAGTAGGAAAGACTGTAGAAACATCGCTTTATTTCTTAACATATTAAGCCAGGTTACACGAGTGCAATCATCACCAAAATGAAGAAATACCGAAAACCTTCTACCAGACGATGTACCAAAAGGACCCCAAGTATCCAAATGGACTAGATCAAATGGTTTAGAAGCAAGATTATTATGAGAAACATAAGCTATAAGCATTTCTGTTTGGCTAAAGGACATATTTGATATTGAGAAGCATTCAGAACTACGGACTTAAGAGAAGGAATTACACTAACTAGACTTTTAAAACTGCAGGTGATTGATGTCAAAGTCGCTGATGCCACATAAATCTATCAGCCAATACAGAAGCAGAAAAAGAACAAACAGCAGGAAAAGATGGTGAGTGGGTCATTGGTTTTGTCTCAAGAATATAGAGATTATTGATGAGTGTACCCCTCCCAATCATCAAGCCCTGAGAAAGTTACTGAATAAGACAACAGTTTGGAAAGACATGAGCAGAACAAAATAAACTTTGAGCCAAAAAACTAATACTAATCAGACTAAACTTGAAATCAGGAACATGCAAAACATTATGCAATATCAATGTTTGTGTAATGCATATGGTGCCTGTGTGTGTGATAGGAACCCGAGTACCATTCGGTAAAGTCACTGTAACACTAGAAACACGAACTAATTCTCTAAACATCGCTAAATCAGAACAAACATGACTAGACGCACCACTATCAATAATCCAATCATTAGGTCCTATAAACTTTTGAAGAGAAGAAAGAGCATGTTTCTTAAAAGTAAGAATATGATTATCATATCGAAGGCTAGTGGAAGGAAAAAGTATAGTATCAGAAGTAGAGGCTTGAGCCATGAGACCATGTTCAGTAACATTTGCAGTATTAGAAGTAGTCACAGGCTCTCGAGCTTGTAGTTGAGTGTTGTATTATGGTAGAATCTGTTATAACTGTTGTGGTCTAAAGAGTGGAGTATTGAGAGTATTACCATCAAGCCTAGAAGAAGGCACAACAAAGACAGGTGGAGGAACCAAGTCATGAGGAGCTGCATAATGATAAGAACCAATCGTAGTGGAATATGGTGCTTGTTTTGCACAAACATTAGCAACATCATTCGCCTTCTGAATAGGATAATAAGGAACCATCGGCATTCTTGGTTGGTTTTGAGGCATACGAAGTTGCAACTGATTAGTCTGCATATGAGGGTTATAAGAAGACTGATTATGTATCATAGTATTACCCTTGTAGCCACCAGTGTGTGTCGTATATCCCGAATGAAAAACCATGAAGCTTATAACATTTATGTATGGTATGTCCCAAACGTCTACAATGTGTACAGACAGGCTTCTGAGGTCTCATTATAAGCAGCAATATAAGTACCATCTCTATTATAAGAAGCAGGAGCCGAGGATTGAAAAGCTATATTATCAACCAGAGTAAGTGGCTTAATAGTCTCCTGCCTCTCATCTTGAGTAACCATATTAAACGCCTCTTCTATAGTAGGGATAGGCTTTAACATCAATATATGACGCCTAGATTTCTCATAACTCTCATTCAAATCCATGAGAAACTTAGTTACACGACTACACTGCTGTAGTTTTTGTGCAAACAGGAAGCTCTACATAATTTTTGTGTTCTTCCCACAGAGAAACCAAAGACGTGTAGTAAGTGGTAACATCAAGAGACCTTTGCTCAATCTTGCTAAGTTTCTGTTCAATAGAAAATATCCTAGGTGCATCATCTTACTTGAACCTAGAAATTATACTCTTCCACATATCCTCTGCGGTAGAAATGTAAAGCAAGCTCTAACCTATTTTCTTATCTACTCAGTTCATAAACCAAGTACTCACTATGTCATTGCAGCGTGACCAAGTTCCAAAATCATGGTGAGTTTCCAAAGGTTTAGTAATCGTACCATTGATGAATCAAAATTTGTTGCGCACATTTAACGCCATCAACATAAATCTCCTCTAAGAAGGGAAATCATAAGCTGTTGTAAGCCGATCCATGACTAAAACAACCCCAACATGGTCATTACTGTTCAAATAGTATGGATTCTCATATTGATCCATTTGAAAACATGAAGACTCAACCGTCTCACGCGAATTTGAATTTGTTGGGTTAACAGAAGAAGGAGGAATACACGACCCTATTCTCAATGAAAGAATAAAGAAATTTCAAGAAATCACGACGAAATTGAGAATTCGCTACGAATGAGGTCAATCAAAAGCGAGAAATGAAAAGAATAATAGAAAACCCACAGAAAACTCCAACGACAGCTCTAAAATCGCAGCAATGAGGATTCTCACAATCCAAAGAAAAGAAATTGAACAGCTCATCTCTTTCAATTGAACTTCTTACAAAGATCCCGATGATATCAATCGAAGCAAAAGACTTAAGAGCAAAGCTCTAATACCATATTAATATTCTGATCCACCGGAGAACATGATGGAGAAGAAGAAGAAGAGGAGAGCCATTAAAGCTCTAACAAACTGTCTTAACATGAAATAAATGTGTATTACAAAGCTTAACCATAATCTCGTTAATACAATTCCTTATATACTAACATGTATTAACCAAACTAATTGAACCAGGATTAACCGGTTGTTAACCAGTCCTCATGTATCCTAATTCCTAACGCAAGAAAAAGGAATTACATTATTTTAAAGTGGGTGTTCTTCTAGCGTGAGGATCCTTCGACTACGCATAGATTTGGAGGGGGAAAAATAAAATAAAATTCTATGATTAGATTTGTTTCATATACGTTCTATGTTTTCACATGTCCGCAAGTATATTGTTACTTACAAGTTTGGATATGTCGCTTTTTTCTTGTTTATCAATCCACTTATCATCTTATTTAATGGCAATTGATGTTAAGTGGAACTAATATACAAAGACGCAATCATGGGGTTTTATCCTGTAAAACAACTACACTAGATTCTGAAAAAAAAAAACAAATCATTCACCTCGAAACAATATACTCAGCACTGAGAGATATTATATCAAACCCCAAACAAATCTAACACACAACAAAGGCCTCCCCTGTTGTCTCCCTCATAAGCCATTGTCATGCATTTGATTCCTCTCTTCTCCTTTCTCCATCCTTCCTCTCACTCCAGTTCCTTGAGAAATTCAATGTTGTCCACAAACACCTACAAAGCCGAAAGTCGCAAACTCAAAACGCGAAATTCAGAGCTCTTCCCATCAATATATGAATCTATCTCAACAGCAATACTAAAGTGACCAAAACCAGCGCCGACGTCATACTTGTCAACTCCATAATCTGCAAACAAATTTATATTAAAAAGGGCAAGCCAACAACACTCTGGGTCATGAGCATAAAAGCGGGAGTGAAACATATATAACTTACTACAAAGCCGAAAGTCGCAAACTCAAAACGCAAAATTCAGAGCTCTTTCCATCAATATGTATCTATATCAATACTAGAACTGCTAGTATATTATTTCTCTCGTTTAGACCTTCTTTATTGGGGGGTTCATAAGAAAGCTCTTAGTGTTTTGTTGGAAAAAAATTAGTCAGAAGAAAAGAAAAAATGCAAGGGAGCCTCTTATATAGAAACCCCGATTCTGTTCTAAGAGACCGAAACGTGTCAACATGCTGTTGGCCAGGAAAAGTAATAGAAAAGGGGAAAAAAAATTGGCTTGCGATTAATTTTATTTTTTTCGTCTCTCTCTCTTTATCTCGCTATCGAAGACTCGAAACGACAAAGGTGAGAATTTGGAGTCGAAGGTTCTGGAGGAAGAGGAGATTTCTGTCGGAGGAGATGCGTAACGGAGGCGAATGAATGACTCGGCCATGTCCCATCGTGATGCTTGAATCGTCTCCGTGACATGAAGCCGGCGATTTGAATTCGGAGTCCACTCAATCGGAAGAGATTGAGTCAATTGAAATCAGAGGGTAAGTTTCTCAATACAATAGATTGTAATCCCGATTAGTGTTTTATGATTAGGGTTCTTTGATTACGGATCCCAATTTATGGTTATTTGATGTTTTTTTAGAAAATTAGGGTTCTTGGTGTTCATGTGTTCTGATAGGATCCATACTTTTAGTAGATTTATCTTCTTAATATTCGATTATGATGAAGCAGAAATGATTTTGGTCTGTGTTTGTTCTGAGTAATTTTAAGTGATGCCTTTGATCATTAAGTGTTGCTTTAAACGGATGTGGGTCTGTTTGTGTTCTTGACACAAGTCTCAAAGTTTGGTAGTGGATTCTCGTCCAAAGCTTGAAGGGCAGCTACTGCTTTGTAGATTGATCAAACGAGGCATTAGCTGTACATACACTCATATAAATGTCATTTCATATATCATGCACGAAGTCACCAAAGTGTTTTTGGGCGCCTCATCAGTTTTATCTAACGGAACAGTTTACTCAAGGGTTGGGACTGCTTGTGTTGCAATGGTTGCAAGTGCATTTCGTGTTCATGTGCTTGAATGTTGTGAAGCCTACAAGTTCTGTTAAAACTGTTCTTCTCTGCCACTAAACCCGTTTTGTGATTTTTCTAATGACATATATGATGGTACACCTTCAGATTACATTTCCATGATAATCACAGATTATGGCATGGTAAGATTAATCATCGCCTCTAAAAACATAGCATTAGAGTCCTCAAGTCGCATCCTTAAACAGAACTCATGCAATATAGTTTCTCAGTTCATTCAGAAGCTCAAACCATCGAACACTGACCATGTTTTCTTTTTTCAGGTACCTCCCACAAGTGTCCCTGTCGTCGTGAGAGAATATCAGAAAGAACACTTGCTTGTCTAAGCAACAAAGCTCATTTTTGCGAAAGCTTTTCTTCTCCAACCCTTTCCTCTAGCTCAGGCTCTTCTCGTCACAACCCCGCATAGAATAACTACCGGCACTGCCTCCCTCATCCGCTTCTTTTACTGAGTACCGGATTCATTTTTTTTGGCCTTGACATGTTTTTAGAAACTTTTTTGACTCTGTGAAGAGTGCGATTCCATCATCCGCCTCTCCCGGAAAATTTTATCGGTATCGGTGATGTTTTTCTTTTGTCTGTGATGTATGAGTGAGGCTTCTTATTCTCCATCTTCTCATGGAGGTTGATACAAATCTTTCTCAGATTCTATGCCAATTGTTTTTTTGTTTCTCAGATTCTATGCCAATCTATCTTAGAGGCTTTCATGTGTTATCATGCTTTGCTTGTAAATATGTAATACAATAGGATAAGCACCGGCGTAAAATCACTTCAAAAAAGACTCAATTACATCACAATTCGTCTCTAAAAGTAACAATGTTTTGATAGGTCAAAATGCTAAAAGAGATCTTTTTGAGGTTTCACTCTATTGTGTGAGAACTTGATCCTTGCCATTAACCGGAGTAACCACACCGAGTATCACAAAACCGCCAAGAACAAGAATCAGAACGCCTGTTGTGTTGACTAACATTGCCTCTGTGGAATACCGAGTTATCACCTGATTAACTTGCAGGAATGTCAACTTCTCAAGTATCCCTGTGGTTGCAGCCACCAAGGCCAATGCATATATGTAAATCCCTAAGAACACATGCCATGGCACCAAACTGACTCGGCTATTTCTTGAACCGCCCGGGTACCAATAAGTCACAAACCCTAAACCGCCCGTGTTCATGTGCTTGTATGTTGTGAAGCCTACAAGTTCTGTTAAAACTGTTCTTCTCTGCCACTAAACCCGTTTTGTGATTTTTCTAATGACATATATGATGGTACACCTTCAGATTACATTTCCATGATAATCACAGATTATGGCATGGTAAGATTAATCATCGCCTCTAAAAACATAGCATTAGAGTCCTCAAGTCGCATCCTTAAACAGAACTCATGTAATATAGTTTCTCAGTTCATTCAGAAGCTCAAACCATCGAACACTGACCATGTTTTCTTTTTTCAGGTACCTCCCACAAGTGTCCCTGTCATCGTGAGAGAATATCAGAAAGAACACTTGCTTGTCTAAGCAACAAAGCTCATTTTTGCGAAAGCTTTTCTTCTCCAACCCTTTCCTCTAGCTCAGGCTCTTCTCGTCACAACCCCGCATAGAATAACTACCGGCACTGCCTCCCTCATCCGCTTCTTTTACTGAGTACCGGAGTCATTTTTTTTTGGCCTTGACATGTTTTTAGAAACTTTTTTGACTCTGTGAAGAGTGCGATTCCATCATCCGCCTCTCCGGGAAAATTTTATCGGTATCGGTGATGTTTTTCTTTTGTCTGTGATGTATGAGTGAGGCTTCTTATTCTCCATCTTCTCATGGAGGTTGATACAAATCTTTCTCAGATTCTATGCCAATTGTTTTTTTGTTTCTCAGATTCTATGCCAATCTATCTTAGAGGCTTTCATGTGTTATCATGCTTTGCTTGTAAATATGTAATACAATAGGATAAGCACCGGCGTAAAATCACTTCAAAAAAGACTCAATTACATCACAATTCGTCTCTAAAAGTAACAATGTTTTGATAGGTCAAAATGCTAAAAGAGATCTTTTTGAGGTTTCACTCTATTGTGTGAGAACTTGATCCTTGCCATTAACCGGAGTAACCACACCGAGTATCACAAAACCGCCAAGAACAAGAATCAGAACGCCTGTTGTGTTGACTAACATTGCCTCTGTGGAATACCGAGTTATCACCTGATTAACTTGCAGGAATGTCAACTTCTCAAGTATCCCTGTGGTTGCAGTCACCAAGGCCAATGCATATATGTAAATCCCTAAGAACACATGCCATGGCACCAAACTGACTCGGCTATTTCTTGAACCGCCCGGGTACCAATAAGTCACAAACCCTGCTGCCCACTGTTTGTAATAATAGGTTCAAGTTCTTGGTTAATTATTCGAGTAATGAAGATTATTGTTTTAAGAGAAGAGAGTATACCTGGAAGGCAAAGAGAAAGAGGCAAGCAAGGCCGAGCCATGAATGGAGACTGTAGAAATTTTCTATACCTTTGTCAATATGGAACTTGAGAGCCGCCCATACTCCGATAAGGCTTAGAATAAAGGCTCAACTTTGGGGCTATTTTCACCAGCCACTTGGTTGATCTGCAGACCAAGCCATTTGTGGGTACTGGCACTAAGACAGAGAGTGTAGGGAGCTTTATCACTACTATTCTTCAGTTCAAGAGAATTCCTTTTGATGGTTACAGCGTTTTCACTAAGAGAGTTCTCATGGATGAGAAGTATCTGAAGAGTACACATTGGCTGAAACCTGGTTTATTGTGGAGGTTTGTTGATGAAGCAGGGGAGCACTTTATTTGCCTTCCGCGACCTGATCTTACTACCATTGGTAGTGATCCTAAGCAGTTACGTTTTCTCCCTTCTGCTGATGACTATGTTGCTTTTCCTCCTTCCCTTCGCCATCGCACTCCGCGGACTGCTACTGCTGCTGCACCTGCTACTAACCCTGCTGGAGGTTTTGAGATTGGTTCTTCTTCTGGGACTGCGGCATTTGAGTTTCCGGAGCCACCGCAGGATCCTGCCACTATGGACCAGGGAGCTCATCAAACGTATGTGGTTTCTACTTTTTGTGTCATCTGGAATGGCATGACTCGCTTGTCTCAGTGTGGCTGCATTCGTCCTACCAGGAGCAGGTCACCTTCAGCGTCCTCCCAACACCTGCTCCCGTCTTTGTTGATGATTATGTACGCCTGCTGACGCTTAGCTTCTGATTATGGTTTTCTTTATCTTTTTCGCTTTTTAGGATTGAGTCATTTTTATTCTTGCATTGAGTCAGTTGGTGTTTGAAATTTGTTTGAACTTATGAACTATCTATCTATCATGTTGCTTTTAACATGTGTTTGTGTTTGAGTGCTTCTTAACAGAATTAACATCAAAAGATTGATCCAACAACACATGAACACAATTAACTGCAACTAACAAGGAGTTTCGGCCAAGAATTCACCATTCGCCGAGGGTGTCGATCGACACTGCAATGGTGTCGGTCGACACCGATGGGTAAATGAGACACGTTCATCTTTTCATTACAATTTTTCAACACATTTTTGTTTCTTTCCTTTTCCCTTGCTTGATAACACTGGGGACAGTGTTGTTTAAGTCTGGGGGAGGTTAGTACTAACTACTAACTTGTGTTAAAACGTAGTTTTGTTTTTATTGAGTCAAATTTTTCAAAATTTTCTGTTTGGAATTATGATCTCTAACTAATGGTTTTTGTTCTTTGGCTAACACTCTAATGATTCTTGACTAAGCTTGAGCTCAGAACTGAAGTGTGGAAACGACTATGAGCTGTATCAACAATCCCGAAAGCCCTTATTTAAAGGATATCTGGTTAAACCAACGTTGTCTCAACTTTTATCAGGAGTTTAACCGGACTTAATCTCTTACTTTGGGTTTGGGGTTGGAAATCAGTGGACTAGAGCTATTCTTCAGGCCATACAAGACAGTGCAATTTTTCAAAGTATGTCTCCCCTCTCTCTTCCCTTCAGTGCTTAAAAAAAAAAAAGGAAAAGATGAGATGATTTTGATCAGTTTAGAGAGGTAGGTAAATTACCTGTGACCTCTTTATTCTACTCTTGAGTCAAATGATCACACAAAGCTTGGAAGCGAGAGGTAGGTAAATTACCGATGACCCCGGTATTCGCTTACACCTTTGATTCAGAAAAAAAAAAACAATTTGAGAGAAATCAACTCTTTGGAAGTGAGAAAAGGGAGAGGAAAGGAGATGTAAGAAGAATGTCTTGGCCTGAAGACAGTCCATATGCCACTGCACCAAGGTAAGAACTCACCTGTACTTGCTTATGTAATGAGATGACAATGGTGAGACTAGAGATTCCAGAGGATTGTGAGATTTGAGTAAGGAATGTTGGAACAAGTATTTTAATTGGTGTGATGGATGATGGTGAATGTATGCAATGGTGAGGTATGAATGAATGGATGGTAGGGTGTTTCAATTCCCCTTATGCAGTTGCAGTATAAGAGGTGTCAATCCTATCTGAGTGTTTGTGAACAATTAAGACATGCATATGAGACTAAGTCAAGCCAAATGTAAAGGATGTTTGTCACTAACAATCCTATGATGAAAATGCAAAGTGCAGAAAGTAAAACTACAAGAACTAGATGCTAAATGTAAATGGAACAGAATGATTATAGCAGTTATGAAACAAGAACATAAATAGAAACTATGCTAATGAACTAATGCAAGACAAGTAATGAACAGGAAACTAAGTAAATGCAACAGAAAAGCAACCAGAATGAAACAAGAGATAAGACAGGACAACTACAAATCATAAACAAGAGTTCTGGGGATGAACTCGAGCAAGCACTCGATCCAGTGCAGGGTCGAGCGGGATAAATCCGCGAAAACAGAGCAACACAATAAAAACAGAGCAATGCAAAAACGAATCAATCAACAAGCTAGCAACAGGATTAAGACTAAGAAATCAATAAACAAAGAAGGTCCTGAGGAGGGATTCATGGGCTGAACTAATCATTGTGGTTATCTAACTTGGTCAACAAACCTCAAACAACTTGAGCTAATCTCTAGACATATAAATCTAAGACAAGTTTCATCCACTCTCATGGCAAGAAACAATCAAACCTATGCATTTCTAGACTTGTTCTCACATAGTAAAGAATCTACACAAGCAGGCATTAAGCAATACATCTCAAACCAAACAAGACCTCTAATATCTTAGCAAGCCTAATGGTAAGCTCTAGATCTAGCCTTATCTATGCTCCTTAAACATTGGTGTGATGCTAAGATGCTTGAAGTCAAACCCTACCTTCTCAGATATAGGATCAACATTCAGAACATCTAGCCTAGAAGAGATCTACAACAATCAAGCTTGACCAAATCAAACAAACCACAAGATCAATCCAGCCTAACCCATCCTCTAGATCCTAGAGAACTACTCACAAGAACACATGATGAACAAGTCAAAAACCTAGAAAAATACGAAACTTGCATCATTAGAAAGATGAAACAAAGATCTACAATATTGGAGAAAGAATCAAACTCGAATTCTCAATATTAAGAAAGTTATGAAACCAACAATATTGAAGAATTTAGTTTTTTTCTCATTAAAAACAAGTACAAGATCTAAGAAAAATAAAAGTGCAAAAGGAATAATTCCCAAAACTAGGTTTAGAGAATATCTAAAAAGCTGGACTCTTTTGGTGGCTGCAGGTACAAGGCTTTATATAGGAGAGGGAGTGGAAGCCCTAAAAATACTAAAAGACAAAATAGTCAATGGCTTGGTCAACTCGACTTGTGCTCGGTCGAGTGGCAGGTCGAGCTGGCTTCTCTCTTGCATTCTCCACTCGGTCGAGTCCTCCTCAGCACACGGTCGAGTGTCTGGTCAAATGTGCGGTCGAGTTGGACTCCAGACCTTGGTTCTTCAGCCTTAACTCTCTTGCTTTTCCTTCATGATTGCTTCACTTCTCCTCAGCATTGCTTCCATGCTCAAGCTCCAAAATCACCTGTTCATGCATGAAAAGATGCAAATGCAATGCAACTAAACTCTAATGCATGATTGGTCCTAAAGCTTTGCAATAATGGTCAAAGTGGGTAGCAAAAGATGCAAAAGATGTGAATAAACTAAGGGAAAACATGGTAAAATATATGAATATCAACACCCCCAAACTTAGTCTTTGCTTGCCCTCAAGCAAATAATCAAGACATAAGAAGGTAGGTGAGGTTTGAAAGTGGGATCTCAGCTCCTAAAGCTTGCAAATAGACCATCTAGAATCAATGTCCAAGTTACTAATACTAAGATGCAAGTTGAATGAGCTGTACTTAAAGACTTTAGACAAGCATATCACAACCTTTATTGATTTGAGCCTTAGATATCCACATGCATTCAAATCAACCATTTCGTTTAACATTCATAACAAGAACATGAATCAATTCTATGCAATGCTTAAACTAATTTGGCTTGGAGATAAAGGCTTTGAAACAATGATGGTCTCTTTTTAGAGTAGGGCTTATCAATATCAAGGTTCTCTCATGAAAAGGGATTGAGCTTTAGAAGAATGCTAAAGGTAAGAACACCTAGACACATACAAGAATAAAACCTTGTCTACCCAAAAGCACCCAAAGTGTTTACCCTAGCAATCTAAACCCAAATGATCCTAGTGCTACCCTTTAACTTCTTCTTTTCTCTTTCACCCTTTTCTCTTTTGGTTTTCAAGTCTTAGGAGAGGTTTCTTAATTGATCTTTCTAGTGGGATGGGGGATTCTTACTTATTTGCTATGGTTCTCTTTTCTTCTTATTCTTAAGACTTACAAGCTTTTTGCTAAATTTTTCTTTTCTTTCTTTTCCTTTCTTTAACTAGAACCAACTACAACGAATTTTTTTACTTCCCATCCTTTCACTAGACTTTGTTTAAACTCAATCTCCTCTTAAAGACTCTACCCTTTGTTCTCTTTTCTTTCTTTTTTTTTTTTTCATAACAGCCAAGTCCCAAACCCAACAAGTGAACAACCTAGTCTTATCTAGTTTGAAAAATGCAAACTAGAACTACACAAGGTCTTACTCTTGTCAGTTCAAACCTAACACTTTCTACCAAGCTCAATCCCAAAAATAGGCCTCACACACACAAGAATAAACATGGCTTGAAAGAAGGGTTGGTTTAGGGGTATGGAAACTGATTTCAATGGTTTAATCAGCTACTTGGATCAACAAGAGTGGTAAAAAGGAGAAAGACGATCCAAATATGTATATGGTATCCATGAGTTTAAAGCAATGCACACATTGATAATTATAAGTCAATATTAGGTTCTTATAAGTAGGAAATGGTTTCAAATCTCAACATGCTTCAATTTTGACCAAATACAATGCAGGAATTCAAGGCTTGGTTCAATCTTATGCTTCTAACCACTCAACTAGCATCAAAGTACTATTAACTTGGGCATTGATCCTAGTCTAGTGAATAAGCAAGCTACCAAGGCAAACTCATCATAGATCCCTAATGCAAATATTATACAATCCTATATGAAACATGCTAAACAAGATCCTAATATGCAATGCAAACTACATGAACACTCTTTTTTTTATAAAGATTTTTTCAAAATTTTTCAAATTTTTATGGTTTTTCTATGCCTTAGATGCTTATGCAAATACTAATATGTTGATGCTAAAAATTTGAAATAAGATCACAAAACACAATGTCAAATATTATCTCAAACCCTCCCCCAAACTTAAATCACACAGTCCCCTGTGTGAAAGAAATTTGTAAGAGGATTCAAGCTTAAAAACAAAACTAAACAAAATATGAAATGCAATGATATTTACAAGTAAAGGTGATAGTGGTACCTTAGGGGTTGTGGAAGAAGTTGTCCACATCCATCTGCATGTTGTCATAGGAGTAGTTGGGGTCTTGTTGGTGACTTGGAGATGGAGATTGGGGCAGCTCGACGATGGCGATCGACCGTGACTCGGTCGAGTGCGTGTCCGAGTGGGAGGGGTCGAGCTGGACCGCGTGTGTCCATTACCTGTCCCTTCCTCTTCTATTCAGACTCCTTTGCTTCCCTGATCTCGAAAACACTAAAGCAAAAATCAAAATACCAAAATGGCAAAGCAATATATACAGGGATACCTTAGGGAATTCCTCCCTAGTGAGCTTGTTTAGAGTCACTAAGCTTGACTTCTATAGCTCTTTAAGCTTGGTTTGGAAACCAAGGAGGTGATGAAATCCCCCTGGTTCTACTTGATAACCTTGGTGTTCCTTCTTGATCACTACTTCCTTAAAAATTGAACCATGTTTCTTCTTAAACTTGAGTCTTGGTCTTGCCTTCTTTAAAGACCTCTTGTTGAGCTGAGCTTGAAGTTCCTTCACTAAACCAGCTAGCTCTTGAACTGGACCCTTTAGTTCTTGGACAGTCTTGGCTTGGGCTGAACCTTTAATCCTAGGGTCCTCTCCATCCTCAAAAATTTCACAACTAGCTTTTCCTCTACCACAAAGTGCTGACCTTCAATAGTAGGTTGATGTGTTGAATTCTTGATGTCAAACTTCATAGTAAAGTCTTTAGCAAGGTGGAGCTTGATGGTTCCCATCTTAACATCAATTACAGCCCCAGCTGTGGCTAAGAATGGTCTTCCCAAGATGAGAGGATCTTCTGGCTCTTGGTCCATGTTCATGATCACAAAGTCAGTTGGGATTCTAGCGTTCCCTATCTTTACTGGGAAATCTTCAATCACTCCAAGCACATCCCTCTTGGATCAATCAGCTAGGCCAATATAGAGATTGCAAGGCTTAAAATATTCATATCCCAACTTCTCAGCCACTGAGTATGGCATTAAGCTCACTGAAGCTCCTAAATCACATAGGCACTTGTTGAAGTGCATGTAGCTGATGGAGCAAGGTAGGTTGAATGAGCCTGGATCCTTAAGCTTGGTTGGGATAACAGCTTTCCCAATCTCTTTCAAATCCTTCATGTCTTGGTCTTGAGCCTTCTGCTTGGATAATTCAAGAAGCATGTCCTTGAGTGCAGGATTGTGAGCATATTTTTCCAAAGTAGGTCCTCTATCTTCCTCCTTCTCCTCAATGACAACCTCTTGTTGAATGGCCATTACTTTCTCTTGGTTCAAAGCCATCATTTCCTTTCTCTCAATGATTTCCCTTAATTCCTTAAGCTTCTGTGCCTTGAAACGTCCTGGGAATGGTAGAGGTGGTTTGTAAACAGGAGGAATGTACTTAGCAGGCTTAACAACTTCTGTGTCCTCAGCTTGATCAACCACTCGATCAGGCACTCGGTCGTGTGAAGGCTCGAGCACTTGGTCGAGTGCAATGCCAGATTCAGTCTGCTTTGCACAATCTTCACACTAAGCTTCAAGAAATGACCAATCCTCCCCAGCTTGAACTTTACTGTCCTCAGTGACTTCTTCATCAAGGATATGAATGGCTTTTGCAGTGAACTCCCTTGGGTTTTGAATAACTTGTTCAGGAAGTTGGTGTGGCTTAGGAGCTGCAGTAGAAGCAATGGAGCTCTCCATGTACTTGACCGTAGAGTTTAGTTCATTAGAATAGGAATTCAATGTTTGGTTCAGCTCATCAAACTGCTTTGCAACCTCAATCTGCCCAGTTACTTGCCCAAGCAAAAATTGTTGCATCATAGCGCTTAAGTCAGGTTCTTGGGCATGTGAGGTCTGAAACATTGGAGGGTGACACCATTGAGCCTGGAATCCTGGTTGATGTTGCCATGGTACAGAATGGAACATACTGATGTGAAACATGATGACTGACTCAGACAGGTACTCGGTCGAGCGCAGGCTCGAGTGGGTGGTCGAGTCGACTGGGAACTGATGTCTAAATAGATACGGCTTCTGACTCGATCAGGTGCTCGATCACTGCTCGGTCGAGTGGATGGTCGAGTGGGTACCTGAAACTCAAGACAACCCAGCAACAGAAGATTCGAGTGCAGCAAATTCACAAGTGTATAAACGAACTTAATCTTAGACTAATATGGATCCTAAATGTCACAAAAACACACTCAAATGGGCAACGGCGCCAAATTGGAACAAGTATTTTAATTGGTGTAATGGATGATGGTGAATGTATGCAATGGTGAGATATGAATGAATGGATGGTAGGGTGTTTCAATTCCCCTTATGCAGTTATAGTATAAGAGGTGTCAATCCTATATGAGTGTTTGTGAACAATTAAGACATGCATATGAGACTAAGTCAAGCCAAATGTAAAGGATGTTTGTCACTAACAATCCTATGATGAAAAAGCAAAGTGCGGAAAGTAAAACTACAAGAACTAGATGCTAAATGTAAATGGAACAGAATGATTATAGCAGTTATGAAACAAGAACAGAAATAGAAACTATGCTAATGAACTAATGCAAGTCTAGTAATGAACAGGAAACTAAGTAAATGCAACAGAAATGCAACCAGAATGAAACAAGAGATAAGACAGGACAACTACAAATCATAAACAAGAGTTCTGGGGATGAACTCGAGCAAGCACTCGATCGAGTGAGGGTCGAGCGGGATAAATCCGCGAAAACAGAGCAACACAATAAAAACATAGCAATGCAAAAACGAATCAAACAACAAGCTAGCAACATGATTAAGACTAAGAAATCAATAAACAAAGAAGGTCCTGAGGAGGGATTCATGGGCTGAACTAATCATTGTGGTTATCTAACTTGGTCAACAAACCTCAAACAACTTGAGCTAATCTCTAGACATATAAATCTAAGACAAGTTTCATCCACTCTCATGGCAAGAAACAATCAAACCTATGCATTTCTAGACTTGTTCTCACATAGTAAAGAATCTACACAAGCAGGCATTAAGCAATACATCTCAAACCAAACAAGACCTCTAATATCTTAGCAAGCCTAATGGTAAGCTCTAGATCTAGCTTTATCTATGCTCCTTAAACATTGGTGTGATGCTAAGATGCTTGAAATCAAACCCTACCTTCTCAGATATAGGATCAGCATTCAGAACATCTAGCCTAGAAGAGATCTACAACAATCAAGCTTGACCAAATCAAACAAACCACAAGATCAATCCAGCCTAACCCATCCTCTAGATCCTAGAGAACTACTCACAAGAACACATGATGAACAAAGTCAAAAACCTAGAAAAATACGAAACTTGCATCATTAGAAAGATGAAACAAAGATCTACAATATTGGTGAAAGAATCAAACTCGAATTCTCAATATTAAGAAAGTTATGAAACCAACAATATTGAAGAATTTAGTCTTTTCTCCTTAAAAACAAGTACAAGATCTCAGAAAAATAACAGTGCAAAAGGAATAATTCCCAAAAGGGTAAAAACTAGGTTTAGAGAATATCTAAAAAGCTGGACTCTTTTGGTGGCTGCAGGTACAAGGCTTTATATAGGAGAGAGAGTGGAAGCCCTAAAAATACTAAAAGACAAAATAGTCAACGGCTCGGTCAATTCGACCTGTGCTCGGTCGAGTGGCAGGTCGAGCTGGCTTCTCTCGTGCATTCTCCACTCGGTCAAGTCCTCCTCAGCACACGGTCGAGTGTCTGGTCGAGTGTGCGGTCGAGTTGGACTCCGGACCTTGGTTCTTCAGCCTTAACTCTCTTGCTTTCCCTTCATGATTGCTTTACTTCTCCTCAGCATTGCTTCCATGCTCCTTAAGCTCCAAAATCACCTGTTTATGCATGAAAAGATGCAAATGCAATGCAACTAAACTCTAATGCATGATTGGTCCTAAAGCTTTGCAATAATGGTCAAAGTGGGTAGCAAAAGATGCAAAAGATGTGAATAAACTATGGGGAAACATGGTAAAATATATGAACATCAACTGTTGATGCTTTTCAATAACAAAGTATATGAAGTAAGTTCTTGAGAGTCAAGGCGATAAAGAGTGCGAAGATCAATTACCTGTAGTTGAGTGAATTCTATGTTTTCAAACCTCTTTCACAGGTCTAAGTTTCTATTTTGCTTGAGGGCAAGCAAAGGCTAAGTCTGGGGGAGTTGATAGATCATGGTTTTTACGGTTTTTTTACCATGATATAAGTGTGCTTTTTGTGTCTTTTCATTTGTTTTCTAGGTTGTTTTTGAGTCTTTACAGGTTATCTAGGATTTTGGCACGGATTGAGCAATTTGGATCATTTTGGAGCATTTAACCGAAGAAAATCAACTTGGAGTCGGATCAGAGTGATGGTGTCGATCGACACCACATGAGCATAGAACGACACCCGTGTTTAGCCGACGAGAGAACAAGAATTGGAAGTTTTACAAATTTGCCCAAAGTCTTCTCTAATTGCAACATAAGCCCCTGGACGTGTTTTAGGATGTATATATTTTATTTTTGGGTTTTAGAAACCATTAAGTTATTTTCTAGCAGTTTTTGAGAGAAAGATTATTGAGAGTTTTAAGAAGAAAAGGATCTGAATTCTTTGTAGAGAGAAGATTTCTAAACTCCCTCTTTTATTTTTCAATATCTATTGCATGTTATTCAGAATTATGATTTGTTTTTCATTGAACATGTCTGAGTAATTTGCTTGTTAGGTTTAGGGTTTTCCACAGGGTTTTTATGATTTATTAGATCTGTGATTTTTAGTGTTCTTAATCTTTTATGATTTTCATCCGTGGTTGTTCTTCACAATAATTCTTGATTGATCACCTAGAATTATTATCTTAGGGAAATAAATTGATATGAGAATATAATTGTTTTCTTGATTAAACCATTGATGAGAAAGATTATTTCTTACAAAGAGATTTGAATTAATAATTTTGTGAACTTATCTAAACCTGTTCTTAAACCTGATTTTTAACTTAGAATTTTACAAAGAGATTTGGATTTTCTGGTTTTAAATTTAGATAATAATTGCAGTGAGAACTGATTTATTTTACCAAAAGTTTAGAGTTCTAGATCTGATTTTTATTGCATGAACCTTAATTATTTTATTGATTTAATATTTTATAATTACCTGAGAAATTCCCTAGGCTTAACCTTTTGAATTTCTGAATTCACAACACTTTTATTTGAATATTTGCATTGTTTTTTCAATAAATAAATTAACTTGTTTAGCGTAATAATAAACTCTATAATCCATTGTGTTTGATCTTGAGTCTCTGTGGATTCGACCCCTGAATACTACATTGATCTCTTGTTTGAGAGAGTAGCTCTAGGGATTAATTTGAGCCTATCAAATAATAATGCAAGCAATTAAAATACGAAAGCTTCTAAGGATGGGGTAATCGAATCCTAAGTGTCCCTGACCAATACAGATATCTTATATGCCTCAAGAAATTATTCCCTAGACAATGAATCTCTAAAACCTTGTTAAAACACTCTCGTGATAGAAACAATCAACATTGATCACTCCCCTACCTAACTCTCGTTGGAGAAACATGACCAAGCAGGCAATAAGAACTGATTCATTATTTTCAATGAACCCCTTACTCATCTAATTTCTTAGGCTAAGTGAGTAAATCTCTAGCATTGGTTGATTCAAGCATTTCATCTACACCTCTCGGTGGTAAACACCTTTGATCCAATCTCACCCTCTCGGTTTGTTGACAGCATTAAGAACACCAACCTAGAAGGGAATCTATAAAACATATACAATTAAACTAAGACATCCTAACCGATCAAGAACACAAAATCATCTATCCCATCCCTTTAAACTTTGCTACACTACTCGGAAATCATAGCAAGAAACATAAAAGCATATATGAACGAAAATTGCATGTATTAAAAGATAGAGTAAAGAAATAAGAGTACAAAGTAGAAATCTAAAGAAATGAGAAAAAGATATAAAATAAATCCTAACAAAAAGTGAAAAGTGTTTTGAGTCGCTCTGTTCTCTCACAGAAGCTCTCGCTCTCTGGTTTGAGGGTCTGCGGCATGCTCGTTTGTGAGGAAGAAGAGGGGGGGGGGTTATATATGGAAACCCCTTTGACCTAGCTTCCCAGTCCTGCCTGAGGGTCTACTCGATGGGGTACATGAGGATAAGGTCGGGTTACTCCTCGGGTAGGTCTTCAGTTTGTTCTTCCTGCTCTTGGATCCTCCTCGATCGTGTTGGGGTTCGGACTGTTCTTCCAGCTCGATGGCTCCTTCGGGTACATGCTCGGATTTATCCTTGTTTCTCCCCATTTTAGGCTCTAAAGCACCTGTTTTCATCCAAAGTATGCAAATGCAAGAATGCAACACCCTAAATGGCCTAAAAGTGAATTCCTACAGTTAATGACCTAAAAATGCTAAGGTAAGGGTATAAACAATGCAAAATATGGACAAAAAATGATGCTAAAAACATGTAAATTAGAGAGTTATCAGTGGCACTACCTGAGCCTGAGCCGGTACCACTGGTGGCAACCGCTCCAACAACTGTGCTAGCAAAGCCGTAAGTCAGCACCAGGGACTCCACCCGTTGGGACTCCCACACCCAGAACCCTAGCATCACTGGCCACTAGTGTAACACCCGCAAACCTTTTATTGAGATTTTGGTGAGGGTGTCGATCGACACCACAGGAGGTGTCGATCGACACTAGTTGTAGCCGGTTTGGTCGGTTTGGATTTTAATTGTCTGGTTTGCGTGGTTGGTTTAGGAAATCCCTAAAAATCGAGTTGTAAAAGGGGGAAAACGACCTAGGGTCGTGTTTTTGTGTTGTTTCGCCGTTTTTAGAGAAAAACAAAAGAGAGAGTTGGTTCTTGAGCTTTTGAGAGAGATTGGTGAGATTCCTTGCTGTTCTTGGGAGATCTAAGGCTGGGAAGGTGCTAGAAGCTTGCTAGGAGTGAGGGAATTCGCTCTTATTGGTCAGAATCTTCCTGCAAAGAGGTGAGTGCATGACCATGGCTTATCTAAGCTAAGATCTCTAGATTTTATGTGATTTGGTGCTTATGTGGTTGTTTCTTTGAGTTATCTATGGTATTTCGTCGCTGCTTTGGCTGGGTTTGGCTTCTGGGAGTGCAAGGAGCGGATTGGAGAATATTGGAGGCGAGATTCAGAGTTTTTGATCGAAGAAAATCGCTGCGCGGCAACGGTGTCGGTCGCACCAACGCGAGGACGGCTCGAGACTTTGGCGAGTGTCGATCGACATCATGTGGAGGTGTTGGTCGACACAAACTAGGGTTTTTCGGGAGTGTCGGGCAAGGTGTCGGTCGACACCATCTGGTGTCGGTCGACACCCTTCTTTCAGCTATGACGGATGTTGCATGCTTTGTATAATGCCTGGTATTGATTGTTGATTGTGGCATGTAGAGATCTTATTGCTTGTGTGTATAGCCCAGTAGATGGGAGGATTGCCTCACTGAGTGTTTATCAAATACTCATGCATCTCAATTTGTGTTTATGGTGCAGGTAAAGGCAAAGTGTGATCGTGGAATCAAGGCAATGAAGAGGAGGATGTTCTAGGGACTCGATTGGATGTTGTCTGGCATTGCTAGGTTGTTAGAGTTGAGTCATTAGAAACATTGCTAGGTTGCCGGTTTCATGTTTCTTGTTGTTTTGGTATTTGGATATTGCTTATGCTATAATATTGGAGTGTTATTGGTTATTATTGGATATCGTTATTGGTATTGTTATTCCGCTGTTGATTGTGATTGTGGTTAGGTGGCTAGTGGGTATGAGACCACTAGTTGTAGTCTATTTATATATACTATTATTTATTATTTATTATTTAAAAAAAACAAAAAGGTCGGTTGTTTCATTTTTGTATAAGAGCCCTTACGGTTCTAGGTTTGGGTTCACTAGGCTTTGTGCTGTAGATGTTTGGGATTTGCATGCTTTGATTGATTATGTGAGTTAGTCAATTGTGTGTGGCATGGAGTCCTAGAACATCCTCTTCGAGCCGACCGTGTGATTCCACGGTGTGTTTATATTTCTGTGTTTAAATAGTAATTGTTTGCTTAGCCTTCTGTTCATGGTAGTGCAAATGGTTAGAGGTGATGCTGTAGCTGGTCATGGTCGAGGACGCGGACGTGGTTGTGGACGCGGACGTGGTCGTGGTAGGGGCTGAGTCCCAGCGGTTAGTGAGACCGAGGACCAGAGTGTGACAGCTGAGGGTGTTGGTGAGTCTTAGGGTGTTCCGGGGGATTCCGTGAGTGTGGCAGGAGGGGGCGGTGTTGATGCTCCAGTGGCCGGTGATGCTAGGGTCTCGGGTGTGGGAGTCCCAGCGGGTGCAGTCTTTGGTACTGACTTTGCGGCTATGCTAGCACAGGTGTTAGAGCGGTTACCACCAGTGGTACCGGCTCAGGCTCAGGTAGTGCCACCAGTGGTGGCGGAGGAGCGGCAGCCAATGGTTGCGGATGTGGGAGATCATGGACGTTATTTGTCTATGCTCAAGGAGATGAAGGGTCTATTCACTGAGAGGTTTTTGGGTGGTACAGATCCTGCTGCTGCGGATGCATGGAGGACGAGTGTGGAACGTAACTTCCATACTCTGAGATGTCCTGAGGAGTTTTGGGTGGACATAGGGGTCTACTATTTGGGTGGTGATGCTGAGTTGTGGTGGAGATCAGTGGCTGCTAGGAGAGTGCAGTGGGAGATGACTTGGGCTGACTTCGTCTTGGAGTTCAACCGCAAGTATTTCCCTAGGGAGGCATTGGACCGGTTGGAGGTGCAGTTCCTTCAGATATCTAAGGGGACGTGGTCAAAGCGGGAGCTGGACTTGGAGTTCAGTCGACTTCTATGTTATGGGGGTCGGGCTATGGAGTCTGAGGAGGCTCAGATCAGGAGGTTTTTGAGGGCTCTACGTGATGACTTGAGGGTTCACTGTAGAGGGCAGAGTTATGCTACGCGTGGAGAGCTGGTTGAGACTGCAGCAGAGATTGAGGAGGATATCCGGGCACAGTCAGTGGTGGGTGCTCCAGCAGTTCAGCCTAGTAAGGCTCAGCAGCAGGGTGGTTCGAGCAGGGGCGGTAGGCCTGCACAGGGAACCAAGAGGAAGTGGTGCGAGTGGTGCGAGTTGCTTCGGTTGTGGGAGCAAGGATCACAAGGTTGCTAGTTGTCCCAAGAGGAGTGCTCCGACGACAGGGCCTCGGGTATGTTATCATTGTAGGGAGACAGGGCACATCAGGCCTTTTTGTCCCAAGTTGCAGCCGGCAGCAGTGGCAGCGTTGCAGCAGGTGCAGCCTGGAGGTCAGTAGGTGGCACGGATTGAGCAGGCGCCACGGGTTTACACGACAGCAGAGACTGGTGGGACCAGTGCCGCGGCGATCACAAGTATAATTTCTGGTACTTAAACTTTGTGAATTTTAGTGGGTTCAGATTGTATTTGTTTCTTGTGATAAAGTGTTAGGTTCTCAACACATGAGGTTTGTGTAGGGACCTTGTTGGTGGGCGGGTTTAAGTCCCATGTTATGTTTGATTCTGGAGCTTCGCGTAGCTTCATTACTCCAGAGTGTGCAGAGTGTGCGGGGATCAGCGGGGAACCTGGAGAGCGTGCAGGAGTTGTCAGAGTTGCGGGAGGCGAGTTCCTTAGAGTGATTGGACGAGCTAGAGGAATTGATATTCAGATCGTAGGAGAGTCGTGGCTAGCGGATTTGCTTATCAGTCTAGTGGAGTTGTATGATGTTATTCTCGGAATAGATTGGTTGCACCGGCATAAGGTGCATTTGGATTGCTATCGGGGTAGAGTGGAGTTCGAGCGTTCAGGAGGGAAGTTGGTTTTTCAGGGTGTTAGACCGACTTCGGGGAGTCTCGTGATCTCAGCCATTCAGGCTGGGAAGATGATCAAGAAGGGCCGTGAGGCTTATTCGGTTACTATATCTATGCCAGAGTCAGTGGGGAAGTCTACGGTTAGTGGTATTCCGGTAGTGGGGGAGTTTGAGGATGTGTTTCAGTCTTTGTAGGGATTACCACCATCTCGGTCGGATCCTATTACCATTGAACTGGAACCGGGGACAACACCGTTATCCAAGGCTCCTTACAGAATGGCTCCAGCAGAGATGGCAGAGCTGAAGAAGCAGCCAGAGGATTTATTGAGTAAGGGATTCATCCGTCCTAGTGTATCACTGTGGGGAGCACCAGTGTTGTTTGTGAAGAAGAAGGATGGGAGTTTCAGGTTGTGCATTGATTATCGGGGTTTGAACTGGGTCACTGTGTAGAACAAGTATCCTCTTCCTAGGATCGATGAGTTGTTGGATCAGTTGAGGGGTGCTACTTGGTTCTCCAAGGTAGATCTGGCGTCGGGTTATCATCAGATACCGATAGATGAGGCAGACGTGAGGAAGACTGCTTTCAGGACTAGGTATAGGCATTATGAGTTTGTGGTGATGGCTTTCGGTTGACTAACGCACTAGCAGCGTTTATGAGATTGATGAACAGCGTGTTTCAGGAGTTTCTGGATGTGTCTGTCATCATTTTCATCGACGATATCCTGGTTTATTCCAAGAGCCCTGAGGAGCATGCAGTGCATTTGTGGGCAGTTATGGAGAAGCTGCGGGAGCAGAAGTTGTTTGCCAAGTTGAGCAAGTGTAGTTTTTGGCAGCGTGAGATGGGCTTTCTGGGTCACATTGTTTCTGCAGAGGGGGTTTCTGTAGATCCAGAGAAGATTCAGGCTATCAGAGATTGGCCTAGACCGCAGAATGCCACAGAGATCAGGAGTTTTCTTTGATTGGCGGGATACTACAGGAGATTTGTGCAGGGGTTTGCGAGCAGAGCACGTCCTATGACTAAGTTGACAGGGAAGGATGTTCCTTTTGTTTGGTCAGAAGAGTGTGAGGAAGGCTTTGCAAGCCTGAAGGAGATGTTGACTACTGTGCCAGTGTTAGCTTTGCCTGAGCAGGGAGAACCCTATGTGGTTTATACAGATGCATCTAGAGTTGGTTTGGGGTGTGTTCTGATGCAGCATGGGAAGGTGATTGCCTATGCTTTGCGGCAGTTGCGGGCGCATGAAGGCAACTATCCTACTCATGATTTGGAGATGGGTGTTGTAGTTTTTGCCCTGAAGATTTGGAGATCTTATCTTTATGGTGTAAAGGTACAGGTGTTTACAGATCATAAGAGCCTGAAGTATATATTCACTCAGCCTGAGTTGAATTTGAGGCAGAGGCGGTGGATGGAGCTTGTGGCAGATTATGATTTGGAGATAGCCTATCACCCTGGTAAGGCTAACACGGTTGCAGATGCTCTGAGTCGGAAGAGGGTAGCTTCGGCTCAGGAGCAGGAGATGGAGTCTCTGGTAGGGGAGATCAGTGCTTTGAGCTTCTATGTTGTTTCACAGGAACCGTTGGGTTTGGAAGCAGTAGATAGAGCAGATCTTCTGAGTAGGGTGAGGTTGGCTCAGGAGAAGGATTTGGGGCTGGTGAATGCCTCTAAGGATGTGGATTCAGAGTATCAGGTCTCAGATAATGGTACTATCTTGGTGCACGGTCGGGTTTGTGTGCCCAAGGATGAGGAGTTGAGGCAGGAGATTCGGAGAGAGGCTCATGCGAGCATGTTATCCATTCATCTAGGAGCGACTAAGATGTACCGTGACCTCAAGAGGTACTCTCGTTGGGTCGGGATGAAGAAGGATGTGGCTAGTTGGGTTTCGAGGTGCGATGTGTGTCAGCTAGTGAAGGCTGAGCATCAGGTTCCTGGCGGGTTACTGAAGAGTCTACCTATTCGTGAGTGGAAGTGGGATATGATCACTATGGATTTTGTGGTAGGATTGCCAGTGTCACGGACTTTTGATGCTATTTGGGTCATTGTGGACCGGTTGAATAAGTCAGCACATTTTCTGGCCATTAAGAAGACTGATGGAGCAGCGGTCTTGGCTAAGAAGTATGTGAGAGAGATAGTCAGATTGCACGGGGTGCCAGCAAGCATTGTGTCTGATAGGGATTCTAAGTTCACTTTGGTGTTCTGGAAGGCATTTCAGGCAGAGATGGGCACTAAGGTGCATATGAGTACAGCTTATCACCCCCAGACTGATGGACAGTCAGAGAGGACAATTCAGATGTTGGAGGATTTGCTGAGGATATGTGTGTTGGATTGGGGTGGCCATTGGGCAGATCACCTGAACCTGGTAGAGTTTGCTTACAACAATAGCTATTAGGCGAGTATTAAGATGACTCCTTACGAGGATTTGTATGGGAGACCATGTCGTACACCATTATGCTGGACTCAGGTGGGGAAGAGGAGCATGTTTGGTGCTAGTTTTGTTCAGGAGACCTCAGAGAAGATTCGGGTTCTCAAGCTGAACATGAAGGAGGCTCAGGATAGACAGAGGAGTTATGCTGATAGGAGGAGGAGAGATCTTGAGTTTCAGGTAGGAGACAGAGTGTACCTCAAGATGGCCATGTTGCAGGATCCAAACAGGTCATTGTCAGAGACTAAGTTGAGTCCGAGGTATATGGGTCCATTCAGAGTGATTGAGCGGGTTGGACCAGTGGCATATAGGCTGGAGTTACCTGAGGTGATGCGTGCATTCCATAAGGTTTTCCATGTGTCTATGTTGCAAAAGTGTCTCCGTGAGGGTGAGCAGGTGTTGGCTAAGATTCCTGAGGATCTTCAGCCTAACATGACATTGGAGGCGAGACTAGTGAGGGTTCTCAAGAGGAGGATCAAGGAACTTCAGAAGAAGAAGATTCCTTAGATGAGAGTCCTGTGGGACTGTGATGGTGTTGAGGAGCAGACTTGGGAGCCTGAGGCAAAGATGAAGGCAAGGTTCAAGAAGTGGTATGAGAAGCAAGCCGCGACTTGAGCTTGTTTAGCCTGGTCCCATCTGTAATCCGTGGCTGGAGCGGAAATGGAGCATTCCAGCCCATCTCTCTTGTTACTCGGTCACTTGGGGTGGTTGGTTGTGCGACTCAGTAACAAGATGAGGTGGTGTTCGGGGTACAAAGTTTCCGTGAGGCGGGGTTTTGGAGGAAAGTTTTTTGAAATAGAAGTTTCCAAAAGTGGAAAGTTTCCAAAAATAGAAAGTGCTAAATATGGAAAGTTTTACGGGAGTTGGAATTTGTCCATTTTAGCGGTGGAGAGCCTGGGAGGGGCTTGTGTGTGGCCATAGTGGCGGACTTTCGAGTCAGTGTGCCCGTGTGTGGCGGTCTTTTTAGACATTATGTGGCCTTTGTGGCGGGCTGTTTAGCCGTGTGTGGCCTTTGTGGCGGGCTGTTTAGCCAATTGCGTGGCCTTTGTGGCGGGCTACTTAGCCAGAGTGTCTTTGTGACAGTCCTTCGGGACAGATGGTCTTTGTGACGGTCCTTCGGGACAGATGGTCTTTGTGATGGGCTGTTTAGCCAGAGTGTCTTTGTGACGGTCCTCTTTAGGACATTTGTTTGGCCTTGGTGGCGGTCCTCTTTAGGACATTTGTTTGGCCTTGGTGGCGGTCCTCTTTAGGACATTTTGTTTGGCCTTGGTGGCGGTCCTCTTTAGGACATTTTGTTTGGCCTTAGTGGCGGTCCTTGTGGCATGTATATGATCCTTGTGTGGTCATGAGGTATTCCAGTGAGGGGATATGTGGCTGGTAGGACATTGTGATGTTTTACGCGAGCCACGGGAAGGAAACCTGGATAGGGATAGGACTCAGACGTGTTCAGAATCTTTTGCTCGCGACTCTTGGAGGACTTTTGTTCTCCTAGTACTGCCATAGTCGGAGACTTTGTGACTTTGGAGTATGGTTGGTATATCGACTTCGAACGATGGTCCGGAGGCGCGCTGTAGGGTGACGACCCGAGAGACGAGTTTGGATTTTTTCCTTATATATTATGGCATGCGGGTTTAGGCCCCATGAGGAGCCAACATTGGCGTGCAGACTTAGGTCTGATGAGGAGCCAATGAAAACTCAAGGTTTAGGCCTATGAGAAAAAGGAAGTCCAAAAGTCGAGAGCAAATGACGCCTGGAGCGTGAGTCTATCGCCTAGAGGTGACCTTCTGTAGATCGGTCGGAGGAGTGCGGGCCGTGGAGACGGTTGCACGGGAGTCCTTGGCTGATGGTTGTTCGGGATTTGAGGACGAATCTAGATTGGTGGGGGAGAATTGTAACACCCGCAAACCTTTTAGTGAGATTTTGGTGAGGGTATCGATCGACACCACAGGAGGTGTCGATCGACACTAGTTGTAGCTGGTTTGGTTGGTTCAATTATTAATTGTCCGGTTTGCATGGTTGGTTTAGGAAATCCCTAAAAATCGAGTTGTAAAAGGGGGAAAACGACCTAGGGTCGTGTTTTTGTGTTGTTTCGCCGTTTTTAGAGAAAAACAAAAGAGAGAGTTGGTTCTTGAGCTTTTGAGAGAGATTGGTGAGATTCCTTGCTGTTCTTGGGAGATCTAAGGCTGGGAAGGTGCTAGAAGCTTGCTAGGAGTGAGGGAATTCGCTCTTATTGGTCAGAATCTTCCTGCAAAGAGGTGAGTGCATGACCATGGCTTATCTAAGCTAAGATCTCTAGATTTTATGCGATTTGGTGCTTATGTGGTTGTTTCTTTGAGTTCTCTATGGTATTTTGTCGCTGTTTTGGAAGCGAGATTCGGAATTTTTCATCGAAGGAAATCGCTGCTCGGCAACGATGTCGGTCGACACCAGTTGGGGTGTCGGTCGACACCAACACGAGGACGGCTCGAGACTTTGGCGAGTGTCGATCGACACCATGTGGAGGTGCCGGTCGACACAAACTAGGGTTTTTCGGGAGAGTCGGGCAAGGTGTCAGTCGACACCAGTATGGTGTCGGTCGACACCAGATTGTCAGTGTCAATCGACACCATCTGGTGTCGGTCGACACCCTTCTTTCAGCTACGATGGATGTTGCATGCTTTGTGTATTGCCTGGTTTGTTTTATTGATTGTTGATTGTGGCATGTAGAGATCTTATTGCTTGTGTGTATATCCCAGTAGATGGGAGGATTGCCTCATTGAGTGTTTATCAAATACTCATGCATCTCAATTTGTGTTTGTGGTGCCGGTAAAGGCAAA
Source organism: Camelina sativa (assembly GCF_030686135.1). Taxonomy (NCBI): domain Eukaryota; kingdom Viridiplantae; phylum Streptophyta; class Magnoliopsida; order Brassicales; family Brassicaceae; genus Camelina; species Camelina sativa. The sequence continues at coordinate 38,818,734 of NC_141884.1, read as the reverse complement.
GTGTGATCGTGGAATCAAGGCAATGAAGAGGAGGATGTTCTAGGGACTCGATTGGATGTTGTCTGACATTGCTAGGTTGTTAGAGTTGAGTCATTAGAAACATTGCTAGGTTGCCGGTTTCATGTTTCTTGTTGTTTTGGTATTTGGATATTGCTTATGCTATAATATTGGAGTGTTATTGGTTATTATTGGATATCGTTATTGGTATTGTTATTCCGCTGTTGATTGTGATTGTGGTTAGGTGGCTAGTGGGTATGGGACCACTAGTTGTAGTCTATTTATATATACTATTATTTATTATTTATTATTTTAAAAAAAAGGTCGGTCGTTTCAACTAGAATCCTTCTGGACACCCTGCGGCTCGCCAACACCCTCAACTGTCAAACTCTGGTCCGCAGTCTCACTCACTGCTGGGCCTCTGTCCCTACCACGACCACGTCCACGACCACGACCAGCAACCGCACCATATCTAGCCATCTGCACTACCATGAACATAAGACTAAGCAAACAATTTATACTATAACACATAAATGTAAACTCACCGTGGAACCACACAGTAGGCTCGAAGAGGATGTTCTAGGACTCCATGTCACACACAATTGACTAACTCGCATAATCAATCAAAGCATGCAAATCCCAAACATCTACAACACAAAGCCTAGTGAACCCAAACCTAGAACCGTAAGGGCTCTGATACCAAATTGAAACGACCTGACCCGTTTTTTTTTTAATAATAAGTAATAATATTAATAATAATAACAAATAATAAACTACATCTAGTGGTCCCATACCCGCTAGCCACCTAACCACAATCACAACCAACAACGGAAATAAACAATACCAATATCCAATAAATATCCAATAATAAACAAACATTATAACATAATCAATATCCAAATACCAAACAACAGGAATCAGAGAACCAGCAACCTAGCAATATTTCTAATGACCAAACTCTAGCAACCTAGCAATGCCAGACAACAACCAATCGAGTCCCTAGAACATCCTCTTCTTCATTGCCTTGATTCCACGATCACACTTTGCCTTTACCTGCACCACAAACACAAATTTCAATGCATGAGTATTTAATAAACACTCAGTAAGGCAATCCTCCCGTCTAATGGGCTATACACACAAGAAATAGAGACATCTCTAACCATCAACCAACAATCAACAATCAACAATAACAAACCAGGACTCTGCATCGACCGACACCAAGCATGCATCGACCGACACCAGTTGGGGTTGCGTCAACCGACGCATGATATGCATCGACCGATGCAAGGTTAACCTGCATCGGCCGATGCTACCATTGCATCGACCGATGCATGCTCGACATAGCACGAAAACCCTAGGTTTTACGCGTTGTCCTCTCACTTGCACCGACCGACGCACAAAGTGCATCGACCGATGCAATGCCGAGCATCGTTTTTCCCCGAAGCTTCTCGCCGGATCTTCGTTCCTACAACCACAAAACTCGATCCCAAGCCACAAGAAAGCTTCCTAACGTCCCAAATAACAACCTAACAAGCCTAACAACACATAACAAGCAAATCAGAGAGATCTCTAGCTTAGATAAGCCATGGTCATGCACTTACCTTTGCCAAGAAGTTTATGAACCTTAACCAAACAACAACACTCTTCTAGGAAGCTCCTACAACGATCTCAGCTACAGATCTCTACAGGAAACGCCTCCAATCACCAGAAGTCACCAAGAACACTCAAGAACACTTAGGGAACTTTTTCTCTCTTTTGTTTTCTCTCAAAAGCGGCTAAATATGACTAATGAGACAAAACTCGGGTTAAGGGTTTTCCTAACCCAAAAAGCAGCGTTTAACTTAAGTCGAACTGCAGAAAAACAACCTTGCATCGACCGATGCACATAGTGTATCGACCGATGCAATCCCTAAACCGGGATTTTGGTTCACGGATGTTACAGGGAGAGTGTAAGGCCCCCGAACCGTCCTATGACCATGCAGGCCAACGGACAGCCACGGAACGCCACTATGGGAACTGCACCGGGGTGATCCGACCGAGGGACGGAAGCTGCAGACTTCCCGACCGGTCCTCCCTAGCACAATTCCGCCCGCGACCGAGACTGCTTAGGCTTTGCAACCCTCGCTGCCTGGTGCGTTGTGTTGGCCCGGACAAGGCTGGAACCATTTCAAAATTAAACGACTTAAATACAAAGACTTTCAACTTTATTTACTTCATAAAACAGTTCATAAAACATTACTACGAAGATGGCGCCAGGCTTAAGGCCAAAATACGATTAATAAAATTTTACAAAAAGAAACAACAACTTGCAAAGGCAACGCAACTCTACACCGGCTGGCCTAACGTCCTGTGCTCCCCGCTAAGGCTTTTCCCACTAAGGTTACCTGCAACACAAAATATGGAGTCTTGAGTGCTACATCACTCAGTGAGTTCGGCAACCTAACAAGAAACCAAAACCCAAACCCCAACCCCAGCAAGCAACACACAACATGCAAGCTAAACAAACAACAACTACATGCAGCACTCAACTGCTACATGCAAACCAAAATGCAAGAAAAACAAGCAAGATAAAACATGCAAGTTAGTCAAGCAATCTCCAAGTATACTATCAAAGTATACACATGCGGAAGCTAACAACTCTTCTCTCCTTCACTTTAACGCCTCAACGCTTCGTCACCTCCTCACTTCATCACTTCCCCCATACCCGTGAACACCTATACTCACAGCCACAAAGGCACGCGAGTATAGAACATCACATGCGAGTTCCTCTCAACAGGCTCTCTCGCCTACACCGTCGTGTAGTACTCGGCCCAAGGCTGCAATCCCGTCTCTCCGAGTCTTCGTAATCCGCACCGATTACGGTCATTGGGGAAGTCTTCTCCTGCACAAACTCAACACACAACCAAACAAACCTGCAAAGCACACAAGCTACATGCAAGCTACAAACAACTACATGTAATGCACACAAGCAACATGCAACACAAACAAGCAACATGCAAGGCACACAAGCCAACATGCAATCACTAACAAGCAACATGCAAGGCATACAAGCCAACATGCAATCACAAACAAGCAACATGCAAGCCTTAGTAACTAGAGAAATAACTAGAAACTAAGCGCTAGACACAACCTCACACCAATATGCGAACAAGCAATAAACGAGACTTAACTTTCTAGAACTTCGATCTAGAAAGAAAAGAAACGAATCTACCCAACACCCCAACGAAAATGCTTAGATTTCACCATAAATCTTAAGCGAAAATAACCCAAAATCCCTCCTATCATGTGCCATATCACATGCTTCGAAACTCACATGGCTTAGCTGAGAAGAATCGATCAACTCGGACTCCTAGCAAGGACTTGACGCGAACGGCTCCTACAGCAACACTTCGCTAACACGCGCGGATGAGAACTTCTAAGGGAAGAACTCTCTCGCTCACTCTCTAGCTCTTTCTCTCGCTAATTCTTTCCCTAACTCTCTCTCTCGCTCTTATTTTCTCTAAGGGGAAGAAAGATGAACGAAAATGAGCTCCAAGGACCTAAGGCCTCTATTTATAGCGAAGTGGTGAGTGCTTTGGGCGGCGGATTCGACCAATGCATGTCGCATGCACTCTCCTCATTAGAGCAACTTCAACACTTGGAAGCATCTTGGTTAGACACCTTGATTTCCACTTTGGTCTTTTGATTTCTTTAATCCTCCCACTAATGCTCCATTAATCCTTTCTGGAATATTTAATTTCTCCACTAACTCCTTCCTTGATTAATTTAATCTCCCACTTTCCTTGATTCTCATTGGTTGAAATTTTGAGAAAATAATAATTTTTCTCAAAATATTCAATCCTTCATCCGACACCTCCGACGTATCCTCCGGCCACTCTCGGATTTTCTCAGTACCGCTCGACCACAATTCTCGGTCGCTGTCGACGACTCTCGACCATCGTCGATAGCTCTCTCGATCGTTCGGACACTCCGCTCGGCAACACTCGGCATCTATCGGCAACTTCCTCGAATACTCGACAATTCCCGGTACTTTGCGGTACGCGTCGGACAACTCTTGGTCCTCGATACGTTTCGGACAACTCGGATGGTACGTCTCGGACAACTGGCCATTTTTCTATCCGTCCAAAATTTCTTGGACTTTTCTGCAGCAAACTTTCTTTTCTCCTTGCTGGCTTCCTCTCTTAACCTTTTGGACTTGAAATCACGTCAAAAATTTACCCCTGGGTGAGGGTCACTACATTCTCCCCCCCTTATAGGAATTCATCCCCGAATTCCCATGAAGTCCTCTGGTCCTCTTTCTAATGCGTCTTGCTTCAATTCTCTTCTTCTCCTTCATGCGCTTGATATTGGCAAACTCTCTCGAACACGAACTTGCTTTTAGCCACCACTCCAACTTGCTCCACCCAACTCAACACTTCCACTAACAGGCCAGGAAAAAGGGTTTAACCTAGAACACTAAGGTTTCCCTACACGGCCTATCACTAAGGGTTCTCTACAACACTTAGCTAAAAGGCTTCCTGCACACAACAACTAGGACTTGGACTAGCACCACAAAATGCTAAAACAATCCTAGGCAACAAACACACAACTGCGCAAACACATAACTGCGCCAGCACACAAGCACACAAGCACACAAATACACAAACACACCAAAATGGGAGTTAGCACCCATACTTAACTTCCCGGCGACCACACAGTCGTGAAGGTTTAAGTGTTAACTACCTAAGGGAAACGATACACGCGATCCCCTCTTACTTGCTGCTTCGCAAGTCGCTCCTCCTCGGGACTGGTCAGTGGGGGATATTCTTCTTCTGGTTCCGCTTCTATGGCATTGATCATCGGACAAGCTGCCATGTAATGGCCACTCTTGCCACAATTGTAACATATGATGTGAGATGGCACTGGGCGATCACTCTCTCCTGCCCTCGGGCATTCTCGAAAATAATGGCCCGACTCTCCACATGAGAAACACTCAACTCCTCTTCTCCCAAATTTTGAACTACTCTCTTCCTGGTCTGATCGACTCCTCTTTCGGGTTGCACTACCACTTGGCATCATCTTCGCCTTGCCCTTCTCTTCGTCTTTTCGCATGGCTTCCTTCTCCATTTCTATGTGCTCCTCCACATTTACAGCTCTCTCCGCCAACTTGTCAACTCGTGGGTAAGTGACAGACATGAGCCTACTCTGGATATCTGGTCGTAGCGCATGTAAAAAGTGGCGTGTCATAGCTGCCTCATTGTCTCGCCCTCGGTACACATACTTTCGCAGTCGAGTAAAGATTGCCTCTAGCTCTCGAACGCTCTTCTCGCCTTGTTTTAAGTTTATAAACTCATTCTCCAATCTGTCTCTGGCCTCCGGTGGGAAATACTTTCCTTCGAACTCATTTCGAAACTCATCCCATGTTGGATCTCTACCATAGTGTCTCTTCACACCGATCCACCAATCACTAGCGTCATCCTTCAAGTAGTGCACTGCAACATCTTTCTTATAGTCCTCTTGACATTGGATTGCCTCAAAATTCCTCTCCATGGTTCGCAACCAATTATCAGCTTCAAAGGTGTTTGATCCTCCCCTAAAATACTCGGTTCCCAAATTTCTCATAGTCTCCACGATCTTCACAAAGCTCGGTGCCTGTTGTCGCATGAGCTCTGCCCACTCTAAGATCGCAGCTTGCAATAGATCTCTTGGTCCACTCTCTTGACCTCTTGGCTCTTCGCGCGCATTCATTTGTCTTGGCTCCTCGGGTACACTCCTTTGTCTTTGTTCCAATGGTACACTCCTTTGTCTCGGTCCCACTGGTACACTCCTTTGTCTCGGCTCTTCACGGACATTCGTTTGCCTTGGCGGCACACCCCTTGCCCCATATGGTTCGTGATATGCACGTTGTACACCAGGCGTTTGACGGAAACTTGCTTGCTGTCGACCCGGATTGTTGAATCGCAGGCCAGACTAATCTCCTCCGAAAAATGTTTCCATCATGAATCTTGTTCTTTCTCCGGATAATGATCCTTGCGACCCACTTCTTTCGGAACTCAACCTCTCTGTTGTCCGATCGTCATTCTCTCTTGATCTTGTCGCTCCCTCGACATCGTATCGATCACCCCCTACCGATTCTTGCCATTCTCTCTCAACATCATATTGTTCATCCCCCAAAGAGTCTCGCCACTCTTCTCCATCAGCTCTTGAATCACCCCACGACCATCCCTCTTGACTTCCTCGGTCTGACATCTGCACATGCATCCAAGGGTAAGTCCTAATCCCATCTACCTAAAATGCACAAGGACGTACCGGTTTCCTAAAATTGCCTTTGCAACTCATTTACTCGATAAAACATTTGAAAACGCAGGTTCCATAAGCATCATAACCATGCTCTGATACCACCGTTGTAACGCCCCCGAACCGTCCTATGACCATGCAGGCCAACGGATAGCCACGGAACGCCACTATGGGAACTGCACCGGGGTGATCCGGCCGAGGGACGGAAGCTGCAGACTTCCCGACCGGTCCTCCCTAGCACAATTCCGCCCGCGACCGAGACTGCTTGGGCTTTGCAACCCTCGCTGCCTGGTGCGTTGTGTTGGCCCGGACAAGGCTGGAACCATTTCAAAATTAAACGACTTAAATACAAAGACTTTCAACTTTATTTACTTCATAAAACAGTTCATAAAACATTACTACGAAGATGGCGCCAGGCTTAAGGCCAAAATACGATTAATAAAATTTTACAAAAAGAAACAACAACTTGCAAAGGCAACGCAACTCTACACCGGCTGGCCTAACGTCCTGTGCTCCCCGCTAAGGCTTTTCCCACTAAGGTTACCTGCAACACAAAATATGGAGTCTTGAGTGCTACATCACTCTGTGAGTTCGGCAACCTAACAAGAAACCAAAACCCAAACCCCAACCCCAGCAAGCAACACACAACATGCAAGCTAAACAAACAACAACTACATGCAGCACTCAACTGCTACATGCAAACCAAAATGCAAGAAAAACAAGCAAGATAAAACATGCAAGTTAGTCAAGCAATCTCCAAGTATACTATCAAAGTATACACATGCGGAAGCTAACAACTCTTCTCTCCTTCACTTTAATGCCTCAACGCTTCGTCACCTCCTCACTTCATCACTTCCCCCATACCCGTGAACACCTATACTCACAGCCACAAAGGCACGCGAGTATAGAACATCACATGCGAGTTCCTCTCAACAGGCTCTCTCGCCTACACCGTCGTGTAGTACTCGGCCCAAGGCTGCAATCCCGTCTCTCCGAGTCTTCGTAATCCGCACCGATTACGGTCATTGGGGAAGTCTTCTCCTGCACAAACTCAACACACAACCAAACAAACCTGCAAAGCACACAAGCTACATGCAAGCTACAAACAACTACATGTAATGCACACAAGCAACATGCAACACAAACAAGCAACATGCAAGGCACACAAGCCAACATGCAATCACTAACAAGCAACATGCAAGGCATACAAGCCAACATGCAATCACAAACAAGCAACATGCAAGCCTTAGTAACTAGAGAAATAACTAGAAACTAAGCGCTAGACACAACCTCACACCAATATGCGAACAAGCAATAAACGAGACTTAACTTTCTAGAACTTCGATCTAGAAAGAAAAGAAACGAATCTACCCAACACCCCAACGAAAATGCTTAGATTTCACCATAAATCTTAAGCGAAAATAACCCAAAATCCCTCCTATCATGTGCCATATCACATGCTTCGAAACTCACTTGGCTTAGCTGAGAAGAATCGATCAACTCGGACTCCTAGCAAGGACTTGACGCGAACGGCTCCTACAGCAACACTTCGCTAACACGCGCGGATGAGAACTTCTAAGGGAAGAACTCTCTCGCTCACTCTCTAGCTCCTTCTCTCGCTAATTCTTTCCCTAACTCTCTCTCTCGCTCTTATTTTCTCTAAGGGAAAGAAAGATGAACGAAAATGAGCTCTAAGGACCTAAGGCCTCTATTTATAGCGAAGTGGTGAGTGCTTTGGGCGGCGGATTCGACCAATGCATGTCGCATGCACTCTCCTCATTAGAGGAACTTCAACACTTGGAAGCATCTTGGTTAGACACCTTGATTTCCACTTTGGTCTTTTGATTTCTTTAATCCTCCCACTAATGCTCCATTAATCCTTTCTGGAATATTTAATTTC